>NC_081170.1:19311186-19911186 GCF_012432095.1 Onychostoma macrolepis | reverse complement strand
TGGTTGAAGTTCTGTGAACATTTTGTGTTTCCTGTGTCTTGACCAATAACTATTTAACTAAGCAACCTAAACAAAAATGTTTTTTGTCTGTTTGTTTGTTTAGGTTATTTAGTTAAAACAAACAAACAACTGCTCAGCTGATAACAACAAAATAACAGCAGGCATGTCCATACATAAATTATTATTATTATTATGGTAACACTTTACAATAAGGTTCATTAGTTAACATTAGTTAACAACATTAGTTAACATGAACTAAGCATAAACAATACTTCCACAGCATTTATTAATCTTAGTTAATGCTAATTTCAGCATTTATTAATGCATTATTAAAAATCACAAGTTGTGTTTGTTAACATTAGTTAATGTACTATGTACTAACATGAACAAACAATGAACGACTGTATTTTTATTAACTAACATTAACAAAGATTAATAAAGAGCGTAATAAATGTAGTGTTCATTGTTCGTTCATGTTAATTAATACATTAAGTAATGTTAACGAATGACACCTTATTGTAAAGTGTTATCATTATTATTATTATTATTATATGAATGCTGGATCCCTGTCAATCTTCAAGCAACAACTGAAAACTCATTTCTTTCGACATTGCTTGACTTCATACTAAACTTAAAAAAAAAACTTAAAAAAACTTTCTCTTTCTCTTTATTTATTCCGTCCCTTGCTAGCTTGTACTTATTTGAACAATGCCTGAGACTTGGTGTTACGAGCACTTCCTCTGTCTATTTGCCTCTTCAAGATGAATCACTTTATGTGTTCGTTTTGGATAAAAGCGTCTGCAAAATGACTAAATGTAAATGTATTATTATTATATTCAAAGTTTTCTCATAATTCAACTATTATAATACCATTTTCACATATTTACAATTCTTGTTTAATTTACAGCATTATAAATGAACAAAAATATGTTATTTTACTTTTTAAATAATCTTTCACATTTATTATTTACCCATTTGTCATCTATTAATCCTGTAATATATAGTCCCAAATACTAAACCTTTTTTTTTTTTTTTTTTGCAGCACACTCACCGAACACTTGTAGTGAAGTTTCTCCTCTAAGTTGATGTCCAGCAGTAGTTAATAGAGTCAGACTGTATTTTCCAGAATCATTCAGTCTCAGGTTCCGGAGCTCCAGAGCGAGAGTGTTTCTGTCAAAACTGACTCTGTCTCTGTATGCTGAGGCTATTACAGCTGAATCAGGGTGTCCTGTCACTATAATATTTGTTCCAAAATGCCACTGAATTGCATCAATTGATGTGGAGGGCAGGTTATCAGGAGCGAACACCACACTTCCTCCTACTGCTCCATTAGCCAGCTCAGAAAACTGCAGATCTTCACTTAAAAACTGACCTATTCAAAATAATAATAACAATAATAACAATAATGATGATAATAATAATAATAATAATGATAATATTATTATTAATAATAATAAGCTAAAAGGCCTTTTTTTTTAGCATTCGGGGGGGTATGTAAAAAGTATGTAAAAAGTACATACACAGCCTACACAAAATCGTTTTGCATGATTGACTGATGTCATCGCTGGTCATATATTAAATATGCCAGATAGAAATTTTATATATTACCGTTTTTGTAAATTTGGTTGTGTAATGTAGGCCTTTCCACTGTAATGATTGTATATCACGTCTTTCATTTAGGACCTCTTAGGATTTAGGATGTATCTTGCATTGTTAGTTCCTGATTGTTAAAAAAGCATAAATAAAATGTTTTCATATGTCACAATAATTAATAGTAAAAATAATTCACAGGAACTGTACATGTTAACTTTAACGTATAGGCTAAACATCATTTCAAAAGTTTTTATTGTTAAAAGTTTTAAATTAACGATGAACTGCGATGCAGGTGTGAACAGTTTCGAGTTTTGTACTATATTTACCACTTGCTTGTGAAAATAAAACCACACTATTAACCCATACACAAATATATAAATCCTAAAACCTGTGAATACATGTTAATATAAGTAAATATAAAAGCTAGACATGCGTTTAAAAAATATTTTAAAAACAAAACAAATAACCAATAAACATATAGAATGTTTGTATATATGTCATTTTAATAAAGGTGACGTGTGTATGTTATTACTATCACTTTATATGTAACATATATGGCAATATCACTCTTGATACAGGTCAATATATGTCATACTGCATACTATATTTCCGTATGGAAATTTAAAAGACAGAACATTATTTAATTAATAGAGAGAGGCTCACCAAAACACGACAACATCCACAGGGTCCCATATAAGCCACGAGAAACCATCATGATCGAGCTCTCAGCTGTCATGAGCAGCTCAAATCGCCTGAACTAGTACATTATCTACATAAAGCTTTTGGTTAATGATAAACGGCAATTATAGACAGCAGAGTGTTCACTGCGCCACCTGGATGTTAACACGAGCCTTACATAACATTAAGAGACTATTTTTAAATCAAAGAAATTATTTCATATTACTGATATTTTTGGTGCAGTAATGTTACCTAAACATTTTATTTGACAGAACAAATGATAGCCTGTTTTTCCCCAACAAACAATTCGGTTGCCAACTTCCGCCAATTAAAATAAAGGACAATACTGGATCTTCATAAAAAATAAGGGACAGTGTAAGGGACACTCAAAATATTTGTTCTGTACCACAGCCATATCGCCCTGCAGCCCAAGACTGGTTGCCCACTGAAGCTAAGCAGGGTTGAGCCTGGTCAGTACCTGGATGGGAGACCTCTAGGTTTCTGTTGAAAGAGATGTTAGTGAGACCAGCAGGGGGTGCTCACTCTGTGGTCTGTGTGGGTCCTAATGCCCCAGTATAGTGATGGGGACACTATTGGCGCTTTTCCACTGCGTGGTACGACATGGTTCAGTTTGGCTTGGTTTGTGTTTCCACTGCAGTTTAGTACCGCTTTAGAGTGGGCGGGATTATTCACGTCATTACAGCTGCACCGCCTCTACTGCCGTGACTCCTGAAAAACTTTTTAATTCCACGTCACTCCATCACGCTCTCGCTGGATTCCCTCCTCGGCTATCAACGAGAGAACAGTCTGTACTTCCTCAACAGACAACGAAACAACCATTTTTTGGTTGTTAAAAGAAAGGTGCGCTCATTCAAAACAGTCGCGGATGAGACTATAACCCATTAAAAATCCCATGGCACACCTTGTAAAGAGTAGGGGTGTATCCCCGGTGTCTTGGCCAAATTCCCTCCACTGGCCTTTGTCAATCATGGTCTCCTAATAATTCCCCTCCACTGAATTAGCTCAATCTCTCTCTCCTCTCCACCTGTAGCTGGTGTGTGGTGAGCGCACTGGCACCATTGTGCTGTGGCTGCCGTCGCATCATCTAAGTGGATGCTGCACACTGGTGGTGGTTGAGGAGAGACCCCTTATTAAATGTCCTCTTTTGTTGGACAATGCTTCTCTTTTAAGTTGTTTGGGGCGTGCTGCATGGCTAGCTGCAGCGCTGGCAGAGATCGAGCAGCTTTTATTACTGTGATTGTATACATTTAATGAAAAAAAAAAAAAAAGCCTAATATTTTGAACGCAAATTGTAATAAAAATACATTAATCTTTAACATGACGCGAGCAACAAAATTAATGCAGACGGGCAGGGGCGTGTTTAGTGTTTTGGGGGCCCTAAGCAAGTGGTCCCGGGGGGGCTCCCCTCAGTGGATTTTGCAATCAATTCCGGGGTAGGGATGGGCATTGTTTACATTTTATTTATACCGATACGATACTGCTTATCGATACAGTTATCCATACTTTTTGGCTGTGGTAGTCAGTTTGGTTCCTTATTTTAATCAGTCGAAGCATATACAGGTTGAACAAGAGTGGTGCAAGACTTGAGCCTTGAGCGACTCTGTAGTCCACATAGACTTATGGTCTCCTATAGACACATAATAACCTCTCCCTAAGTATGACCGGAACCATTTGAGGACCATCCCAAAAAGCCCGACCCAGATTTCCAGTCTCTCCAGAAGTATGTTATGATCAACAGTGTCAAACACAGCACTGTCTCTGTGCTGTGATGTGGCCAGAAACCAGGTTGAAAATTGTCCAGGTATCCGTTTGAGTGTAAGAAGTTGTTCAGCTGATAGGGAACAAGATTTTCAATGATCTTTCCTATAAAAGGAAGATTTGATATTGGTCTATAGTTGCTCAGTATGGTGTTATCAAGATTGCTCTTTTTCAGGAGGGACTTATAGGGTTACTCCACCCCAAAATGAAAATTTTGTCATTAATCGCTTTTACGGGTTTGGAACGACATGGGGTAAGTGATTAATGACAAAATTTTCATTTTAGGGTGGAGTAACCCTTTAACAACTGCCGTTTTCAGGGAGTCCGACTCTGGATGGTTTGTTAGTCTCTCGACAAGTAGCAAAAAGAGTGCGTGTGTTGTTCAAGTTGCTGTTTATGAAGTTTGAGAAGGTTTGTCTAGCTGTGCTTAGTTCTGCATTGAAAGAATGAAGGCTGTCTTTATACAGTAGATGTGAATTTCAAGTTTTGCGTTCTGCCACGTCTGCTTAGCTTTTCTATGTTGTCTTTTCATACTTTTTATTGCTGTTAAATTTATCCAAGGTGCTTTTTGTCTGCTTTTTGTCTTCTTTCTGACCTTCACAGGAGCAATCCCTGTTGAAAACAAAACAAAAACAGCCTATGCTGGTTAGGTATGTTTTAAAGCACGGCTTCTGGTTTGAGCTGGTTTAAGCTGGTCCTTAGCTGGTCATGTGTTGGTCCTAAGCTGGTCCTAAGCAACTAGCTCCTGCTCAGGACTAGCTTAGGACCAACACATGACCAGTTTAAATCAGCTCAAACCAGCAGTCATGATTCAAAACATACCTAACCGGCATATGCTGGTTTTTCAACAGTGATATCATCAATAACATTCTTAACTTTTGAAAAACAAATCCTTTTACAGTAAAATCACAGAGAAGTGAGTTTTAGCAATGACTTGGCAATGGTGTATGTGGCCTTACAGATTTACAAAAAAAACTGAAAACCAGAACCAGAAGGTGGAATGATAAAGAAATTGACTTTTTATTTGGAGCAAATGAGATTCATCTGCCCAACGTCACTGGAGTTTACATAAATTATAAACACGATAACACTAGTTATATTACGTTCTTTGGAAAATATCATAATACAATTAGGTAATTAGATAAAATAATTTCCATATCCAAAGTAACGGCCGTACAAATTTGTTCCAAAAACCACCATTTACAGCCAAAACAAAATGTCACTATCTCATGTCTTTTGGAGTGATGTTGTGTTCAGGTCTAAAGGTGAATTAATTTAGTCATGAATGTGGCCTTTGTTTTTCATTACCCACTATCAGTTTTATCTTCTTTTATTTGCCCAGTGCAGAAAAGAAAGAATGAGGATGTGTCTTATGATTTCTGAGAAGCTGTTTGATGCATGTCGTCAGTAGTATAGCTAAGCCCGGGTAACTTATGCATTTTAAATAAATATAAATATAATTAATATTTACATTTAAAAACACTAGCCAAAATAATAAATAAATGAACACAGACAGGGTGTGGAATGTGTAAGACTTAAAAAAACAGGTGTTCAATCTGCTTTCTACTGAGTTCTGAGAGTGTAGACTCCATGAAAGCCTGCAAATTAACATTTCAATACCAAATCTGCAGATATGATTCTATGTTATTAGTACTTGTCCTATTTTAGTATGTCATGTTTTCCACGTCATTAACAGACATTTATCTTTTATATCTCAGTATACAGGTATATGGTAATGGCTTTGACCCTACTCTTTTACTGTTAAAGAAATATACTTCTGTATTTGTGAGTTTGTAAGAAACTATGTAAGGAAAAAATACATTTGTCCATTGTGAAACACAAGTTTATAATTAAAAGGCATTAGTGGAGCACATAGAACCAACAGCTGATGCAACAGTTCATAATATTTCAGTAATATGCCATATACATATTTGTTTAAAAAAAAAAAACTGAAAAAAGAGAAAATTTATACAGCAGGATAGATCATCTTGCAGTAGATGTGTTTCCGTGTCTTCAATTCCTCACCTGCACACAGGAGGCGGGTTTGATACCTGAATGGAGAAGTTACACAAGCATGCAGTAAACAAAAACAACCAAATTACTTCCTTATTGTTTTACTGCAAAGCTACAGAACAGGATAAATAGCACTTATTTTGTAATGCAGCCAAAGCACATGATGATTTACAATGGGATGAACTGGACTTAAATATGTTGAAACTGCTCACCCGAGGAGGAGTAGGAGCCCTTGGCCTTCTTGAAGCTTCAAGTTTTACATTTTCATACACATCATTCTCATATACATTTTCATGGTTGACATTCTCGTATGTATTTTCACTCTTGTTTCCTGGAATCTTTCCATCTCCTCTAGCCTTCTGCAAATCAGTAATTTATTTATAGTTTACATCCAACTATTTTTTCCCCTTAAATTATAATCAAAACATCAGACAGAATGATGTTGTCACTTAAGCTGAAATTAAATGTAAAAGAAAATAAAATGTTCATGCTGCTGATAAACAAATGATCAGAAAAATCACAAATTCCACTATAAACAGTGGTAATGTCTATCGTGACTGAATGTTTGTCAATATCCATAGTTTAAGTGTGATCATCAGCATGTCTGTGTGCAGTAAAATGTGAAAGATTAAAGTCCATTTGCGCTGACTGTAATAAACTCATCCCTTCTGCTATAAAAGCCATACACTCTTTAATTACATCTTAGAGATAAAATATCAAGAGTCAAAAGAGACTAAAGAGGTTACTCACTATCTCCTGTCTGCTTTGTGCTGCTGTTTAAGGAGAGAAAGACTCGGTGAATTTGATACTGAAAGAAATCGTCTGTAATAACAACTGTTAAACTGAAATCTATAATGTGATGTAATTATCAAGGTCAATCTAGATATAATTGATGTCAGTTGTGTTGTTCAATCAAATCACACTAATGCTGGCATCATGGATGAATATCAAACATACCTCCACTTGCTTTTTCTTTTTGTTTTTGGTTTAACTTTGGGCTGTAGTGTAAAGACAAAGACATTTTGTTACAACTAGTTGTCTTTTCCACATTTCTGTCTCACAAAAACACACTTTATAACAGTTACAGTTACATACAAGTTCATAAACTCTGAGTTTGATATATAAATAGTATCACATAAGAATGAGATTTTCATAATTGAGAACTTTAAAGTTATATGGAGAACTTGATTTACAAAGTTGATTTACTGGAAGCTGATAGAAGTTTTGATTTGTATACAAATGTATTGACGTATATAATATGTTAAATCAAAGCTGTGATTACAAAATACACCATAATCTGCCAGATAAAAATAAGATTTTCATATTTGAGAACTTTAAAGTTCAAATGGAGAACTTGATTTACAAGGGCCTGCTGGAAGCTGATAGAAGTTGTAATTTGTATTGATGTATTGATGTATATAATATGTTAAATCAAAGCTGTGATTACAAAATACACCATAATCTGCCAGATACTCACATTTTATTTGTTATTGTTAAATAGACAATCAGACCACAGATGCCTGCAACTGCCACTAAAACCCCAATAACAATCCCAGCTATCGCCCCTGATGACAGACCCCCTCCTCCTCCTCCTTCTATGACAAAGATGCAGCAAACAACAGACGCAGGCAATATACTAAACACAATACTAACTGTAATAAACTTTAAAATGTATCAAAACATAAAACTTAAAAATTTATAATAATTTAAAAGCAGATGTGTACATCTAAAACAGTATCCCTGTTTAAAAACAAAGTTCGTTTGAACAAGTGGTAAATTAAGGTCAAAGCATTGGTTATCAAGACGCAACTCATTTCAGGTTAGTTTTAACTGTTCTTACCTTTAACTAGTAACGCATGTTTTTGTGAGATGCTTCTCTTTGTGACATTATTCAAAGCTGTGCATTCATAATCTCCACTGTGTGTGAAGTCAGTCTGATCTATGGTGAATGTGTCTGTGGTCACATCAGTGTCTGTTTCATTAAACTTCCAGCTGAATGAGGCAGAAGGTTCAGAATTTGCAGAACAAGAGAGCGTCACTCGAACCCCTAAATCCACCACATCCTGACCCTTAATAGAAACATCTTCTGGTCCATCTAGAACACAGACAAGAGACTCACTGTTAGAGAATGTCTGTATTTCATCAGCTTTGAGCTCAAATCATCTTGATGTCTGAATGTTTAACTCACAGTTGATGATCAGGCTGAGTTTTGCCGTCTCAGAGCTGACAGGGTTTCTATATGTACACTGATATTCTCCACTGTCTGATCTCTGCACTGGACTGATGGACACTGATCTGTTATCAGATGAGAAGCTGATTCTGTTGCTAGGAGACAGAGGACTGTTATCTTTCATCCACTGCACAGAGCTGATGCTGCCAGTTCCCTCAGAGCTGATGTTAGCAGATGATTCTCCCTCGATTAATGATTCTTCTGGACCAGTAAGCCTGACATTAGTTATATTTTCTGTGTGAGCAAGAGAGAGAGAACAAATACATTGAATCTAAAATGAGTCTTTTATATTTAGTGAGCTCTGAATTGATTTCAGTTTGTAAAAACAGCAAAACAGTGTTTGTTCTATTATATGGAAAAGCTGCTACATTTGACAGTCACTGTAGTCCTTATTTAGCATTTTAAATATGTGTGCCCCATAAAAAACTGTGTGCTTATTTCAGTGTCTATTTAGATCAGCATAGTTTGTAACATGTATAATTTATATTTTTATATGTATTTTCATAGTTGATAGAAGACTGAAAATCTGGGTCTGGGAGATTCAAACAACAAAAAAGTTATTTTAAAAGTTATTTTGAAGTTCATTATAAAGATAAAAAGACTTTTAATGTGATTCCATGTTGACATAAAAGGCTTTATGTTATTTATTTATCACCACTCTTGTTCACATTCCATATTGTCTCCTATTAGGCATGTGTATCTTATGCTTAAATAATAAACCAAATTTACGCAATACACTCACCGAACACTTGTAGTGAAGTTTCTCCTCTAAGTTGATGTCCAGCAGTAGTTAATAGAGTCAGACTGTATTTTCCAGAATCATCCAGTCTCAGGTTCCGGAGCTCCAGAGCGAGAGTGTTTCTGTCAAAACTGACTCTGTCTCTGTATGCTGAGGCTATTACAGCTGAATCAGACTGTGCTGTCAATATAAGAGTTGTTCCAAAAAGCCACTGAATTATATCGATTGATGTGGAGGGCGGGTTATCAGGAGCGAACACCACACTTCCTCCTACTGCTCCATTAGCCGGATCAGAAAACTGCAGATCTTCACCTAAAAATTGTCCTATTTAGATACAAACAAACAAATAAATAAAAGAAAAAGGAATCAATCAATTGCACTAAAATCTTTTTTTTTTTAACTGTTTAACTTTAAAGTTCAAAACCTGTAATAACACAGCGAAACAATTTTTTATAGAAGTTTTGTTTCAATTTATTTTTAATATCTCTTTATGAAGTTTGATGTGTTGAGTACAGTCCCACAAGGATGTTCCAGAAAGCACTGGAAAATTATAGAATGTTACAGAAACTTCTAGAATATTCCAATCCTTGCAAAAACAAAAAACAAAACAAAACAAAAATGTAAAATGAATACAAAATGTATCTATAATAAACCAATGTTTAGGAGTTAACCTAAATATTTACCAAAATATTGAAGCTACATGACAATAAATAGTATAATAATAATTAGCTAACATAATTACAGAAGAGGTATAAAAATTTCAGTGAAGATGTTTACTAACTAATCAGTGATTTTATACATAAATTTAACTTCTAAAACTCACCAAAACAAGACATCCATAGCATCCAGTAGAAACCATAAGAAACCATCATGAATGAGCTCCCGGCTCTCAGCACCTTCAGCTCAAATCATCTGAACTATTGACAGTATAATGTAGTGTTCAGTTAATGATAAACAGCAATAACAAAATGCAGAGAGTTCACTGCGCCACCTAGTGCTAGATATAAACACTAAATTAATCAGATTTAGTCAATTTAAAGAAACTGACTCAGTCTTACTACATTTGGTGGTATAATGCATAAATGTTTTAATGTTTTACTAGACGGATTTGATGATATTAGACATTATATGTATTTAATGATATTTAATGAAATATTAGACGTGTACAGGAAAACTGATTCTGCTAAACTTTTGCCTTACGTTTTTCTTTCTTTCATGAAGCACTTCGTATCATGCTGTCTTTAGAAATTTCCTGTGCAGACAGAGTAGACTATTAAATTAAGCCTGCTTGAAGTTATCAAACATACTGTATTATTAGATCCTTTTACAATCTGAGAATATTTTATATAATTAAAAAGCCTTGTCAGATATGAAATGGTTACTTCATATAGCCAATACATCCTTCTCTCTTTTTTCCAGTACTGCATGGACAGAAATTTGTCACTACATGAAAAGTTGTCATACAAGATAAACCACACTTACAATTTTAGAAGGTACGTAAATACAGCTCATTTAAATTGACCAAATCATCTAAAGAAACTGATGTTGTTGTTGACAGCAGAATGAAAATAAACATTGTAAATTAAATTAAATAAATAAATAAATAATCATATAAAGGAAAATTGTGAAAGGAGAAAAGTGATGTAAATAAAAATAGGTAAATATATACAAACCAATAACATAAACAGACCAGACATACACTAAATGACAAAGGCATAGGGGTAGGGGTGTTAAATTAAAAAAAAAAAAAAACCTCACTTGTTTAATTTCTATAGGTGTTTAACATTCTAAAAGCTCTTTATTCCAAAGATATACTACAAGTTAGTCAGTGTATTCAGAAGGCGTAATGTATTGTAAGTTGCTTCAGAGGCATAAGGTATTGCAAGTATTGCATACAGCAATAACAAAACAGTGCATTGGAAATTTAAGTATTTTAAAAAGCATGTACTTCTGTACTTTTACTTGAGTAAAAATCTATCTTTGGGTCAGTGACAAAAAGGGCAAGATGAGAAATTCAAAAATATTTTAAAAACTTGCATGCATCAGGTATTTTCAAATGTACACAGCGTGTTTGTTGATTTTATGTAATTAAAAATGACATTTCTACCTTTTTTTTTTTTTTATAAAGTTAAGACTGAATGTACATGAAAATGCCAAATGGTGTAACCACCAAAGAATGAGAAATATTAAATATTTTATACACCTAAATGGCATGTAAGCCTACTCATAGAAATAAATACATCATTTTAAAATGTCACACGAAAATAGACTTTATTAAAGTTATCTCTAAATGTACATTTTAATGCATTTTTGCAATATTTTGCAGGACATGTGCAAAAAAAAACCTGTTTTCTAAATAATCAAATTATGTTATTATACTAAACTAGATGATTACATTTGATTAATTACTTGTATATAATTATATTTTTATGAAAAATACTTGTTACGCCAATTGACAAAAACCAGTTACACCACCTGACCATGTTGCATCTACAGCCAAAGGCCATTGTTTGTTGAAGAAATTGACACTGAAAATCAAGCATGACTGTCAACAAGTTCAGCTGAAGTGATTTTTTTTCAATTAATTTTTTTTTTTAAAATAAATAAATAAATCTAGCAACACGAAATTATCAGAGTGATGAAAAGTGAACTTGTGTCTCATATTGTAATTACAGTTAAGAAACAATATCTGACAAGAAATCATCAGAGTGATGAACAGTCAACTCATGTCTCGTATTGTAATTTTCATTTTTGTATTGTAATTTCGTATTGTATTGTGACATCTATTGGGGAAAAGGGGCTCTGTTATATCATATTAATTATAAAATATCAGAAATTTAATGAATTGTATTTTACAGATGTAAATTTTAATCTTTGGTTAACTTTTTTATCAGTGAATTTATGTTCAAATGCAGACACCCACTTCCTTCTGCTACATTATTTAATCATTTATGTACACAGAAAAATCCCCAGAGTTAAATCAACTCTGCTCAGAGTACATATTGTTCCAATCTACAGAGTGTTAAAGTAACACAGAAGTAGAGTTACCACTGTTGAGGATTATGAGATAAGTTTTCATGTCTAAAAGCCAGAGCAATAGTTTTTCATTTTCAACATTGTTAACAGCGGGTTTTCTTTTCTAATGCTCACTCATCACTTAATTAATCACTTAATTATCCCATTAACTTTAACTCTGCTTCAGTGTTACTTTAACACTCTGTAGATTGGGACAATATGTACTCTGAGCAGAGTTGATTTAACTCTGGGGATTTTGCTGTGTATATTACATTATATTATATGATACTATATGTGACCCAGGACTACAAAACCAGTCATAAGGGAAAATTTTTTAAAATTGAGATTTATGCATCATAAATAATCTGAATAAATAAGCTTTCCATTGATGTATGGTTTGTTAGGATATGACATTATTTGGCCAAGATACAACTATTTGAAAATCTGGAATCTGAGGGTGCAAAAAAATCAAAATACTGAGAAAATCGCCTGTCCAAATGAAGTTCTTAGCAATGCATACTACTAATAACAAATTAAGTGTACTGTATATATTTACGGTATAAATTTACAAACTATCTTCATTGAAAAATATCCCTATTTAAAACTTTATAAACCATAATCTCTAGCTTCTGCTATCATACTTGCGTTCATGAGAGAGTGGCGTTCCAGTGGATGACGTAGACATAGCGTAAGCACTGGTGAGAATATGCTAGTCTCACGAGAACCAAGTTTTGTTTTTCAGCAAAGAAAAAACAATCTCCTTTTAGTTTACATCAAAATCCCTCTACATTTTTCTTTCCAAATCCTCATTTTGTATTTTTAATTCGTGACCAGTGTTTTGTTCCGCTCTCTCCTCTATGATTACGTGTTCGTCAATTCTCACCGGAGTTTATGCTATGCCTACGTTCTACGTCATCCGCTTGAATGCCTCTGTCGTGAACGCGCATACGACAGTTAGCAGAAGCTACAGATTATGGTTTATAAAGTTTTAAATATGGATATTTTGCTTACAAAAGCACATTGATTCGCTTCAGGAGGCCTTTATTAACCCCTGAGCCATCTGGAGCACTTTTCTATGATGGATGGACGCAGTTTATTGGACTTCTATTGGACTATTGAATATCACCCTTTCACTGCAATTATAATGCTTGGAAGAGCCAGGACATTTTTTAAATATAACACTGACTGTATTCGTCTGAAAGAATTACGTTATATGCACCTTGGATGGCTTGAAGGTGAGTAAATCAGGTGGTAATTTTCATTCTTGGGTGAATTATCCCTTTAAAATTTTAAGTGAATGGAACAGAAATATGCATTAAAGCTAAACATTTCAAAAACACTCATGTTGTGCAATATAATTATTTTATCCGACTTACAGAGCTTTAATTATAAAGTTTTAGAATATAACATTAAACACTTGAAAATTGTTTCTAATAGTAGGTTAGTTTACATTACATCTTTAATCAGCATCATAAACTAGTGATGTCTCAACATCTCTCACTGTTTCTCTCACTCCGATTGACACAAATGAGTAAACAGACAGTGCAGTTCTACACTTATTACAGTACATTTTATTCCTTTCACCTGCCTCAGTATTTTGAAAAACAACAACAACAAACAAACGTGCCAATATATATTTATTTACCCATTTTCCACCTTATATATATATATATATATATATATATATATATATATATATATAATTTCATATTTTAACAGTTTTAATCCGTTATGGAGCACGTGTCCCATGGGCCGTGGCACCAAAGCGTCGCGCAGGTCTCAAGATCTCTCGCTGTGTACAGCCACCCGACACTGCGATTGATGCATATGATTTTAATATTAATTCACTTTGGCTGTGGCATGTTCTGTGTGAAGACTCATCTAGGGCAGGCAGAGCAGGAGTAGCAGCTCTTTTGTTTTGTTTTGTTTTGCTTTTTTCTGTTTGTTACGTGCATCAACTGGAGTGTAAACAGACTGAGAAATCTTGAGGCAGGTGCTCTATTATAAGATAGGAATAAGATATAGGTGGCAAATAGGTAAATACGTGCAGATCTGCACTGTCTGTTTGTTTATGTGCCTCAATCGGAGTGCAAACAGTAAAAGATCTTGAGGCAGGTGATGCACTCTCTATTACTACGGAATGCCATGCATTTCTTCCCCCCTTCTTGTTTTCTCGTGATCTCGACATAACAAAAGTTGTTTTCTAGTTATCACAACTTAGTTTTCTCACGAACTCAACATAACAAAAGTTGTTCTCTAAGTTGATGGGGAGCTGATACCGTATCAACTAAATCTTACTGTACACGTTTGGGACAGAGGACCTTCGTGATCGCTATAATTTATGCAGTTCATTACTGACATTTAATTAAACTTATAAATGTTAAATGGTTGAATAAATATGATCATTTTGCTTGAAATTGTATATGTTTTTGTTACGTTATTACTACTGCAGGACTCACCACAGTTTCTCATTTGTGACCCTATACCACAAAACCAGTCATAAGGGTCTTCTTTTTTTTTTAAATTGAGATTTATACATCATTGATGTATGGTTTGTTAGGATAGGGCAATATTTGGCAGAGATACAAAGTTTTGATATATTTACAGTAGGAAATTTACAAAATATCTTCATGGAACATGATCTCTACTTAATGTCCTAATGATTTTTGGCATAAAATAAAAATCAATCATTTTGACCCATACAATGTATTTTTGGCTATTGCTATAAATATACCCCAGCGACTTAAGACTGGTTTTGTGATCCAGGGTCACATTTACAACGATGTATTTGTAATGTGCATCTTTTTTATTTGTAATCTTTATTGTTAATAAATATATATTAATAAGAAATGTGATTTGCATATGGGTATAATTTAGTTCAGTGATGTTGTAGCCTAATCCTTTGTATTTTTTACATTTGTAGGAAACCATAAGTGTAGAATTGCACTGTCTGTTTACTCATTTGTGTCAGAGAAGCAGTGAGAGATGTTGAGACAGGTGTAAAGCGTTTCGTTAATAGTGAATATTGTCCTATTGTGCATACTGTTGTTGCTCCCGCTGTTAGCAGGGGATAATCGCTGTATTTGGGGTAAAAAAAGACAGAATTATGTATTGTGCCAAGAAGGTTGTCTGTTCGTTCACACAAGCACGAACTGATTGGCAGCTGCCTTTAACGGAGCCTTCACCGATTACCTCCATTAATCAAAGCGTTCGGCACGGTCGTCTGTGAGTGACGTCACCTCCCAATACAAACACGCCCCCTAGTATGGTCCTGCCCCCTCACAATGATTGACAGCTTTCTGTGTAGAAATGCAAAAGGAATTGCGATTTCATTTGAGTTTTGGCAGGTTACATGCGCGACGCAGAGGAAGTGAAAAACTAAATGTGGTAATTAATATTGCTATTTAAATATGACAAGCTCATAATTCCTAAGACATGGGAAATACAGTTGCAAATGGACTTTGCCTTTTCATTTGAAATGTGGCAGTCACTATGCGTTCGTGAAAGTGAAAATGCAAACGGTAATGCAAGATTTGCAATTGCATTTGGATTATGTCATAATTTATGCGCCCACATGTGGAAAACGCAATTGAAAATACAATTTGCAATTGCTTTTGAAAATAGTCTGGAAAATCCTTCCATAAATATGTTTGACTTTATTTTTGTCATATGTCTAAAGAAGCTCTCATTGAGAATTATCAGAGGTTTAGATGTTGATGTTTTATTGAAAATAATGGATTTATTTGAAGTCACCATTATCGAGAACAGTGTTTGCTTTTGTTGGACTCTTGACCCTTGACTTTTCAACATCACGTTGTCTTTGGCTGATTGTGTGATGAGAAAATGCTGTCAGGTGATATTGGTTATATGTTGACAATAACATAAGCAACATTGAGTGACCAGACCCACTTATTTCATCCAGAATTTATTCTTGTTAAGTTAAGTTTTTCATAGACATGCAATATTTGGCGTTAAACTCATGCCATTTGCAGTGAAGCTAAAGCGAGGAATGATTCTAGCTTTAAGCTTTCACAGAGTAGTCATTCAGCCATCCGAAATGAAAGACCCCTCTATAAACATGGTGTTAGCAGAGTTCCTGTTGGTGCACAAGACAGATTTATCTAGCAATGATGAGTCTGATTCAGCAAACTTGAAAGAAGTACTGTCCTATTCACAACAAATCGCATCCCCTGTTGAAATGTAGAGTCTTAAGAGGTGTTTCAGGTGTTTCTCTCTGAATCTAAATATAATCCATAGTTCAATTAGGACATTTAAGTAATTTTTATAAACACACTTTAAAACATTACTGGTGTGTATCTTGAGACAAAACAAAGGCACTGATATATTTTAAGATCAGTCAGTGCAAGTCTCTTTCAGTTGAAACAGCTCAGACTTACATTTTAGTCTAGGATTAGGCTTAAGCCTTGTCTGTGAAACCGGGGGTTAGTGATGTATAACCAAGTAATAATACTTTAAAATCTATCCTAAATGAAGCTGGAAGCCAGTGTAAGGACCTGAGGACTTGTGTGCTCTGAATTTCTAGTTCAAGTGAGACTCCTGACAGAAGCGGTTCTATATGAGCTGCAGCTGTCTAATGCTGATTTTGGGAAGGCCGGTAAGAAGGCATGAACAAGTTTCTCCAAGTCTTTTGGAAACAAAACATCTAATCTTTACAAAGTTTCTGAAATGATCATATTTTGATTTAGTTATTGCTTTAACATGACAACTGAAACTAAGGTCTGACTCCAGAATCACACCAAGATTTTTGACTTGGTGTTTTGACAAATGCAATGATTTCAGTTTCCTCTTTGTTTATCTGAAGAAATTTTTAGCACATCCAACTGTTAATTTCATCAATGCATTGGCAGAGGGAGTCAATGGGCCTGTAGTCATTTGGCGATAAGGCTAGGTAAATCTGGGTGTCATCTGCATAGCTGTGATAGGCAATTTGGTTCTTTCTCATTATTTGACTCAGTGGGGTATATACAGGTTGAACAAGAGTGGCGCAGGAATTGAGCCTTGAGGGACTCCGTATGTCATGGACATTTCCTATGGTCTCCTATACTCGCATAATAACCTCTCCCTTCTGAGTATGACCTAAACCATTTTGAAAATTGAAACCAGACTGAAAATTGTCCAGTTATCCATCTGAGTTTAAGAAGTTGTTCAGCAGCTGATTGAAAACAACATTTTCAATGATTTTACCTATAAAAGGAAGATTTGACATTGGTCTATTGTTGCTTAGTATGGTGTTATCCAGATTTTTTTCAGGAGGTGCTTAACAACTGTAGGGAGTCTGACTCTGGGGAGTTTGTTAGTCTCTCAACAGTAGGAAAAAAGAGCATGCATGTTGATGCTGTTTATAAGGTTTGAGAACAAGGTTTGTCTAGCTGTGCCTAGTTCCACATTAAAAGCATGAGGGCTGTATTTATAGATGTTAGTCAATTTCAAGTTTCGTATTCTGCCACATCTGCTCAGCTTTTCTGCATTGTCTTTTCATACTCTGTACTGCTGTTGAGTTTCTCCAAGCTGCTTTTTGTCTTGTCTTCTTTCCGACCTTCACAGGAGCAATTTCTTCAATAACATTCTTAACTTTTGAGTTAAAAGAATCATGGAGAAGATCAACAGTCTGCAGATATGCTTGGTGTTCAGGTCCGTCCTTTGGGCAGTGCAACTGGTGTGGTTGCACCAGGCCCCGCACTTTGAGGGGCCCGTGGTGAACGGACCGAGGGGGACCCACCACCCCCGGAACACGATCGCGACCGAGGGGGCCCCACTACCAACTTCACACCAGGCCCAGCGTCAGCTAAGGATGGCCCTGTTAGTGTTAAATATAGTCTTCATAAATGCCACACAAGTGTTCTCATTTATGCATCTCTTTCTGACATATTGAGATTCAGTAGTAGGAAAAACAAATCCTTTTAAAATCAGAGAGAAGCAATGTCTTGGCCATGCCACATAGTGTAGATGGCCTTACAGATTTACCAAAAAGCTGAAAACCAGAACCAGAAGGCGGAATGATAAAGAAATTGACTTTTTATTTGGAGCAAATGAGATTCATCTGCCCAATGTCACTGGAGCTTACATAAATTATAAACAAGATAACACTGTTACATTCTTTGGAAAATATCATTATACAATTAGGTAATTAGATAAAATAATCTCCATATACCTAAAGTAACGGCCATACAAATTTGTTCCAAAAAATTGTTTTGTTTGTTTTTCATTACCCACTATCAGTTTTATCTTCTTTTATTTGCCCAGTGCAGAAAAGAAAGAATGAGGATGTGTCTTATGATTCCTGAGAAGCTGTTTGATGCATGTGGTCAATAGTATAGCTAAACCTAAGTAAGTAAACCTAAGTAATTCATTGTAAATAAATATAAATATAATTAATATTTACATTTAAAAACACAAGCCAAAATATTGAATAAATGAACACAGACAGGATGTGAAATGTGTAAGACTTAAAAAAAACAGGTGTTCAGTCTGCTTTCTACTGAGTTCTGAGAGTGTAGATTCTTTGTGAGCCTGCAAATGAACATTTCAATAGCAGATCTGCAGATATGGTTCTGTTGTTAGTAGGGTACAACCGGGCTAAAGGCGCCCTGGGGTAAAAGGCGCCTTTGATATTATTTTCATCTAAACCACTAGATGGCACAAAAACATGGCTTAGCACTTTCCAAAACGTTGGGTGCGTCCGAAATCGCATACTTCCCTACTATATAGTATGCGAAAAACAGTATGCGAGGCGAGTATGTCCAAATTCATAGTATTCGAAAAACAGTAGGTGAGAAGTACCCGGATAACCTACTGCTTCTGCCGATGGTCCTCACTGCAGAACACAAGATCCAGGGGGTGTGGTTGGATCTAGATCCAACTCCTCCCACCTTACATTTACCTAAACCTACCCGTCTCCACCCCTGGATCTTTTGTTCTGCAGTGAGGGGCTAGTAGAATTCTGTAGTAGGCAAACGATGGACACTTTACTATCCCATGAGGCCGCGGGAGAGGACACATCATTCGAAAATGGCGGAAAGCCGCGATGCAGCTGTCTTGAAGTGTAAGTACCTCAGGGAAAAACGTTGTTCATTGTGGTTAAATAATTGTACTTGTTTAACATCATCCAAGTAAACAACTGATTTGTTGAAGGTTTAAACGATGTAAACAGATGAGACGATTTTGTGAATTGGGTGTAAAAAGATCTTTAATCATTATTATTACCGATCAGATGGAGTTAATGTTAATCTCAATCTAGTACATAATGCTGCTTTCCTTAAACAGACGGTTTGTTGAGTAATTTAATGAGAAAGTTACAAAACCTAAGGGAATTAAAGCGATTTTATTTCTCTTTTACCAGTGATATTTTGATAGATTTTTTTTTTCTTTTTTGATACATAGCAAACTATTAATAATTGCCTCAGCTTGTCAATGTAGCATTGATAGATTGATCATGAATCATCACTAATGTTTAAATCCTGTTTTTATGTTACAGGGACTGATGAACACACCCGTGTTCTCATCCAGTGTAGTGGCTAATAAAGCCCTCTTCACTTGAAAGCATAATGCTGCTATCAAAGGGTTTAAGTAGGTATACAAACGAATGTTAATAGTAACTACACACTCTTTTACATTTATGTTAGGATCTACATTGATTTATGCTTTTTAGCAAGTTTTATTATAACATTAATATATTTTCAGTAGCTATATTTTGTCAGTTGCAAAGTTCTTAATATGTGGCTTTGCGTAACTATTTTTAAAGCACTTGTGTGCACACTGATTTTGTAGCAGTTGCTTTTTAAGCAAGCAAAATCTTAACATCTGAAGAATGTTGTCTTGAGAATGGGTGCCACACTTTAGAGAAATAGGCTACCCATACACCACAAGTGAAATGTATTTTCTTTATTTATTTATATTTAATTTCTACATGGATAAGAGCACAAAGATTTAGGTCAAAACCACATACATTTTGCATAAAGTAGTATAATAGAAATAGAGCTTAAAGCAACACCAAACAGCATATATTTATATATATATATATATATAAATACAGAATCTGAATTAAAATGTGTTTGATTTAATTTAAGCCTACATTTCAAAATTTTGTGTCATAAAATTTCTTGTTTTTAAGCAAATGTTGAATTTAGCCAGAGACAGGCGTGCTGTCATATATCACAACTTTTCAGTGTTTTCAACCACATACTGTTTATTTTAGGTTTCAGACATATAAATGCACATAAGTACTAAAAAAACAATGCATTTAGAGTTTGTAAAATACACACTGATGTCTATGGAAGAGGTAATAATAATCATTTCCATTATAATTCGACACGTTTTATTCATATCAGATACACATTGTGTAAGTAACTTTAATGTTTACTCTATTCTTCTCCCAGTTCACCAGCCACTTACTTTTAAGTATTTCAGGAGAAGTGCATGAATTCACGTGTTGTAAATCCAACAGATCCGATTCTCTGAACTGCGTCTGCGGCACAAACTAACATCGCGGCGCCCATCGCACATACAGCTCAACTAACGCGATCGTTATAAAGGTGTTTAAACAACAATACACTTCCACTTGCATGTATTTGACAATCGGAATATCAGATATTTCATGCCATAGTTAACACATTTATGAATATTCTGAATAAAAAAGGAAAAATGACATAAAAGCAGTTTAAGCAGATCATTCATTCAGCGCTGTTGCTGCTGCGGTGTGTCACGTGACAAGCAATGACGCGTCACCATGGAAACCATAAAGTGACACATTCTAAATAACGTGCCCTCAAAATATAGTTCCCACGTCCCTACCAGTGGCAGTGCACCTCTAACCAGGGGCGTAAATTTCATCTGACAGTAGGGGGGGACAATAAACATAAAATTTCTCAAGAGCAATTTTTGAAGGGGACACAAATAATACAGCCAAAATTGTACTTGCAAGGATAGATATGTGTACACAGCATGTGTACATAGCATGGAGACCGTGTTTAAATGAGTTTATGGTTCACCACGCCGTCATATTATAATTATTATTTTGCGTCATCCATAGTATTTTAGGTTTCGTCTCTTTCGCATTAATTCAACCGCATTAAACCCACTGATCTGCCACTTAACATCATAGTGAACCAAACCCAACACATAGGTCTACAATATTAGCCTAATATCAGTTCACACACAGGCTTATCGCCATGTTAGTTGTAGTGGGTGACAAGCTACGATATTAAGCTTGTCAAACTTATAATCGCTCATAGAAAATACATCGGATGTCATAATTTTTTTGTCATGACTAATTTATTAATGATCCAGCATCATCTGTATTAAAGATAAAGAATCATTTCACTCGATGTTTAAAGAGAATAAAATAGCCTTGACAGCCTACTGACACATAACTAACTTGCTCTCTCTCACCGGACTCGTGTGTGTGTATCGGTAAAGAAGGAAAGCAGGCAGTGGACCAAACCACTGTGAGGAAAGGGAGGGGGGAATCAAAACATTTCTGAATTTAAAACGTTTTTTTACTAATCACACAATTATTTCAAGTATATGTCCATTATATTATTTTCAATACACAGAGTCACTTGTAATGATATTTTTAGGGGGGACAAGCCTCAGATAGGGGGGGTCCTGTCCCCCCCGGGATTTACGCCTATGCCTCTAACTACTGATACTGAACTTAATGCATCACAATACCCTGTGGACTGTGCCCACACACACACCTACATATTAACTAACTTACAGAAGCTTAAGCGATAACAATATAAGAACATGAACTGATTTGCAGAGTCTAATTTTCCTGCAGGTGGATACAGGCGGCCAGTGTAAACAGGGCTGTTCTTCAGCACCCTGGCGTTGTGCACAGACCTGGGATACCCAACAAAGATATCGAGGAACTTCCCCTGGTGGTCAGAGATGGCCTGCAGCTGAACAGAATGAAACAGCTTCCTGTCGAAATAGTGTTTGGCGTCACTGGTGGTTCAATTCGGATGTGACACACATCTATTGTTCCAGCTACCACATGGACAGCTGGAGACCCACCTAGCTGGGCAAAACCTGCTTTTTTAACGGTCGAGAAGTACATTTGAATTCAAATGTAGTACCTACACAAGTAGTATGCGATTTCGGACGCAGCCGTTCACTTTTCAAGATGCACGTGTACAGTGGCGTGCACAGACATCCTGTGGGGCAGGGGCGGAAGGACCAAAAAGGGCACTAAAAAATAAGTTTTAACTTGGAAAATGACCTCTCAACTGTAGAAGTGGAGACAGGTAATGTTGCATAAATTTTTAGGAGTTCAGAAAGACAAGGGAAAACAGACTCAATCTCATTGTCTTTTATAGGCACTTTAGCATTTCCTGCACATTATTTTTGGTGAAGGAGTAGGATGCATGAAACACTAAGTTCTGTGAAGACCTTTTCTTCCTCAATCCCGTAGAACTTACTAACTGTTCTGACAAGTTCAGCATCACCAGGTTCTACTCCTTTTGACCATTTGGATGCTACTGTCAGACTGTGTAAGCCTTTGAGGATAATGCCAGTTGAACTATTATCCTTTCCTTTGAATCGTCTGAGCATCTCTTGAGTAATGGTATCCAAAAATGTGTAGTACACCCTTGTTCGGTAGATCTCCTCCAAATTCTCAGGGTGATGGTCTTCTTCTGTTGACTTGGAACTGTGCTTATACCTTGCAGGTATTTTTCTGGGTCTTGACTCACCAGGTATTTTGTCAGGAAACTCAATTCCAGCAGCCTCAGCTAGGGGTGGGCGCTATACCGGTATTAACATGACTGCCGGTATTATGTTGTGCCATGATATGGATTTTGCTATACCGTGGATACCGTTACATATTCATGGATTTCATTGGATGGACAAAGATTTTTTGCCCCGCGGGCGTTACTGCGTCATCAGAGAGAGAAAGATGCCCCGTTTGATCGGACATAAATCAGAACCGGATAGTTTTTGCTCCAAACACACGATCGGCTCTTCGAAACTGCACACAAACTGATGTGAATTGGGGGCAGGGGTTAATATGAATGAGTATCTGAAGGGAACTCTCTTCAGAAAACTTTAGATGGCATTTTCTTTTTCTCTTACCTCCGTGTTCATAAGCGCAGAGCAGCTTTATTTACAGCGGTAACCAAAGCAACGCTAAATTGAGGTCATAAGCGCCATCTGCTGTCAGAGAGTGAATCTGCATGTTCTTTCAGTCCATTTTCTGTTTTTCTTTCGCGCAGGTGTCTTATGTAGCATAATTTCACACATCTAAAGTAAGACCATTCTATTTTTGCCTTAGATCTTGAAATCATATTTTTTTTTTTTTCTAGTTATAAGATTAAAGTATATTTTGCCTGTAATTTAACTAAGGTCTACTAAAATGTGATTCCTTTTTTCCCCTCATATCGCAATATAATATCGATATCGTCTGGACAGTGGAAAATATTGTGATATGAATTTTAGCTCATATCGCCCACCCCTAGCCTCAGCCCGTTCCTTTGCTTTTTCAAAGACAACCTTGAATTCACTTTCTGTCCTCAGTTCTTGAAGCCTTTTTAGCACTCCTTCCACCAGTGTGTATGACACTGCTAGATCCACATCTTTACGCTGAAGAGCAGCTGAGGCAACAGCAGTCTCCTGAAACACTGGGGTGGCCACTTCCAAACAAAGCATAAACTCAAAATTTATGCTGCGAAACACCTGGATCAGGTGGATTGCTGTCTGAGATTTTTTTCAACAGCTGCATAACTTACAAAGACTTTCTGCAGAGCTTTTAAGGCATTTTCACAACAGGCCCAGCGTGTGTCACTCAGCTGTTTTAATTTCCAGGTTTTCTCTCCAGCATACAACAACTTTTGCATTTCTATGAATGCAGCATGACGCTTGCTAGAAGAAGACAGGAAAGTGTAGAGCCTCTCTACCAAATAAAAAAAAAAAATTTTTAGCGCTCCTTTATTTGCATGTCATGGACAAACCGTACCACAAAGGAACCTTGCTCTGAGTGTGACACATCGGTAGTTTCATCCAGAAAAATTGAAATATCTTGGCCTCATTAATCTCTTTCAGAATGACATTCCTCACTTGTGTTCCAAGAGATCGTATTAGGTCATTTTGGGTCCTATTGGATAAAAGTGTCACCTGTGGCTTCTTCTTTTGGGACTGAGTGATCTGTATACACTCAAGACGCATTCTGAGGACACTGTCATATCCCGTTAAGAGGTGCACAAGCTCAAGGAAGTTTCCTCTGTTAGAACTGGTGCTGCTTTCATCATGTCCCCAAAATGCCAGTCCTTGTCTTGCCAAATATACTGTGATGTCTATTAAGCGAAACAGGATTTCTCTGTTCTTCTGTCTTTCTTTTCATTTTGTAAATCACATTCTGCAGCCTGAGCTTTAAAAGCTTCAACTAATGGCCCTTTTCTATAGTTGGCCCACCTCACCATACTGATCATATGGGCTTCAGTGGCTGCATGCTCATGGATCTTTTCAAAGGCCTTCTTCCAGTTGACAACTCCAGTTGTTCTCCACACAGTCCTAGCTTTAAACTTGTCTTCTGTCAAGAAGAGACGACAACTAAAGCAGTACATGACATCTTTTTCCACAGAATACTCCAGCCAGTTGTTACCAGCATACCACTGGCTCTGAAAAGTCCGTCCTTGTGGATTTTTAGGAAAGCCAGCTACTGGTTGACATGGCCCAAGAGAGCAGCAGAACTGTATATAGTTGCTATTAAGCTTTATTTTAAGCTGTTCAACATGAGCTGGGTCTGTTTGAAACTGTAAGGCCATCAAGGATGGGTAATTGTCTTGTTCATTTGTACCCTGAACCTGGTATTCAATATCTTCTTCTGCAGCTCCTTCCTCTGTTATCTCTCTATCCTTTTCTTGAATCATCTCTCCTTGTACCTCCCTTTTCATCCCTTCCTCTTCCTCATTGGCTCTAACCTCTCCTTCATCTTTCTCACTTGTCTCAACTGCTTTCCCTTGAATCTCTTCAATACTCTCCTTATCTGAACTGCAACTCTCTATGAAAAACTAATTTCATTAAGCCACTTTACTCTGACATACTGACATCATGCATGACGTACTTTCAACCAGGTCGACGAGTGTCAGTGGATGAAAGGATGGTGGCTTCCAAAGCACGTGTAGGATTTAAACAGTACATGAAGGACAAGCCTACTAAGTGGGGCTTCAAACTCTTTGTCCTTGCCGACTCAACATGTGGGTACACTTGGGACTTCTTTGTGTACGAAGGTAAAGGTTCACTAGTTAAAGGCAAAGGCCTTAGCTATGATTCTGTCATGCATCTGCTGAATACTCCATTATTAGGCCAAGGCTATCGGGTATATGTAGATAATTTCTACACTAGCCCAACCCTTTTTATGGATTTGCTGGAAAAAAAAACACTGGCCTGTGGAACCATACGTCCGAACCGTCAAGGTTTTCCCAAAACCAGAGAAAATGACCTCAGCAAAAAGGCAGAAAGAGGAGCGATCCGGTGGCTCAGAGATGGTAAGCTTCTGTTTAAGATAAGATAAGATAAGATGAACTTTATTGTCCCGAAGGAAATTGTGTCAAATGGATGGACACAAGGGAGGTCGTAATGTGCTCCAGTATGCACAAGGCATATAGCGGTGAAAAGGTCACCAGGCATTCAAGGAATCCCACAGGTGGGTGGTGTACACGGCAAATTCCAATTCCTGACACAGTCAAAGACTACAACAAGAACATGGGAGGTGTGGATCTTTCTGATGCCCTTATCGGCTACTACAATGTCTTGCATAAGACGACTAAATGGTACAAAACATTTTTTTACCATTTCCTGGACATTGCCGTGGTGAATAGTTTTATTTTACACCAACAGCTGGCAAAAGAACAGGGTAAGACCCCACTCACCCAAAAGGCTTTCAGAGAGGCACTTGTGTGTGAGTTGGCAAATGCTGCCACCTCTGGATATGTGGAAGATGAGAAATGCTTTCCAGAATTTTTTGGAGCAGACGGAACAGCTGAAAGAAGAAGATGTGCCTTGTGCAACCTGGCTGGAAAACAGGTAAAAACACCTATGTACTGCACAAAATGTCAGGTGCCTTTGTGCTCTGTGCCAGGACGAAACTGCTTCAGGAGGTGGCATATTGAGGGACACACACTTCGGAAATAAGCACTGCTATATTGAGCCCCTTTGTAAAACACAAAACTGTCTGGTGCTAACACGGGTCTGATGGACATCGATGATGGAGGCATATTGATGTACAACAACTTGCAAAAAGTTTACAAACAAACAAAAGTTTGTGTTATGTAATGAGTTATTTAATTAGTTATTTTGAATGAGTTTCATACATGTTTTCATAGATTTGTATAATGTTAACAAAATAACATTACAAAAAGCTATGAAAACATAGTATTTCACAATCTGCAGTTTTGCATATTTATTGTTACTTATATGCTACTTTCATATTTCTATAGTTTCTCATTTTTATTTATGTTTCAATTTGTACAAGTGGTCTGTTTTAGACCACATAAAATCTACAAGACTGTTTTTAAGTGATTCGTTTTTTATTCTGAAAGGAGAATAAATTTGTTGTGCTTTTATTCACAAAACACCAACAATGTTACTTGGTCTCATTCCTTTATGACATTTTGCGTTTCTCAGATACAAAGATTAAACCTGAATGTAAATGAAGAAAATCAATCGATAATTAAGTAAAGTGCTTTAGTATGTATTAAAAGTAGGATTTTTGGGGTAATATTAGTAAAAAAAAAAAAAAAAAATTGCATTTGAGCATTAGAAAAATCCAGAGGACACATATATGCACTAAAAATGACACTTTGCCTCCCTTCGGTTATATTTGAATAACTCTTGTTCAGAATGTGATAGAGAAAAAATCTTTTTTTCTGGTGGATACTGGCACATAGTGTAGTCAAACAATATAATCAGCAGGTCCCCAGAGCAAACAGAACCTGAATCACAGATTTTCAAAGACAGGATTCTAAAAAATAAATTTAAAAAAAGGCCTATTTTTTTATGTTTATCGTAATATTTTAAAAGCATACAATGCTATTTATGACGTTTTGCAATCTGATTTAGTAAATTTGAAGGGTTTCCTGTACAATGACACTAGCTTTTTAAATTCCCTACACTGTATGTGTCTAGGGTGAATATTTAAACTTGGGTGTGTTAAATTCAGGCGGAATTCCAAAATATGCCTTAGAGTGGAAGAGGTTAAGATAATTAAAGCAACAGTTTTTAAATAATGAAAGAATATGTAAAAGTATGGTATTTGGGGTAAAAAGTGCCCCTGCTGCTGGGGCTAAAGGCCCAGTAATTAACATGATAATTAATAGGCTGACTTTTCCATTTGTTGACATGACATGGTTAGATTCATATGGTGACTATCATATATTATGTTGGGTGTCCATATTAGTGATAAGCACCATGTTTAGAATGAAACCATATTTAAAAACATGATATCTATCATATCATATAATAAAATATCATTATGTTGTTACTACTGTAAATATATATTCAATTATTATTGGATCTCCTTCGATACTTTAAGAATCTTTACTTATTAAAATGATTTTATTTCTGTATTTTAAAATATATTTTTATATTAACATTTTAATGACAGTATATTTATTGAACAAAAAGTAATTATTTTATTTTTCAAAATAAGCAGAAAATAGTACAAACTTTGCTAAAGTGATTGTTTCTAACAAGTATTAACTTAGACATTATTTTTAAAAAACATTATTTTAGCTGAAGTATTTGTATCAATACCGTGGGCCTTTTACCCCGTGTGTGGGGTAAAAGGCCCCCTTTGTCACCTCATACATTTATAAGATTTTTAAACAAAATAAACAACTCGAATGATTTATTTTCACACAAAATCTGTTGCTCCATTAATGTTCAATACAATGTATATATATATTTGCAATTATACATTTTAGGCGCAGTGAATAGCACATTTTTTCTTAAGGTGGGCCTTTAGCCCCGTTGTACCCTACTTGTCCTATTTTATTATGTCATGTTTTTCACATCACTAACAGACATTTGTAAGGAGTCAAATTATTTCATTATTGTAACAAAGTCAAAGTCAATGTTCAGGAAGGAAGAGGACGAGGTCGGTTTGACTGTCGCTGGGGTTTATTTAGCTTCTCTTGTAAACAAAAAGTTGTGCTATCAGCACTCAATATAACACAGTGCATATGCAATATAAAGTTCGGCTCTCCTGAGCAATAAAGGCCAGCAGCCAGCAGTTGGTCTCTCTCTCTCTCCCCTCTCTGACGTTCCCAGGTGTCTTTATGCGGTCTCCCCACGCCACTTACTGGAACAAGACACAGGTGTTTGTCATTTGCACTTGACCCACTTACTCACCGCTCGTCTCCCAGCGAGATGGTCCTCACTGCAGAACACAAGATCCAGGGGGTGGTGTTGGATCTAGATCCAACTCCTCCCACCTTACATAGACCTAAACCTACCCGTCTCCACCCCTTGATCCATAAACCTACCAATCTCCACCCCCTGGATGTGGATCCAACTCCGCCCCCTGGATCTTTTGTTCTGCAGTGAGGGGCTACTGCTCCCAGCTCTCTCTCCCGCTGCAGACCTCGCTGAACCACGCCCCCCTCGCCACACTTATGAAATGATCTCCTCATGAAACCAAGTGTTAGGAACTCACACAAAACAGATGCCATGCAACAAAACCATAAAACTAATCTGGAGAAGAGGTCTCCAAAGAACACCACTCTCCTTGCTCATTTACAACCCCCTTCTCCCCCCTCTCTGCCTCTCCCTCTTTTCCCCCAAAAGGTTTCACTAAAAGTTCATTAAGAATATGTATATACCACATATCATGTATCTTGTGAATCTCTTGTTTTTCCCCTTCATGTTTGGTATCATTCTATAGGTCTCTGAGCGATTGGTAAATTTGTCTCAATTTTACAGTAGTCACTTATATTATGAGAAAGATTGGAAACTTTTGTAGAATTCTGTTCTGCTGCTGAGGGGTGTGTCTGCCTCAGGGTCTGTGAGAATGTGTATCGATCTCCAGTCAGGTGCGACCCTGCACGAGAAGCTGAATAACCAAAAGGGCTTTTATGTTTTTACAACTGATTTGAAGATTGATTTCTGATTTCTTTGTTTTCTGGTCTGAGTATATAAGGGAAGTGACAAAACACTACGGGGGGATTCTGTAGTCAGAAAACCCCCATGCAGTGTGTGAGGGTCTCTGGAGCTTTCCACCAGAACTCTCGCTGCTGTGTGTCTCTCTGCTGTCAGGCATGCATTTCGTTTTTATTCAAAAGTGTAATTGTGTTAAACACATTGTGCCCATAGAACACACTGTATAGCTGTTTGTGCTTCAAGTTTATTCTTTAAAACACTTGATTGCTTTGCTGTAAGTGTTCTTTGAAATACTTAGGTAAAAGGTTGTATGCATTTAGACCATGTGTCTTGTGCTAAATTAGGATAACTGTTACATGTGTGACTATGTTAAATTTGTTTGTCTCCTGCATGGGACACTTGTCTATTCCCCATATAGCTACAGTGTCTATGTACAGGAGCAGGGTTGCCACATGGTTACAGTGTGATTCACAATTACATTATCCTTTCTAAATTGGCTTCTAATTGTTTCATTATGTAATTGGCATGATACAATTTTACCTGACTAATAAAATGTTATAATTGTTATTCTGAACTCTCCAGAAATCATTGGGTTTCTGGAGAAAACTGTGTAAACTGTGAGGAGGCTTTTGTTACCGCAAATCTATGGCCAGGATAGGTCAAACTGAAGGCTAATGAATGATAGTCCTTTCCCGTACAACTTGCTAAGTGAACAACACTTTTTTTGTCATAAGCAAGCAGAAGGCGGCAGGAAAACAGGTATTAGTCTACCTACACCCTCAGACTAGCATCAGACTGGAGAGTTTGTGAGCGTGAGACCGGCGCCTTCGGCCAACGCTAGGCTCAAAAGAGACATTAGGTCCCCATTGAGCGGATAATTGAAAGTATAGCGATTTCCAGAATAATCAAATATCTAATTTAATATACAATCGATATCTGTGATCAGTTTTTAATAAAAAATATTGCCTAAATTTAATGATCACTTGAAATTGGAGTCAGATTGAACACGGAGCTAGACTAAAATTTAAACTAAATTCTGATAAATTTAGAGGCGCAAGTAAAAGAACGAACACGCATTAAACCTTCGACCAGGCCGCTGGAGTCCACTTCTTGGGCTGGCGGGTGGATTCTTACACATTCATCTTTTATATCTCAGTGTATATAGTAATGGCTTTGACCCCCACTCCTTTACTATTATAGAAATATACTTCTGTATTTATGACTTTGTAAGGAACTAAGTAAGGAAAAACCTTTGTCCATTGTGAAACAAATTTATTATTAAAAGGTATTAGTGGAGCACAGAGAACAAATAGTTGATGCAGCAGTTTATGATATTTCAGTAATATGCCATATACATTTTTAAAATATTTGTAATTTTAAAAATAAAAACAGAAAAAAGAGAAAATTTATACAGCAGGATAGATCATCTTGCAGTAGATGTGTTTCCGTGTCTTCAATTCCTCACCTGCGCACAGGAGGAGGGTTTGATACCTGAATGGAGAAGTTACACAAGCATGTATTAAACGAAAACAACCAAATGACTTCCTTATTGTTTTACTGCAAAGCTACAGAACAGGATAAATAGCACTTATTTTGTGATGCAACCAAAGCACATGATGTTTTACAATGAGATGAACTGGACTTAAATATGTTGAAACTGCTCACCCGAGGAGGAGTAGGAGCCCTTGGCCTTCTTGAAGCTTCAAGTTTTACGTTTTCATACACATCATTCTCATATACATTTTCATGGTTGACATTCTCGTATGTATTTTCACTCTTGTTTCCTGGAATCTTTCCATCTCCTCTAGCCTTCTGCAAATCAATAATTTATTTATAGTTTACATCCAACTATTTTTTCCCCTTAAATTATAATCAAAACATCAGACAGAATGATGTTGTCACTTGAGGTGAAATTAAATGTAAAATAAAATAAAATGTTCATGCTGCTGATAAACAAATGATCACAAATATCACAAAGTCCACTATAAACAGTGGTAATGTCTATCGTGACTGAATGTTTGTCAATATCCATAGTTTAAGTGTGATCATCAGCATGTCTTTGTGCAGTAAAATGGGAAAGATTAAAGTCCATTTGAGCTGACTGTAATAAACTCATCCCTTCTGCTATAAAAGCCATACACTCTTTAATTACATCTTAGAGATAAAAGATCAAGAGTCAAAAGAGACTCAAGAGGTTACTCACTGTCTCCTCTCTGCTTTCTGCTGTTTAAGAAAAGGAAGACAATGTATTTGATACTGAAAGAAATACTGAATTATCTGTAATAAGAATACTTAATCTGAAATCTATTATGTGATTATCAAGGTCAATCTAGATATAATTGTTGATGTCAGTTTTGTTGTTCAATCAAATCATACTAATGCTGGCATCATGAATGAATATCAAACATACCTCCACTTGCTTTTCCTTTTTGATGTTGGTTTAACTTTGGGCTGTAGCATAAAGACAAAGACATTTTGTTACAACTAGTTGTCTTTACCACATTTCTGTCTCACAAAAACACACTTTATAACAGTTACAGTTACCGTGGTCATTTTATGTATGAAATATCACTATTATGTTAAGAGAATTCAGAAGTTCAGAAACTCTGACTTTGATATAAAATAGTTTCACATAAAAATGAGATTTTTATATTTGAGAACTTTAAAGTTCAAATGGAGAACTTGATTTACAAAGGCCTGCTGGAAGCTGATAGAAGTTGTAATTTGTATTGATGTATTGATGTATATAATATGTTAAATCAAAGCTGTGATTACAAAATACACCATAATCTGCCAGATACTCACATTTTATTTGTTATTGTTAAATAGACAATCAGACCACAGATGCCTGCAACTGCCACTAAAACCCCAATAACAATCCCAGCTATCGCCCCTGATGACAGCCCTCCTCCTCCTCCTCCTCCTTCTCCTCCTCCTTCTATGGAAAAGATACAAGAATCATTAGACCGTAGCAATTTACTACACACAACTATAACTATAATACACTTTAACGTGTATAAAAACTTAACAAAAAAAACCCAGAAAACAACAAAAAAAACAATAAACAACACAAGGCAATTACATGAAGCTGAGATGTTCATACAAAACAGTAGATTTTTTTTAAATATATCTTTTTAGAAACAAAGATCCTTTGAACAAGTGGTAAATTAAGGTCAAAGTACTGGTTATCAAAACTCATTTCAAGTTAGTTTTAACTTTTCTTACCTTTAACTAGTAAAGCGTGTTTTTGTGTGGCGTTTCTCTTTGTGACATTATTCAAAGCTGTGCATTCATAATCTCCACTGTGTGTGAAGTCAGTCTGATCTATGGTGAATGTGTCTGTGGTCACATTAGTGTCTGTTTCATTAAACTTCCAGCTGAATGAGGCAGAAGGTTCAGAATTTGCAGAACAAGAGAGCAACACTCGAACCCCTAAATCCACCACATCCTGACCCTTAATAGAAACATCTTCTGGTCCATCTAGAACACAGACAAGAGACTCCCTGTTAAAGGAACAAACAAACTGGTTTGAGTTCAAATCATCTTGATGTTTAAATGTTTAACTCACAGTTGATGATCAGACTGAGTTTAGTCGTCTCAGAGCTGACAGGGTTTCTATATGTACACTGATATTCTCCACTGTCTGATCTCTGCACTGGACTGATGGACACTGATCTGTTATCAGATGAGAAGCTGATTCTGTTGCTATGAGACAGAGGACTGCTATCTTTCATCCACTGCACAGAGCTGATGCTGCCAGTTCCCTCAGAGCTGATGTTAGCAGATGATTCTCCCTCGATTAATGATTCTTCTGGACCAGTAAGCATGACATTAGTTATATTTTCTGTGTGAACGAGAGACAAAACAAAGACACTGAATCTAAAAATGAAACTTTCACATTTAGTGAGTACTGAATTTAATTCTGTTTATTAAAATAGCAATTTACATTAAAAATAACATTATAATACTTATTTAGCAACTAAGTTTATAAAAAACACAGCAGCTTCAGAATTCACATTTGAGGTCTGACTACACAGTCCAGAGAGGCAGGTGGTACAGAAGACCCATCAACAATTAAATACATTTTTATTTATTTTTCAATATGTACACATCATAGAAATATGATTATTTCACTGTCTATTTTAAATGGTCATCATTTATAACATGCATAATTTATTTTATTTGATTTTGATAATTGATGGAAGACTGAAAATCCAGGTCTGAGACAAGAGTAAAACAACAACAAAAAAATCTATAGACTAAAATAAATTTTAAAGTAAATTGAAAGTTTCCAAGACGGTTTTAATGTTATTTCGGTAACACTTTACAAATATGTATTAAATAATGCTTAACTAATGCACAGATAATCATAAGTTAATGTATAACTCATATAAAACTAGTATGAACTAAACCATTTATTAATGATTACTGCATCAGCAACTAATGAACATTCTATATGATCCATAGATAAGTTATCAATAAATTGTTATTAGTTAAATGTCATAATGTATTAATTCCCTTATAACATATTATATTAACTATGTTAATTACCACATTGGGTCGAAGCCATGCCTTTCAACTTCTAGTTGTCTGCTTTAATCAATCATTAGCTAATGATTTGCATGGGTATTATTATGTTATGACTTTACTTGTTGAGGCACATGACTAACTAACTAATTCAAAATCTATAATCACAACGACATATTACTTAACAATTAGTTAATAGTTCTGTGCCTCAACAAGTAAAGTCATAACATAATGATACCCATGCAAATCATTAGCTAATGATTGATTAATTAATATAATATGTCATTAGGGAATTAATACTTTATGACACATCTAACTAATAACAATTTATTGATTACTTAATCTATGAATCATATAGAATGTTCATTTGTTGCTGATGCAGTAATTATTAATAAATGGTTTAGTTCTTCATGAGTTATACATTAACTCATGACTATCTGTGCATTTGTTAAGCGTGAATTAATGCATATTAGTGTCACCTATTGTAAAGTGTTACCGTTATTTCTAAGTCACAACATTTTAAAAAGTTAAAAATCTATAGTTTCATAAAAACATCCCTTGGGACATGAGAGTGCCCATCTGTGCAAAGCTGGTTTACTAGGGATAAAACATCATAGATCACAGAATAACAGCAGACATGTGCCTATCCTGACCTAAATAATCATTATCAGTCTATTTCTATTACTATACATTCTCATTAGTAGGCTACTCATTAGTTTAACGGTTATTACACCATATATACACACACGCTTAATTTACAGCACATTAAATTGCTTTTTTTACACTTCACAAATGTTTTTAATTCAATCATCTATTAGGCCCATAGCCTATGGTAAATATACTAAAACCTTTTTTTTTTTTTTTTTTTTTTTGCCAACACACTCACCGAACAGTTGTAGTAAAGTGTCTCCTCTAAGTTGATGTCCAGCAGTAGTTATTACAGTCAGACTGTATTTTCCAGAATCATTCAGTCTCAGGTTCCGGAGCTCCAGAGCGAGAGTGTTTCTGTCAAAACTGACTCTGTCTCTGTATGCTGAGGCTATTACAGCTGAATCAGACTGTGCTGTCACTATAAGAGTTGTTCCAAAATGCCACTGAATTGTATCAATTGATGTGGAGGGCGGGTTATCAGGAGCGAACACCACACTTCCTCCTACTGCTCCATTAGCCGGATCAGAAAACTGCAGATCTTCACCTAAAAATTGTCCTTAAAGAAAGAAAGAAAGAGGAATCGATCAGTTTCACTAAAAGGCATGCTTACACTGTTTTTAACATTTAACTTACTGTAGTTAATTTTTTTAGATGGAGTAACAAGAACGAAAAATTGCCATTAGAGGCGCACAACTAAACACACAACCTTTTTGAATTTCTAAAAATACTCACCAAAACACGACAACATGCACAGTGTCCAGTACAAACCATGAGAAACCATGATCGAGCTCTCGGGTGTCAAGAGCTGCTGCTTATTAAAGCATCTGAACTATTTACATCAGTTTTCAGTCAATGATAAACGCCTGTTATAGAATGAAGAGAGCTCATTGCGCCACCTAGCGCTGGATATTAACATCTAAAGATTTATTCAAGTATGACACAAACACCTGCTACTAATATTAAAATATTTGTATATATTTAGGGCCCAAGCCAGTAAGGCGCAGGTCCCTCTTGATTTTCGAAGGATTATTTTTTCTTTTATTTTTTTTCTTTCAACCTTCCGGGGGTTTTGGGGGGCCTTAACATAAAAACTCTTGAAAATTGGCACACACGTTGGAATTTGCGGCCATTAGGACGCCACAGAGGCTGGGACCCGGGCGTGGCACAGGGGCTCTACGGCGCCCCCTAGAACACAGTTTGAAAACATGATGTATAGCTCACACATACTTGCACGTATTCATATGAAACTCAGTACACATATACAGTAGATCTCATTGAGCCGAACAACTTTTGCGCTACATGTCATAGGCTCCGCCCTACAGGAAGTCGGCTATTCAAGGCTGTTTGAAAAGCGCATGCTCTGGAATTAGATATACTTGATATTTATTTGATATTTCCAACTGATTGCCACCAAACTCGGTGAACATGATCTCAAGACATTGGGGATGCTAAATTGCGGAGGGACTTTTGATATCTCGTACGGTTTGCCCGTAGCGAGCCGATGAATTATGGCGAAAAATGAGAGACAGGAAATGTCTGATTTTGATCAAACTTCTGGGGTGTGTTCGTTGTACGATGCCGATCGAACAGATGTGACTATTATGAGTAAAAGTTATAGCGCCATTAACTGGCAGCAGGAATTGTGTCATTTTTGAAAATGCTTTGAATTCAGCATCTTATTTTTATCTGATTTGCTTCAAACTTCATCAGAATAATGACAAAACACGGCCGATGTAAAACTGTGAAGGGAATATTGATATCTAAAATATTGTTGCCATGGTAATATGTCAAAGTTGAATATTCTTTTCCGGTGATTTTGAAGCAGATAACATGCTTAGAATTCCATGAAACTCAATACACATATCCGTATTAATGATAGTTAGACACCGTAAAACAAATAGAAGTAATTTTCTTATATCTTTAAAGTGCAGTTTCCAAACACTTCAAAACATTTTACATAAATATAACAAGTCATTCTGAAGAAACATGCTTAATTTAAAAAATGTATCATGCTCAGGGGCCACAAAACAATTAAAACTATAACTGAAATTGGTTTAAAGGTGAAGAGTGTAATACCAAGGATGACCACCAGATGGAGGCATGACCTTATTTTTCATGAGCTGCCTGTCTGCGTATCAGAATGAAAAATAATGCATAGAATCAGCTGCAATGTTCTGTACTGTCAGTATTCTTTTACACACACACACACACACACACACACACACACACATATACATATATATATATATATATATACACACACACACACATATATGTATGTGTTTTTTTTACATTTATTTATTTTATTTTTTTAATAGTTATAGAATATAAAAAGTATTGATAACAATTTGCATTAAGGTCTCTTTGGTTAACAAGTTATTACATTAATTAACATGAACTAAAAAGGAACAATATATTTTAAAATCATTTATTAATCTTATTTAATGTTAGTTAATACTAACAAAAAATATAAATTTTATGTTAATTCACAGAACATAAACTAATGTTAAGATACAACTTTAAATTTTAATAATGTGTTAATACATTTTAACTATATTAACTTTCAATAAAATTGTTTTTAACATTAGTTAATTCAAAACTAACAAACTAAGTATGAACAACATATGTTTTACTATATTTATTTGTGTTAGTAAAAAATATTTCTGTTAGTTCATGGTACTGTAACTGATGTACATTAACCAGAAATTTTAATTAATAATGTAGTAGTCAATTTTGAACATATCATTAACCAAGATTCATAAATGCTATAAAATTGTTTATTATTGTTCATGCTAAATTAATGTTAACTTATATAATGTTAAAAATAAAAACCTATTGAAAAGTGTTACAAAAGATTTACATTGTTCTTTATGTGTGAGTTTGTGTGTGAGAGAAAGAGAGAATAGAGAGATGGTTTTGAGACATTAATTCCATTCCATTCCATTTTTTTTTTTTTTTTTTTTTTGTGTGTGTGATCAACTTTTTATTTATTTTTTAAATCAACAAAACAACATCCACACAAACAAACAACAGGGAGGGGGGAACCAACAGACATACCATCAACAGATTCAATTTCAATTCGTAGTAAAAAGGACAAAACAGAGTTCACATGAGTCCATAGACTGACAACAATTGAACATTCCCAAAACATGTGGAGAAAAGTACCTGCTGACACAGCGCCGCAGACATGACAGCCATAGGTCGCCTGCAGCCTCACCCTAAACCTCTTGTAAGGGGCTATGCACGTTCAATGGACGACCCCGAAATGAACAAAATGATGAGCCAAGTTTTTAGAAGTTCAAGGGCTGGTTGCATGAAAGTCCTTAAGCTAAGAAATCCCTTAGTTATAAGGTTAAGGGAACCCTTAGTGAAACTTGGGTTGCAAGAAAAATCCGAAGGGTCAACTTAAAGGAACCTTAAGGTTGTCATTAAATATTCCCCTTAATTATCTAAGTGTTCCCTTAAGCATTGCTACAAAGTCCTTAGTAACTATTTCACCTTGATAAATTTAAGGGACCAAAACAGCTCCCTTAAATCATCTTAATCTCAGTATTTTTAAGATTTTGAGCTCAAATGTAAGACTTAAGACATTTTTAAGACCTGCACAAATAAAATATCATATAAGCATAGTAGGGCAATGACTATGGTAACATATTAAACTGTAAAATGACTGTAAATTGCATGACTTACAGGTTTTCACAAAACAAATTTTTTTTATATAATTTAAGAAAATGGATGAGTTGTATTAATTATTATAAACTTAAACAATTATAATTAATCAATTATTAGCCTACATTAATTAAATAACAATATAAATGTAATGTATGCCTTAACTGTTTAACTTTTTATAATGCATTATCTTCTTGTCAATCCACCTGTTCACATTTACAACACTGCGTGTTTGCAGCATCAAAACATGGGTTAATTTTCACATTTATTAACATTTCCGTCATTGTTCAGCAGGAGGCGCTTTCACTTTAGAAACAAAGCGGTTTCCTCGGTAACGACTGTACACAAAACAGCGCAGAAACGGGCAGCGCTCGTTTATTTGTTCGTGTTTTAGTTGGTTAGGTTTGTATTAGGGCTGCACGATATATCGTTTCAGCATCGATATCGCGATATGCACATCCGTGATAGTCACATCGCAGAATGTGCGATTTTTAGTATACTGACCGTTATATTTATACTGATCGTTTTCGCGACAGCTATCGCATCACGCCACCCCGCGACGCACTGTCTTCACTGGACGCGAAAAAGCGACCGTTGCAAATCCTTTGAACTTTGTGTCAGTACATCATAAAAAGAATGAGGTATTTCCTCGCAAGGATTTGCCGTGTCGCGCCGCATCCAGTGTAGACGGCATCACTGATTATAATGGGTTCTATTGTATTTTGTCAGCGCCCTTTGTAGACACGGTGAGAGTCACTCAGATATATGTGAACACTGAATTCCATTCAGTTCCGTGTCTATTTGTGCCTGAAATGACACATACGCGCGAAACTGTCAAAATGCATGTCTCTGCAAGTATCCTTGTAAACACAGTTGCTTATGGCTTAGGTGAAGGTAAAAAATTGATAAAGAAAATGGATAGTATAGGCTCACAGCAGTTTAATGTTCCTAAGGCTTTCAGTGTCATGAATGTTAATCAAACAGCAAAACACAGAGAAAAATCACTTTTGTAGCTTTAACAGATTTATTAGATTTAATTTATACAGTGTTATTTTACATTTGATTATTCAACCAGTATACCTGAATACTGTTAGACTTACTGGAAAAAATATAAAGCACTGTTTATTTATTTTATATCTTTGTTCTATTATATTTATCTATGTTTGTAATTTGTTCATTTTTCTATGCTGATTTACACATCTACAATATTTTTTTTCCAAATAGAGCTTTTCAAGTTTTTTTTTTTTCATATCGCAATATATATCGCAGAAATACAAAATATCGCAATGTGAGTTTTTTCCAATATCGTGCAGCCCTAGTTTGTATTTCGTTATGTTCTGTTTATTGTCAGAGATATACATATCTATACAGTTTATTGTGAGATGTAGTAACTATAGCAACCGCGGCGCCCATACTCACAACCGGCGCAACGTTATAGAATGTCTCTGAACAGGTTCACGCCCACTTTTGGGGGAAAACAAACCACCATACAGCATCGGATCGAGGAAGTGGACTAACCTTACAACATGCCAAAGAGTTGTTGTGTGGTTGGGTGCACCAATAATGTTTGTAAAACCCAAATTTAGCCCAGGTTACCTGCCATCATCATCCATATCTTGCTGTTATGGAAATATCATGAATTACGGATGATGCTATGGAAAGCTAAGCCAGGCTAACGTTAGTTGTATGGCTGGACAGAAAAGTACTCTACACTCAGTACTCTAAATATAAGGACATAATATATACATTTAAAGATGTTTACTTTCAAATGCGAAGTAAAATCATTCACTGGCTTACCTGGTGATTAGATTAGGTACGAGTAAATGTCCGGTAAGACACCTCTGGCCACTGGGTGGGGTTGTTACACCAATTTGACGCTGGGATAATGAGTTTTTAAATTGACCAAATTAAGTTTGTGGATGTATCTTTCACGCTCTATGGTAGGCAGGGTGGACATATAATTACTTGACATGTTTAATCTGAGTGATTTCTTAAGTTATTCACGCCTGCCGGCTGTGTACGGACGTTGCTTTTTGCCGCTATTTTGTATTGAAGTCTATGGGAAGTCTAGTTTATTTTCCCCCAAAAAGGGGCGGTGACGAAATTGACAGTTACGTTCCCGGATGTGCCGGTAGTACGTATTGCAGTATGTTGCCAGGAACTACCGTGAAACGCTTAGAATAAACGCTTAGGTAAGTGTGACAGTTAAAACGTTTGTTGCAACGCTCTTAAAGAAATCCTTTGCCTCAGGGAATGTTTTCCCCTCAGGGATACTCCAAAGTCAAATTACTTAAGGACTTTCATGCAACCGGGCCCAGCTGGTTTTTACAAAACATTCTTAAGAAGAAATTTCTTCTTAACTGCCATTTTCTTCTTATTTTTAACTTAAGAAAAAAGTTAAGAATATTTTGTATTAAGAATACTCTTCTTAAGAATATTCTTATCTTTTTTCATAAGATTGTTCTTAAGACAAAACCTAAGAAGAATTCAAATTCTTGAAAAGAATCTTCTTAAAAATCATCGTAAATAACTTCTTAAATTTAGGACAGCCCCAGACTTGTCTTAAATCCAAAACAGTAAGAATTATTTAATAAATGTATTGGGTTATTTCAAATTAATTGTTATATTTAAGCATTACAACAACATTAGCTACATATAATACATAGTAGGACTATTAATAGGGATGTGCGCGAGTTTTCTGAAGTGACAGCGATGACTGATAATGTAAACTGATCGGTCATGAATGACTAGCCTATGTGTGACTAGCCTATTTTTCTGACTTCAAAACTCAGTAGCAACTCTACAAAAACGAGTCAGATAGGAAGCTTTAATTTGACGCTTTTATTTTAGCCTATAAATACGACATAATCTTTGGCAGTATGCAGCGCATATGAATGCACAGGACGCGTTCGCTGTAGCAGCGCGGACACACAAACCGGAAGCGTTCACTCGGATGAGAGCGCAAAAGCACAGCACAAAAACGAATCAAACAGATCGCTGCAGCTTGAGACAGACAGGCTGTTCAAAAACGCCGCATTAAAAACGTGAAGCTGAGCGCCAGTCAAAGTCGCGACAAAAAGAGTGTGGTTGCTTATTATGATTATTATATGGTAATCTGCAGGAAGCGCAGTGAGTTTATCAGTGCATCATGTTTTCACTCAGATAAAGACTGTCATTTTCTTCTTAAGAAAAATATTAAGATGTTCTTATGAATATATTTTAGAACTTATTAGAATTTTTCAAGAATTGCACTTACGAAAATTCTTACGAACTTCGTGGAATTTATCTTAAGAAATTTCTTAATTTATTTCTTAAGAAGATTTTCGTGAATCCGGCCCCAGATTAGATTAGACCACACCCTCTCCCAATCGACCGACAAATCAAAATCTGTTCATTCATGATTCCAGATAGATTTAATAGAAAGAGACTTTGCGTTATCATTAAACTTACTGTATATTAAAGAAATAGGTGGCCGACCAGAGGGGTGGTGCGATACAATCCCACATAGGATGAGAGGAAATAGGGGATGCCCAGGGATCTCCATAGGCCTTGAGAGCAGAACGTAACTGAAAAATCCCATTCCATTTTTTGTTGATTTAGCATTATTTCAATGGTTACTTGCTATCTGCTATGTTCCTCCTCCTCCTCCTCCTCCTCCTCCACCTACTATGGTAAACATAAAAGAACCAAAAGGACAATTAAAGAAACACAACCTTTCTAAAACAAAATAAGAGCAGAAGCTACAATAGAGGTGTATGGAACAGTAGAGAGTTATTTATGTATTTATTTATTTATTTATTGTATATTTTTGAAAACAGAGTTGTAGATGTAAGTTAAAGCACTAGTTATCAAAACTTAACTCAATACAGGTTAGTTTTAACTACAGTACTTACCTTTAACTAGTAAAGCATGTTTTTGTGAGACATTTCTCTTTGTGACTCTATTCAAAGCTGTGCATTCATAATCTCCACTGTGTGTGAAGTCAGTCTGATCTATGGTGAATGTGTCTGTGGTCACATCAGTGTCTTTTCCATTAAACTTCCAGCTGAATGAGGCAGAAGGTTCAGAATTTGCAGAACAAGAGAGCGTCACTCGAACCCCTAAATCCACCACATCCTGACCCTTAATAGAGACATCTTCTGGTCCATCTAGAACACAGACAAGAGACTCAGTGTTTGAAGAATGTTATTTCATCAGCTTTGTGCTCGAATCATCTCGATGTCTGAATGTTTAAAGTCAAGTCAAGTCAAGTCACCTTTATTTATATAGCGCTTTTAACAATACAGATTGTGTCAAAGCACTTAACAGTATCAAATTGGAGGACAGAGTGTCAGTAATGTATAATGATAAGATTAAACACTGAATTTTCAGTTAAAGGCATTTCATTATTGAATTAAGAGATGTCATTGTCTAGCTCAGTTTAGTTTAAATAGTATATGTGCAATCAAATCGGCCATAATCGCTAGAAATTAAGTAGAAATTAAGTAAAGCCTGGAATACACTACGCGATTTTTGTTCCAATTTTCCCCCGATTTTACAGTCTGTTGATGCTAGTTGAGGAAAGTCAGAGTCAGTCTGCAGATTACAGCTGACAGATTCCACAGAAAATCGCGTAGTGTACGATGGTCACAGACTCCGATTTTTTAGCTTCAGACTTTGATTCTATCCAGTCGGAGGATATCAAACTTGTTTGATATTTTCAGCCAATTTTAGAACACGTATGTTTTCATTTGTCATGCGTCTCCTAGCAACAAGGCGCACGTTTCTGCATGAGTTCGTTGTGATCAGAACAACTTTAAAGTCTGGTAGTGTATGATCTTCAGTCGCATAGTGTATGATGCCCAGTTTTCCTTTGTCACTATTTACAAAGTCGGTAAGTGAATGATGCCTAGTGTTTTAAAAATCTGTTCAGATTTTAAAAGTCATGTAGTGTATTCCAGCCTTAAGACTCACAGTTGATGATCAGACTGAGTTTAGTCGTCTCAGAGCTGACAGGGTTTCTATATGTACACTGATATTCTCCACTGTCTGATCTCTGCACTGGACTGATGGACACTGATCTGTTATCAGATGAGAAGCTGATTCTGTTGCTAGGAGACAGAGGACTGTTATCTTTCATCCACTGCACAGAGCTGATGCTGCCAGTTCCCTCAGAGCTGATGTTAGCAGATGATTCTCCCTCGATTAATGATTCTTCTGGACCAGTAAGCCTGACATTAGTTATATTTTATGTGTGAGTGAGAGACAAAGAACAAAATGAGTCTTTCACATTAAGTGCGCACTGAATTTAGTTAGGACCACTGATCTATATATATATGACTGCTCATTACGTTCTAAACTGCCGACAGGCATGTGAAGCCACCGGAAGTGTTCGATCCGCCATCTTACTATTCCCTACTGGCAGAAAGCACCATTGAATCACAGCTAAAACACTGCCCTAATATCACCCGATTTGAAGCGAATCAGTCACACAGGATTAGTTTTTATGTTAGGTGTATGTAAATTAATTTTTACTTCAGATGTTATCGGCAATGTTTATGGTCTTTTTGGGCAGGATAAGCGATAAATTTAAATCGTTTAGGTGGGTGTGTCTGCTGCGCCCTGCCCTGCTGACACAGGTAATGTAACGTTAACTGATCCAACACAAAATATAGCCAAACTATTTATGTACGTAATTATTCAGGAATTATTAAACATGAACGTATTAGTATCAGCAATTGATTTGAATATTCAATGAATACAATAGCCTCTGTTATTTTATCTATGTTGTACTAAAAATTAAAGCTTAACTTCCATCATCTTGGAAATAAAGCTTCATGTCTTTAAATCCATACTGTATGTAGTCAGTTATTTCTCTAAATAAATTATGATGTGTATATTTTTAATGTCCTGATTGAGCAGCATGTATTTCAGATACTCCAAGATCGCGCAAATATGCTACAAATACTTAATATGCAGCATGCGTCTTTCAAATTTGTTGTCCATTTGTTTTAATGCAAGAAAGATCAGTTGACCTCAAAACACTCAAAACAAGCTTTAGTAAACTTGTTATTCATATTAAAGTCCGTTCAAGTGCATGAATTCTTTGCTCATATGGCAGTAACTTACCCGCCAAGTTTTGAAACTATTAAATGGCGGGACATTTTGAAACGCTGAACGTGGCTAATGTCTGATGTTAAATTGTCATTACATATTGGATCGTTAGTTATAAAAATTGCACCTATCCAGACGAATGGACAGTTACGCCCCTATGTAGTAATATGATGCAGCTAAGTCAAAGTAAATAATATAAATTTCTCTAAATGTTTATATAAATTTAGCTAAAACCACATGGCAGACCAAGACATCACTGTTAGCCTTTACTTCTCAGCTTCCAGACCATTGTCTCAGTGGAACATATACTGTAATGTGTGAATGTAATACAAAGTATTTGAATATTTATTTATTTTTTAATTGTGGTTTCAGGTCAGGTGGAAAGACTGGAGATCTACAGCAGATGAGCATGGCAATCCAGGTGTGAAACAGTGAACTTCTAACTTATTTATTTTATTTTATTTTTACCTGAAATCAGCATGGACAAGTGTTCTCATGCCATATGATAATGCAACATATACTTTATTTTATTTTCATGCAGCCGTTTATTTGTGCAAGCGGTTCTCGTTTGTGTATAATTTTCAGTTCCTATGTGGTAAGGGGTGAATAAACAAACCAAGGACCATTTAAAACCAAAATCAGTGTAAAACAGCTGCATGAAAAGATGTCTGTGAATTTTATTGTATGAGGAGAAGCACTTTTAAAGAAATCTACATTATGTAATGTGTGAAATCTCTGGCACTATGCCAACAGTCATTGTCATTTTAAACTGAAGCAAAAGTTTTTAGTTAAACCAAGGTGCTTGGACAAATTCTGGTTTCTAGAAATCATGAAAACATGTAAGGGTGTCTAAGGAACTGCACTCCAGTGGTTCAAGTCTTCCCTCACAGGTAGGTCCTTCAGGGTGTTGTGGAGGGGTGAGGTGTCCAATTCGTAATATCTAGCTTCTGGGGTACCTCAGGGCTCAGTGCTTGGAACACTTCTCTCCATGTACATGTCATGACTATGGGTCTGTCATTCAGTAATATGGCTTTTCATATCACTGCTATCTAGTGTTGTCAAAAGTACTAACTTGGGTACCAAGTCGGTACTGAAATTTAAAAAATGTGACGATGCCAACATTTACCCTGGCATCCCAGCATTTCACTGACTTGATACCAAAGTCCGTCTTGTTAGATGTAAAATCTGGGTTATTCCAAATCGGGGTGTATTTAGATGGTGCATAAGGGGAGTTTGTGATTTGATGGAATTTCCACCAGGCTGTCAGAGCTGCTGCTATTGTCGGCATTTTAAAACAATGATGCTCTTTGATTGTTTGATTGTAGAAGGGTAGATCTGAAGTATTAATGTCCTTACAAATTGTTTGTTCAACATCTAGCCATGTGTTTTCTGATGGGTTAGGGTAGTGCTGGGCGGTATACCGGTTCATACCGAATACCGGTGTTTATTTTTCTTATGATATGAATATTTAAAATACCGCAATACCGGTGTCATTTAAATAACGTTCGGAACGCGACATGTTTGAGAGGGGTTTCTTTTCACTATTGCATTGTGGCAAGAACGCAGCTGTATGTGTTACTAAGCGTGAAAGTTCTGAAGCTGTAGAACTAGTAGAACGTGATGACACAGAAGAACTCATCCACAATATCCACCGCCCGCTGCCATCAGCTCCCGCGTCTCACACACACGAGCGTGACTTTAGCACTATATTTAGCAACTTTCAGACCCTTTTAGCGGCTTTTTTTACATAGAACATACAAACTGACAAACCTAGCGACTTTTTTGGATAAACCTTAGCTATGGTTCAGTTGGAAGATGTCTCCAGTGCTGCCCCGCGAGCGCGAGATCTGACTCCTGGCGCAGTGTCGCCTCTCTCGGCGTCTGTTCTGTGCAGCGAGCGGCAGCGAAGCACCGCATTCAGCTGGCCGTACCGCAGCAGACTCGTCAATAAATGAGTACAAAACAGTGTTTCCAAGCACCTGCTGCTAACTGACTGTTTGGAATTATAAATATGAGCATAGTTCGTATGTTAATATTATGCACTTTTTTTATTTTTTATTTTTTTAGTTTGTTACTCAGACGCAGGCAGTGCACTGCATGAGACAAAAAAGTAATATAGCCAAAACCACCGCATAGCCACTCTTTAGTGTAACGTTAGATGCATGTTGATTTTATCAGACGATGTCGCGATTATAAATGAGAGTGACTCCTGGTTAACATGTAGGCTATTAATGAGTCGTGTTTAGTCACTATTTAGTGTGGAATATTTCTACAATATTCGCTCATCATGACAGTAAAATAGGGCATTCTATCAACTGAGTCAATCAACTGCAGTTTTTCCTCTCTCAATCAGTACAAAATGTGGTTAACACCCGGTCATACATGAAAAAAATAAATACCGTCATATACCGTGAAACCGGTATAATTTTGAAAAATACCGTGATATAAATTTTTGGTCATACCGCCCAGCACTAGGTTAGGGTGAATCCATTTGTGTATATTTTGGAGCTGATTGGCCAGAAAGTAGTGGTAAAAATGTGGTGCTTCCAGTCCTCCTTGTGTTCTTAGTTTCTGTAGGGTAGTCAATTTAATTCTTGGAGTCTTGTTTTTCCAGTAGAATTTGGTAATGATTGAATCTAGTGATTTAAACCAGGCAAGGGTGGGTTGTGTTGGTGTCATTGTAAATAAATAGTTTAATTTAGGGAGTATAGTCATTTTAATTACTGATATTCTGCCCATAATAGAAAGTGGTAGGTTCATCCAGCGTTGAAGATCATCGGCTATTGTTTTAAGTAGTGGAGTGTAGTTGAGTCCAAACAGCTCTGACAGCCTGGGGGAAACATTAATACCCAGATATGTGATGTGATTGGTGCACAGAGGAATTGGTGGTGTATGGGATGTCACATCCAAACTGGTGGAATGTAATGAAAGTATAGCAGATTTACTCCAGTTGATTGAGTATTCAGAAATATTTGAGAAAGAATCAATGAGTTTAATCGTTCTTGTAACGATGATGGAGGGTCTTGTAAATATATTAATATATCATCGGCATAAAGACTTATTTTGTGGTGTATATTTAGTGTTTGAATTCCTTTTATGTTGCTGTTTTGACGGATTGGCTGCTGCTAATGGTTCAATGAAAATGGTGAAAAGTGAGGGGAGGGCAACCTTGTCTAGTCCTGCGGTGCAGTGTGAAGATCACGTAGCTTCACACTGCACCGCAGGACTAGACAAGGTTGCCCTCTTCACTTTAGTCCATTAGTGATGACAGTGGCTGAAAGTGATGTATATAGAATTTTAATCCAATTAATGAATGACTCCCCAAAACCAAACCTCTCCAATGTGGAAAACAGGAATTTTACTCTAGTTTACTCTATCGAAAGCTTTTTCTGCATCAAGAGTGACTATGATGGTTTTGGCTTTATGAATTGATGAATAATGCATTAAGTTAAAAAGTCTATGTGTGTTGTTAGATGCAAGTCTACCTTTAATGAAACCAGTTTGGTCTGGATGGATTATAGATGGTGTGACTTTTTCTAATCTATGGGCTAGTGCTTTGGCGATGATTTTAATGTCTACATTTATTAGGGAAATTGGACGATAGCTTGACGGTAGTGTTGGGTCTTTATTGGGTTTGAGAAGGAGTGAAATTGTGGCTGTGTTCATATTATCTAAAAGTTTAGATTTTTCTTTTGATTCTTTTATCATTCGGATAAAGAGTGGTGATAAAATGGACCAAACGTGTTTGTAGAACTCAGCAGGGAATCCATCAGGACCTGGTGCTTTATTATTCGGCATGAGTTTGAGGGCTTTAAAGTAGTTATGTTCTGTTAACGGGGATTCAAGAGTATTTATTTGATGTTTACTAAGTTGAGGTAGGTTGATATTGTTGAGAAATGAATTGATGTCTTCCTGAGTTGGGTCTTTTTCAGAAGAATATAATTTACTGTAAAAATTTTGAAAAATGTTATTTATTTCTTCTGGTGAATTGGTGGACTTCCCTGCTGTGTCTGTAATAACTGCTATTGTAGTTTTTTCCTTATTATGTTTGATTTGATTTGCCAAATATTTACCAGATTTGTTACTGTGATGGAAGTTTTCTTGTCTTAGCCTTTGAATTAGGAATTGGGTATGTTTATTAATTAATTTGTTTAACTGAAGTTTATATTTTCTTAATGTATCCTGTGTTTTTTTCTGTTGGGTTATTTATATTGGAGTCTTCTAGTTTTTTGATTTTTTGTTCCAGTTCAGCTTGTTGTTCCTTCTCTTTCCTTTTTTTGTAAACGCAGAATGAAATAATTTTTCCTCTTAGTACTGCTTTCCCTGCTTCCCACAGAAGAGATGGGGATAATTCTGGGGAGTCATTCATCTCTAGAAAGCATGCCCACTCTCTTTTAAAATAACTGTCAAAGTCATGGTCTTTCAGAAGAGATGTGTTAAATCGCCATCTAGTAAAGGGTTTATGTGGACTATTTATGTTCCATTTTAATGTTACTGGGGAATGATCACTAATAACTATTGGATGGATCTTTGATTCAGAAATATTTGATATGATAGAATTACTGGTAAGAAAGAAGTCAGTGCGGGAATATGATCGGTGGACTGGTGAGAAAAATGAATATTCTTTAACGTTAGGATGCTGTAAACTATCGCCAAGACCAAAATCACTCATGAACTGTTTTATGGTTTCTGCAGACTTCCAGATATGTTTATTGCCTAAACTGTTAGATCTATCTATTGTTGAGTCTAGAACTGTGTTGAAATCACCTGCTATTATGACTGGACAGTTAGAAATATTTGAAATAGAAGAAAAAAAAGTCTGAAAAAAAGATGGGTCATCTGTGTTTGGGCCATATAAATTGCCAATAGTAATTGGGCTATTATTAATTGTGATGTTTATGATAATGAAACGTCCCTCGGGGTCAATAACGGTGGTGTTATGAACAAATTAAACTTATTAGAATGCCTACTCCTCTCTGTTTTGTGTTGTAGTGAGCCGAGAATAAATGACTGTACTTTGATGATTTAATTTTGTTATGATCAGATTCTGATAGATGTGTTTCTTGCAGAAGGCATATGTCGGCTTGTAGTTTATTTAGATGATTAAAAACTTTAATCCTCTTTGTCTGAGAACCAAATCCACGAACGTTCCAGGTTTCAAAATTGATAGTTGAAAAGTGAACAGCGATATATATTAATGTGTGGGCCTGTTAGTACTGTATATGTATAAATGTGAGTGTATGTATTCGAAGGGATACGGCGGTGCATATGTGTGTGTGTATAACAACGCAATGTTGTTGGTAAACTGACAAAACTACAGATACATAATTGACAGAATGTACACAGAAGGACAGCACTAACAAAACAAAAACCATTCAATTTAAACATAAGGTGGAACATGGGAAGGTGCAAAAACAAGAGCACATCTTATATATTAGAGAGAGAGAGAGAGAGTTATCCTAATGACAGTTATCGGGAGTGAAATGTTCAGAAAAGCCAGGGGGTAATGTCCTTATCGCGATATAGTTGTCCATCTATGTATAATTTGTCCACTGTAATGATTGCTCTTTTTCCTTAATTTATTTTCTGTTTTCGGATTGGGAAAAGTTGCTTTCGAAGTTCAAGAATGTCCTTTGGGTACTGCTCGTTGAGTCCGTAGTTTGTGCCTTTAAGTTGTCTGCCTTGCCTCTGAACCAGTTCTTTGTGTTTATAGTGTTCGAATTTTGCGATGATCGGTCGTGGTCTAGTTGTTGTTGTTTTGAGATCTGATACGGTGAACACGGTGAAAGGTGATGATCTGTACCGTTTCAGGCTGGTAATTTGAGTTGTCTTGACTGATTTCTCGGGGTCGTCTGGAGTTTGTTCTGGGATTCCTGTGAAAACTATATTGTCCCTCATGCTGCGCGTTTGCAAATCCAAAATGTTTTCTTTCATGGTTTTGTTTTCTGCGACGACGGAAGTGAGTTGAGTGGTAAGTGCATGAACTGAATCCTTTAAAAAGTAATTTTCTTTAGTGAGAGTGTCTATCTGTTCTTGGCTGAATTCTAAGCTCTGCCGCAATTCCTGGATATCCTTGTGTATAACTTCAATCAATGCGATCCTGGTATCAAGTCCGGATAGTTTATTTTCGATGGAAAGTAGAATGTCGCTTACCTCAGTGCAGCAAGGCAGTTTAGGTGATGTGGATGGTGTATTACTTGGACTGGAAGGCGAGTCGGGACGAGGTCTCTTGGAGATTGGAGTTGAGTTACCTTTACTTTTCTTGTTGTGATCTGGTTTGTCCCTGTTCATGGTGCAGCAGAGTGTATTGTAGGGTGCGTCGATATACTCCTCGAGATAATCCAGGTTGTAAAATGGTATAGTCCAGTTTTGAAACGGGGGGACAGTGAGATGAAAGAAGTGGGTGAAAAGACGAGAGAAAGAGAAAAAAAAAAAAAAAAGTATAGATATTCGAATGCTTTATCCTGGAGTTGTTTACAGTCTAGCAGACGGGAGCCGCCATCTTGGATCACGCACCGATGTAGTACGTCCGAATTCCATTCATACTACCCTCATTCATACTATATAGAACATACTTTTTTAACGGTCGAGTAGTACGTTCGAATTCAAATGTAGTACCTACACAAGTAGTATGCGATTTCGGACGCAGCCATGGTCTCTTATACTCAAATAATAACCTCTCCCTTCTGAGTATGACCTAAACCATTTTGAAAATTGAAACCAGACTGAAAATTGTCCAGTTATCCATTTGAGTTTAAGAAGTTGTTCAGCAGCTGATTGAAAACAACATTTTCAATGATTTTACCTATAAAAGGAAGATTTGACATTGGCCTATTGTTGCTCAGTAAGGTGTTATCCAGATTTTTTCAGGAGGTGCTTAACAACTGTAGGGAGTCTGACTCTGGGGAGTTTGTTAGTCTCTCAACAGTAGGAAGAAAAAGAGCATGCATGTTGATGCTGTTTATAAGGTTTGAGAACAAGGTTTGTCTAGCTGTGACTAGTTCCAGCACGAGGGCTGTATTTATAGATGTTAGTCAATTTCAAGTTTCGTGTTCTGCCACATCTGCTCAGCTTTTCTGCATTGTCTTTTCATACTCTGTACTGCTGTTGAGTTTCTCCAAGCTGCTTTCTGTCTTGTCTTCTTTCCGACCTTCACAGGAGCAATTTCTTCAATAACATTCTTAACTTTTGAGTTAAAAGAATCATGGAGAAGATCAACAGTTTGCAGTTATGCTTGGTGTTCAGGTCCGTCCTTTGGGCAGTGCAACTGGTGTGGTTGCACCAGGCCCCACACTTTGAGGGGGAGCCAGCACCCCCGGCCCCCGGAACACGATCGCGACCGAGGGGGCCCCGCTACCAACTTCACACCGGGCCCAGCGTCAGCTAAGGATGGCCCTGTTGGTGTTAAATATAGTCTTCATAAATGCCACACAAGTGTTCTCATTTATGCATCTCTTTCTGACATATTGAGATTCAGTAGTAGGAAAAACAAATCCTTTTAAAATCAGAGAGAAGCAATGTCTTGGCCATGCATGCCACATAGTGTAGATGTAAACTCCAGTGACATTGGGCAGATGAATCTCATTTGCTCCAAATAAAGTCAATTTCTTTATCATTCCACCTTCTGGTTCTGGTTTTCAGCTTTTTGTAAATCTGTGGCCTTACAGATTTACAAAAAGCTGAAAACCAGAACCAGAAGGTGGAATGATAAAGAAATTGACTTTTATTTGGAGCAAATGAGATTCATCTGCCCAATGTCACTGGAGCTTACATAAATTATAAACAAGATAACACTGTTACATTCTTTGGAAAATATCATTATACAATTAGGTAATTAGATCAAATAATCTCCATATACCCAAAGTAACGGCCAAACAAATTTGTTCCAAAAAAGTGTTTTGTTAGTTTTTCATTACCCACTATCAGTTTTATCTTCTTTTATTTGCACAGTGCAGAAAAGAAAGAACGAGGATGTGTCTTATGATTTCTGAGAAGCATGTGGTCAATAGTATAGGTAAACCTAAGTAAGTAATTCATTGTAAATAAATATAAATATAATTAATATTTACATTTAAAAACACAAGCCAAAATATTGAATAAATGAACACAGACAGAATGTGAAATGTGTACGACTTACAAAAACAGGTGTTCAGTCTGCTTTCTACTGAGTTCTGAGAGTGTAGCTTCTTTGTGAGCCTGCAAATGAACATTTCAATAGCAGATCTGCAGATATGGTTCTGTTGTTAGTAGGGTACAACGGGGCTAAAGGCGCCCCGGGGTAAAAGGCGCCTTTGATATTATTTTCATCTAAACCACTAGATGGCACAAAAACATGGTTTAGCACTTTCCAAAACGTTGGGTGTGTCCGAAATCACATACTTCCTTACTATATAGTATGCGAAAAACAGTATGCAAGGCGAGTATGTCCAAATTCATAGTATTCAAAAAACAGTAGGCGAGAAGTACTCGGATAACCTACTGCTTCTGCCCGAATTCTGTAGTAGGCAAACGATGGACACTTTACTATCCCATGAGGCCGCGGGAGAGGAGGCGTCATTCGAAAATGGCGGAAAGCCGTGATGCGTTTATTGTGGTTAAATAATTGTACTTGTTTAACATCATCCAAGTAAACAACTGATTTGTTGAAGGTTTAAACGATGTAAACAGATTAAACGATTTTGTGAATTGGGTATAAAAAGCTCTTTAATCATTATTATTACCGATCAGATGGAGTTAATGTTAACCTCAATCTAGTACATTGTTAACGCTGCTTTCCTTAAACAGATGGTTTGTTAAGTAATTTAATGAGAAAGTTACAAAACTTAAGGGAATTAAAGCGATTTTATTTCTCTTTTACCAGTGATATTTTGATATATTTTTTTTTCTTTTTTGATACATAGCAAACTATTAATAATCGCCTCAGCTTGTCAATGTAGCATTGATAGATAGGCTTTCCTGTATATATAGGTGAGCTATAGGCTTTCCTGTAGCTCAAATAGTAGAGCATGGCGCTAGCAACGCCAAGATCATGGGTTCGATTCCCAGGGAAAGCAAGAGCTGATAAAATGTAAAAACTGTAACTTGAATGCAATGTAAGTCGCTTTGGATGCAATGTAAGTCGCTTTGGATAAAAGCGTCTGCTAAATGCATAAATGTAAATGTAAATGTAATGATCATGAATCATCACTAATGTTTAAATCCTGTTTTTATGTTACAGGGACTGATGAACACACCTGTGTTGTGTAGTGGCTAATAAAGCCCTCTTCACTTGAAAGCATAATGCTGCTATCAAAGGGTTTAAGTAGGTATACAAACGAATGTTAATAGTAACTACACACTCTTTTACATTTATGTTAGGATCTACATTGATTTATGCTTTTTAGCAAGTTTTATTATAACATTAATATATTTTCAGTAGCTATATTTTGTCAGTTGCAAAGTTCTTAATATGTGGCTTTGCGTAACTATTTTTAAAGCACTTGTGTGCACACTGATTTTGTAGCAGTTGCTTTTTAAGCAAGCAAAATCTTAACATCTGAAGAATGTTGTCTTGAGAATGGGTGCCACACTTTAGAGAAATAGGCTACCCATACACCACAAGTGAAATGTATTTTCTTTATTTATTTATATTTAATTTCTACATGGATAAGAGCACAAAGCTTTAGGTCAAAACCACATACATTTTGCATAAAGTAGTATAATAGAAATAGAGCTTAAAGCAACACCAAAAGGAAATTTCTTAAAACATTTTTATGATATTGTCAGGCTAATGAACTTCAGCAGCTTCAGTTAGGTAACTTTCACAGACAGGTTTAAAAAAAACTTCAAATACATAAATATAACTTCAAAACAATATAAAAATGTTTTTTTCTTCCCTGTGTGTACAAGATGAGGACTTTAAATTTGGGTAGCAAAAATGAGTGGGAAAAAAAGTGGAAATCCAACATTTACCTCAGGAATAAAGTAATAAATTTGTCAAATTAAATTTGTGATTATGTTGCTAGACTTTCCTTTATAAAGCCTGCAGAAGCCCTGAAAATGCTGCTTCCTTTTTCATCACAAGGGCTACCAGTGGCCATAGACGTTGGAACAGAGGGGAGGGGCCCCCTCTAGGTTTTTCGTTGTTTTTGTTTTCCGTTTTATATATATATATATATATATATATATATATATATAAATACAGAATCTGAATTAAAATGTGTTTGATTTAAGCCTACATTTCAAAATTTTGTGTCATAAAATTTCTTGTTTTTAAGCAAATGTTGAATTTAGCCAGAGACAGGCGTGCTGTCATATATCACAACTTTTCAGTGTTTTCAACCACATACTGTTTATTTTAGGTTTCAGACATATAAATGCACATAAGTACTAAAAAAACAATGCATTTAGAGTTTGTAAAATACACACTGATGTCTATGGAAGAGGTAATAATAATCATTTCCATTATAATTCGACACGTTTTATTCATATCAGATACACATTGTGTAAGTAACTTTAATGTTTACTCTATTCTTCTCCCAGTTCACCAGCCACTTACTTTTAAGTATTTCAGGAGAAGTGCATGAATTCACGTGTTGTAAATCCAACAGATCCGATTCTCTGAACTGCGTCTGCGGCACAAACTAACATCGCGGCGCCCATCGCACATACAGCTCAACTAACGCGATCGTTATAAAGGTGTTTAAACAACAATACACTTCCACTTGCATGTATTTGACAATCGGAATATCAGATATTTCATGCCATAGTTAACACATTTGTGAATATTCTGAATAAAAAAGGAAAAATGACATAAAAGCAGTTTAAGCAGATCATTCATTCAGCGCTGTTGCTGCTGCGGTGTGTCACGTGACAAGCAATGACGCGTCACCATGGAAACCATAAAGTGACACATTCTATATTACCCCCCCCCCTCAAAATACAGTTCCCACGTCCCTACCAGTGGCAGTGCACCTCTAACCAGGGGCGTAAATTTCATCTGACAGTAGGGGGGGACAATAAACATAAAATTTCTCAAGAGCAATTTTTGAAGGGGACACAAATAATACAGCCAAAATTGTACTTGTAAGGATAGATATGTGTACACAGCATGTGTACATAGCATGGAGACTGTGTTTAAATGAGTTTATGGTTCACCACGCGGTCATATTATAATTATTATTTTGCGTCATCCATAGTATTTTAGGTTTCGTCTCTTTCGCATTAATTCAACCGCATTAAACCCACTGATCTGCCACTTAACATCATAGTGAACCAAACCCAACACATAGGTCTACAATATTAGCCTAATATAAGTTCACACACAGGCGTATCGCCATGTTAGTTGTAGTGGGTGACAAGCTACGATATTAAGCTTGTCAAACTTATAATCGCTCATAGAAAATACATCAGATGTCATAATTTTTTTGTCATGACTAATTTATTAATGATCCAGCATCATCTGTATTAAAGATAAAGAATCATTTCACTCGATGTTTAAAGAGAATAAAATAGCCTTGACAGCCTACTTACACATAACTAACTTGCTCTCTCTCACCGGACTCGTGTGTGTGTATCGGTAAAGAAGGAAAGCAGGCAGTGGACCAAACTACTGTGAGGAAAGGGAGGGGGGAATCAAAACATTTCTGAATTTAAAACGTTTTTTTGCGTTTATTTTGTTTTACTAATCACACAATTATTTCAAGTATATGTCCATTATATTATTTTCAATACACAGAGTCACTTGTAATGATATTTTTAGGGGGGACAAGCCTCAGATAGGGGGGGTCCTGTCCCCCCCGTCCCCCCCGGGATTTACGCCTATGCCTCTAACCACTGATACTGAACTTAATGCATCACAATACCCTGTGGACTGTGCCCACACACACACCTACATATTAACTAACTTACACAAGCTTAAGCGATAACAATATAAGAACATGAACTGATTTGCAGAGTCTAATTTTCCTGCAGGTGGATACAGGCGGCCAGTGTAAACAGGGCTGTTCTTCAGCACCCTGGCGTTGTGCACAGACCTGGGATACCCAACAAAGATATCGAGGAACTTCCCCTGGTGGTCAGAGATGGCCTGCAGCTGAACAGAATGAAACAGCTTCCTGTCGAAATAGTGTTTGGCGTCACTGGTGGTTCAATTCGGATGTGACACACATCTATTGTTCCAGCTACCACATGGACAGCTGGAGACCCACCTAGCTGGGCAAAACCTGCTTTTTTAACGGTCGAGAAGTACATTTGAATTCAAATGTAGTACCTACACAAGTAGTATGCGATTTCGGACGCAGCCGTTCACTTTTCAAGATGCACGTGTACAGTGGCGTGCACAGACATCCTGTGGGGCAGGGGCGGAAGGACCAAAAAGGGCACAAAAAAAATTAAAATAAAAAATTACTTCAATAAACATAACCAAATGTGGTTTTTGTACAGATTTTAAACTTAATTATTTATGAAATTACCTGTATTTAAAGCAGTATTCGTCTTTCTGCTGTCTTTTTAAATATTTGAATGACTTCCTCACGATTAATTGGAATGTCTCGCTCAATGGAGAGTAGCAGTAGGTCAGAAAGCCTCTCTTCATTACACAGACTTCGAAGACTGGATTTCACAAGTTTTAACTTGGAAAATGACCTCTCAACTGTAGAAGTGGAGACAGGTAATGTTGCATACATTTTTAGGAGTTCAGAAAGACAGGGGAAAACAGACTCAATCTCATTGTCTTTTAGGCACTTTAGCATTTCCTGCACATTACTTTTGGTGAAGGAGTAGGATGCATGAAACACTAAGTTCTGTGAAGACCTTTTCTTCCTCAATCCCGTAGAACTTACTAACTGTTCTGACAAGTTCAGCATCACCAGGTTCTACTCCTTTTGACCATTTGGATGCTACTGTCAGACTGTGTAAGCCTTTGAGGATAATGCCAGTTGAACTATTATCCTTTCCTTTGAATCGTCTGAGCATCTCTTGAGTAATGGTATCCAAAAATGTGTAGTACACCCTTGTTCGGTAGATCTCCTCCAAATTCTCAGGGTGATGGTCTTCTTCTGTTGACTTGGAACTGTGCTTATACCTTGCAGGTATTTTTCTGGGTCTTGACTCACCAGGTATTTTGTCAGGAAACTCAATTCCAGCAGCCTCAGCTAGGGGTGGGCGCTATACCGGTATTAACATGACTGCCAGTATTATGTTGTGCCATGATATGGATTTTGCTATACCGTGGATACCGTTACATATTCATGGATTTCATTGGATGGACAAAGATTTTTTTCCCCGCGGGCATTACTGCATCATCAGAGAGAGAAAGATGCCCCGTTTGATCGGACATAAATCAGAACCGGATAGTTTTTGCTCCAAACACACGATTGGCTCTTCGAAACTGCACACAAACTGATGTGAATTGGGGGCAGGGGTTAATATGAATGAGTATCTGAAGGGAACTCTCTTCAGAAAACTTTAGATGGCATTTTCTTTTTCTCTTACCTCCGTGTTCATAAGCGCAGAGCAGCTTTATTTACAGCGGTAACCAAAGCAACGCTAAATTGAGGTCATAAGCGCCATCTGCTGTCAGAGAGTGAATCTGCATGTTCTTTCAGTCCATTTTCTGTTTTTCTTTCGCGCAGGTGTCTTATGTAGCATAATTTCACACATCTAAAGTAAGACCATTCTATTTTTGCCTTAGATCTTGAAATCATGTTTTTTTTTCTTTTCTAGTTATAAGATTAAAGTATATTTTGCCTGTAATTTAACTAAGGTCTACTAAAATGTGATTCCTTTTTTCCCCTCATATCGCAATATAATATCGATATCGTCTGGACAGTGGAAAATATCGTGATATGAATTTTAGCTCATATCGCCCACCCCTAGCCTCAGCCCGTTCCTTTGCTTTTTCAAAGACAACCTTGAATTCACTTTCTGTCCTCGGTTCTTGAAGCCTTTTTAGCACTCCTTCCACCAGTGTGTATGACACTGCTAGATCCACATCTTTACGCTGAAGAGCAGCTGAGGCAACAGCAGTCTCCTGAAACACTGGGGTGGCCACTTCCAAACAAAGCATAAACTCAAAATTTATGCTGCGAAACAACATTAGAGCATCACCTTCAGCTGGATCAGGTGGATTGCTGTCTGAGATTTTTTTCAACAGCTGCATAACTGCAGAAAAGACTTTCTGCAGAGCTTTTAAGGCATTTTCACGACAGGCCCAGCGTGTGTCACTCAGCTGTTTTAATTTCCAGGTTTTCTCTCCAGCATACAACAACTTTTGCATTTCTATGAATGCAGCATGACGCTTGCTAGAAGAAGACAGGAAAGTGTAGAGCCTCTCTACCAAATAAAAAAAAAATTTTTAGCGCTCCTTTATTTGCATGTCATGGACAAACCGTACCACAAAGGAACCTTGCTCTGAGTGTGACACATCGGTAGTTTCATCCAGAAAAATTGAAATATCTTGGCCTCATTAATCTCTTTCAGAATGACATTCCTCACTTGTGTTCCAAGAGATCGTATTAGGTCATTTTGGGTCCTATTGGATAAAAGTGTCACCTGTGGCTTCTTCTTTTGAGACTGAGTGATCTGTATACACTCAAGACGCATTCTGAGGATACTGTCATATTCCGTTAAGAGGTGCACAAGCTCAAGGAAGTTTCCTCTGTTAGAACTGGTGCTGCTTTCATCATGTCCCCTAAATGCCAGTCTTTGTTTTGCCAAATATACTGTGATGTCTATTAAGCGAAACAGGATTTCTCTGTTCTTCTGTCTTTCTTTTCATTTTGTAAATCACATTCTGCAGCCTGAGCTTTAAAAGCTTCAACTAAAGGCACCTTTCTATAGTTGGCCCACCTCACCATACTGATCATATGGGCTTCAGTGGCTGCATGCTCATGGATCTTTTCAACAGCCTTCTTCCAGTTGACAACTCCAGTTGTTCTCCACACAGTCCTAGCTTTAAACTTGTCTTCTGTCAAGAAGAGACGACAACTAAAGCAGTACATGACATCTTTTTCCACAGAATACTCCAGCCAGTTGTTACCAGCATACCACTGGCTCTGAAAAGTCCGTCCTTGTGGATTTTTAGGAAAGCCAGCTACTGGTTGACATGGCCCAAGAGAGCAGCAGAACTGTATATAGTTGCTATTAAGCTTTATTTTAAGCTGTTCAACATGAGCTGGGTCTGTTTGGAAACTGTAAGGCCATCAAGGATGGGTAATTGTCTTGTTCATTTGTACCCTGAACCTGGTATTCAATATCTGCTTCTGCAGCTCCTTCCTCTGTTATCTCTCTATCCTTTTCTTGAATCATCTCTCCTTGTACCTCCCTTTTCATCCCTTCCTCTTCCTCATTGGCTCTAACCTCTCCTTCATCTTTCTCACTTGTCTCAACTGCTTTCCCTTGAATCTCTTCAATACTCTCCTTATCTGAACTGCAACTCTCTATGAAAAACTAATTTCATTACATTATTTTTATATTAAAGGGATAGTTTGCCCCGAAATTAACATTACTTATTCTGTGGAACATACAATTTAATTACATAATAATTTTGCCCATATATTTAATGGAAATGGGGACTCAATGTATGGACAAAACAAATCTTGTAAATATTCCACAGAAGAAAGTCATACAGATTTGTTCGCTAAATTAAATTTGAAGTATACAATTATTCTGTTTGAGTCAGATACAAAGATTAAACCTGAATGTAAATGAAGAAAATCAATCGATAATTAAGTAAAGTGCTTTAGTATGTATTAAAAGTAGGATTTTTGGGGTAATATTAGTAAAAAAAAAAAAGAAAAAATCTTTTTTTCTGGTGGATACTGGCACATAGTGTAGTCAAACAATATAATCAGCAGGTCCCCAGAGCAAACAGAACCTGAATCACAGATTTTCAAAGACAGGATTCTAAAAAAATAAATAAAAAAAAGGGCCTATTTTTTTATGTTTATCGTAATATTTTAAAAGCATACAATGCTATTTATGACGTTTTGCAATCTGATTTAGTAAATTTGAAGGGTTTCCTGTACAATGACACTAGCTTTTTAAATTCCCTACACTGTATGTGTCTAGGGTGAATATTTAAACTTGGGTGTGTTAAATTCAGGCGGAATTCCAAAATATGCCTTAGAGTGGAAGAGGTTAAGATAATTAAAGCAACAGTTTTTAAATAATGAAAGAATATGTAAAAGTATGGTATTTGGGGTAAAAAGTGCCCCTGCTGCTGGGGCTAAAGGCCCAGTAATTAACATGATAATTAATAGGCTGACTTTTCCATTTGTTGACATGACATGGTTAGATTCATATGGTGACTATCATATATTATGTTGGGTGTCCATATTAGAGATAATCACCATGTTTAGAATGAAACCATATTTAAAAACATGATATCTATCATATCATATAATAAAATATCATTATGTTGTTACTACTGTAAATATATATTCAATTATTATTGGATCTCCTTCGATACTTTAAGAATCTTTACTTATTAAAATGATTTTATTTCTGTATTTTAAAATATATTTTTATATTAACATTTTAATGACAGTATATTTATTGAACAAAAAGTAATTATTTTATTTTTCAAAATAAGCAGAAAATAGTACAAACTTTGCTAAAGTGATTGTTTCTAACAAGTATTAACTTAGACATTATTTTTAAAAAAACATTATTTTAGCTGAAGTATTTGTATCAATACCGTGGGCCTTTTACCCCGTGTGTGGGGTAAAAGGCCCCCTTTGTCACCTCATACATTTATACGATTTTTAAACAAAATAAACAACTCGAATGATTTATTTTCACACAAAATCTGTTGCTCCATTAATGTTCAATACAATGTATATATATATTTGCAATTATACATTTTAGGCGCAGTGAATAGAACATTTTTTCTTAAGGTGGGCCTTTAGCCCCGTTGTACCCTACTTGTCCTATTTTATTATGTCATGTTTTTCACATAACTAACAGACATTTGTAAGGAGTGAAATTATTTCCTTATTGTAACAAAGTCAAAGTCAATGTTCAGGAAGGAAGAGGACGAGGTCGGTTTGACTGTCGCTGGGGTTTATTTAGCTTCTCTTGTAAACAAAAAGTCGCGCTATCAGCGCTCAATATAACACAATGCATACGCAATATAAAGTTCGGCTCTCCTGAGCAATAAAGGGTTCCACGCCCGCACAATCCCCAGCCAGCAGCCAGCAGCCAGCAGTTGGTCTCTCTCTCTCTCCCCTCTCTGACGTTCCCAGGTGTCTTTATGCGGTCTCCCCACGCCACTTACGGGAACAAGACACAGGTGTTTGTCATTTGCACTTGACCCACTTACTCACCGCTCGTCTCCCAGCGAGATGGTCCTCACTGCAGAACACAAGATCCAGGGGGTGGTGTTGGATCTAGATCCAACTCCTCCCACCTTACATAGACCTAAACCTACCCGTCTCCACCCCTAAACCTACCAATCTCCACCCCCTGGATGTGGATCCAACTCCGCCCCCTGGATCTTTTGTTCTGCAGTGAGGGGCTACTGCTCCCAGCTCTCTCTCCCGCTGCAGACCTCGCTGAACCACGCCCCCCTCGCCACACTTATGAAATGATCTCCTCATGAAACCAAGTGTTAGGAACTCACACAAAACAGATGCCATGCAACAAAACCATAAAACTAATCTGGAGAAGAGATCTCCAAAGAACACCACTCTCCTTGCTCATTTACAACCCCCTTCTCCCCCCTCTCTGCCTCTCCCTCTTTTCCCCCAAAAGGTTTCACTAAAAGTTCATTAAGAATATGTATATACCACATATCATGTATCTTGTGAATCTCTTGTTTTTCCCCTTCATGTTTGGTATCATTCTATAGGTCTCTGAGCGATTGGTAAATTGGTCTCAATTTTACAGTAGTCACTTATATTATGAGAAAGATTGAAAACTTTTGTAGAATTCTGTTCTGCTGCTGAGGGGTGTGTCTGCCTCAGGGTCTGTGAGAATGTGTATCGATCTCCAGTCAGGTGCGACCCTGCACGAGAAGCTGAATAACCAAAAGGTCTTTTATGTTTTTACAACTGATTTGAAGATTTCTTTGTTTTCTGGTCTGAGTATATAAGGGAAGTGACAAAACACTACGGGGGGATTCTGTAGTCAGAAAACCCCCATGCAGTGTGTGAGGGTCTCTGGAGCTTTCCACCAGAACTCTCGCTGCTGTGTGTCTCTCTGCTGTCAGGCATGCATTTCGTTTTTATTCAAAAGTGTAATTGTGTTAAACACATTGTGCCCATAGAACACACTGTATAGCTGTTTGTGCTTCATGTGCACATAGGCTAAGTTTATTCTTTAAAACACTTGATTGCTTTGCTGTAAGTGTTCTTTGAAATACTTAGGTAAAAGGTTGTATGCATTTAGACCATGTGTCTTGTGCTAAATTAGAATAACTGTTACATGTGTGACTATGTTAAATTTGTTTGTCTCCTGCATGGGACACTTGTCTATTCCCCATATAGCTACAGTGTCTATGTACAGGAGCAGGGTTGCCACATGGTTACAGTGTGATTCACAATTACATTATCCTTTCTAAATTGGCTTCTAATTGTTGCATTATGTAATTGGCATGATACAATTTTACCTGACTAATAAAATGTTATAATTGTTATTCTGAACTCTCCAGAAATCATTGGGTTTCTGGAGAAAACTGTGTAAACTGTGAGGAGGCTTTTGTTACCGCAAATCTATGGCCAGGATAGGTCAAACTGAAGGATAATGAATGAAAGTCCTTTCCCGTACAACTTGCTAAGTGAACAACACTTTTTTTGTCATAAGCAAGCAGAAGGCGGCAGGAAAACAGGTATTAGTCTACCTACACCCTCAGACTAGCATCAGACTGGAGAGTTTGTGAGCGTGAGACCGGCGCCTTCGGCCAACGCTAGGCTCAAAAGAGACATTAGGTCCTCATTGAGCGGATAATTGAAAGTATAGCGATTTCCAGAATAATCAAATATCTAATTTAATATACAATCGATATCTGTGATCAGTTTTTAATAAAAAATATTGCCTAAATTTAATGATCACTTGAAATTGGAGTCAGATTGAACACAGAGCTAGACTAAAATTTAAACTAAATTCTGATAAATTTAGAGGCGCAAGTAAAAGAACAAACACGCATTAAACCTTCGACCAGGCCGCTGGAGTCCACTTCTTGGGCTGGCGGGTGGATTCTTACACATTCATCTTTTATATCTCAGTGTATATAGTAATGGCTTTGACCCCCACTCCTTTACTATTATAGAAATATACTTCTGTATTTATGACTTTGTAAGGAACTAAGTAAGGAAAAATACCTTTGTCCATTGTGGAACAAATTTATTATTAAAAGGTATTAGTGGAGCACAGAGAACAAATGGTTGATGCAGCAGTTTATGATATTTCAGTAATATGCCATATACATTTTAAAAATATTTTTAAATTAAAAAAAAGAAAAAACTGAAAAAAGAGAAAATTTATACAGCAGGATAGATCATCTTGCAGTAGATGTGTTTCCGTGTCTTCAATTCCTCACCTGCGCACAGGAGGAGGGTTTGATACCTGAATGGAGAAGTTACACAAGCATGTATTAAACGAAAACAACCAAATGACTTCCTTATTTTTTTACTGCAAAGCTACAGAACAGGATAAATAGCACTTATTTTGTGATGCAACCAAAGCACATGATGTTTTACAATGAGATGAACTGGACTTAAATATGTTGAAACTGCTCACCCGAGGAGGAGTAGGAGCCCTTGGCCTTCTTGAAGCTTCAAGTTTTACGTTTTCATACACATCATTCTCATATACATTTTCATGGTTGACATTCTCGTATGTATTTTCACTCTTGTTTCCTGGAATCTTTCCATCTCCTCTAGCCTTCTGCAAATCAATAATTTATTTATAGTTTACATCCAACTATTTTTTTCCCCTTAAATTATAATCAAAACATCAGATAGAATGATGTTGTCACTTAAGCTGAAATTAAATGTAAAAGAAAATAAAATGTTCATGCTGCTGATAAACAAATGATCAGAAAAATCACAAAGTCCACTATAAACAGTGGTAATGTCTATCGTGACTGAATGTTTGTCAATATCCATAGTTTAAGTGTGATCATCAGCATGTCTTTGTGCAGTAAAATGTGAAAGATTAAAGTCCATTTGAGCTGACTGTAATAAACTCATCCCTTCTGCTATAAAAGCCATACACTCTTTAATTACATCTTAGAGATAAAAGATCAAGAGTCAAAAGAGACTCAAGAGGTTACTCACTGTCTCCTCTCTGCTTTCTGCTGTTTAAGAAAAGGAAGACAATGTATTTGATACTGAAAGAAATACTGAATTATCTGTAATAAGAATACTTAATCTGAAATCTATTATGTGATTATCAAGGTCAATCTAGATATAATTGTTGATGTCAGTTTTGTTGTTCAATCAAATCATACTAATGCTGGCATCATAAATGAATATCAAACATACCTTCACTTGCTTTTCCTTTTTGATGTTGGTTTAACTTTGGGCTGTAGCATAAAGACAAAGACATTTTATTACAACTAGTTGTCTTTACCACATTTCTGTCTCACAAAAACACACTTTATAACAGTTACAGTTACCGTGGTCATTTTATGTATGAAATATCACTATTATGTTAAGAGAATTCAGAAGTTCAGAAACTCTGACTTTGATATAAAATAGTTTCACATAAAAATGAGATTTTCATATTTGAGAACTTTAAAGTTCAAATGGAGAACTTGATTTACAAAGGCCTGCTGGAAGGTGATAGAAGTTGTAATTTGTATTGATGTATTGATGTATATAATATGTTAAATCAAAACTGTGATTACAAAATACACCATAATCTGCCAGATACTCACATTTTATTTGTTATTGTTAAATAGGCAATCAGACCACAGATGCCTGCAACAGCCACTAAAACCCCAATAACAATCCCAGCTATTGCCCCTGATGACAGCCCTCCTCCTCCTCCTCCTCCTCCTACTATGGAAAAGATACAAGAATCAGTAGACCAAAGCAATTTACTACACACAATACTAACTGTAATACACTTTAACGTGTATAAAAACTTAACAAAAAAATAACAACAAAAAAACAATAAACAACACAAGGCAATTACATGAAGCTGAGATGTTCATACAAAACAGTAGATTTTTTAAAAATATCTTTTTAGAAACAAAGATCCTTTGAACAAGTGGTAAATTAAGGTCAAAGTACTGGTTATCAAAACTCATTTCAAGTTGGTTTTAACTTTTCTTACCTTTAACTAGTAAAGCGTGTTTTTGTGTGGCGTTTCTCTTTGTGACATTATTCAAAGCTGTGCATTCATAATCTCCACTGTGTGTGAAGTCAGTCTGATCTATGGTGAATGTGTCTGTGGTCACATCAGTGTCTGTTTCATTAAACTTCCAGCTGAATGAGGCAGAAGGTTCAGAATTTGCAGAACAAGAGAGCGACACTCGAACCCCTAAATCCACCACATCCTGACCCTTAATAGAAACATCTTCTGGTCCATCTAGAACACAGACAAGAGACTCACTGTTAAAGGAACAAACAAACTGGTTTGAGTTCAAATCATCTTGATGTTTAAATGTTTAACTCACAGTTGATGATCAGGCTGAGTTTAGTCGTCTCAGAGCTGACAGGGTTTCTATATGTACACTGATATTCTCCACTGTCTGATCTCTGCACTGGACTGATGGACACTGATCTGTTATCAGATGAGAAGCTGATTCTGTTGCTAGGAGACAGAGGACTGTTATCTTTCATCCACTGCACAGAGCTGATGCTGCCAGTTCCCTCAGAGCTGATGTTAGCAGATGATTCTCCCTCGATTAATGATTCTTCTGGACCAGTAAACCTGACATTAGTTATATTTTCTGTGTGAACGAGAGACAAAACAAAGACACTGAATCTAAAAATGAAACTTTCACATTTAGTGAGTACTGAATTTAATTCCGTTTATTAAAATAGCAGGTTACATAAAAATATCATTATAATACTTATTTAGCAACTAAGTTTATAAAAACACAGCAGCTTCAGAATTCACATTTGAGGTCTGACTACACAGTCCGGAGAGGCAGGTGGTACAGAAGGCCCATCAACAATTAAATACATTTGTTTTTCATTTTTCAATATGTACACATCATAGAAATATGATTATTTCACTATATATGTCTATTTTAAATGGTCATCATTTATAACATGCATAATTTATTTGATTTGATTTTGATAATTGATGGAAGACTGAAAATCCAGGTCTGAGACAAGAGTAAAACAACAACAAAAAAATCTATAGACTAAAATAAATTTTAAAGTAAATTGAAAGTTTCCAAGACAGTTTTAATGTTATTTCGGTAACACTTTACAAATATGTATTAAATAATGCTTAACTAATGCACAGATAATCATAAGTTAATGTATAACTCATATAAAACTAGTATGAACTAAACCATTTATTAATGATTACTGCATCAGCAACTAATGAACATTCTATATGATCCATAGATTAAGTTATCAATAAATTGTTATTAGTTAAATGTCATAATGTATTAATTCCCTAATAACATATTATATTAACTATGTTAATTACCACATTGGGTCGAAGCCATGCCTTTCAACTTCTAGTTGTCTGCTTTAATCAATCATTAGCTAATGATTTGCATGGGTATTATTATGTTATGACTTTACTTGTTGAGGCACATGACTAACTAACTAATTCAAAATCTATAATCACAACGACATATTACTTAACAATTAGTTAATAGTTCTGTGCCTCAACAAGTAAAGTCATAATATAATGATACCCATGCAAATCATTAGCTAATGATTAATTAATTAATATAATATGTCATTAGGGAATTAATACTTTATGACACATCTAACTAATAACAATTTATTGATTACTTAATCTATGAATCATATAGAATGTTCATTTGTTGCTGATGCAGTAATTATTAATAAATGGTTTAGTTCTTCATGAGTTATACATTAACTCATGACTATCTGTGCATTTGTTAAGCGTGAATTAATGCATATTAGTGTCACCTATTGTAAAGTGTTACCGTTATTTCTATGTCACAACATTTTAAAAAGTTAAAAATCTATAGTTTCATAAAAAAACATCCCTTGGGACATGAGAGTGTCCATCTGTGCAAAGCTGGTTTACTAGGGATAAAACATCATAGATCACAGAATAACAGCAGACATGTGCCTATCCTGACCTAAATAATCATTATTAGCCTATTTCTATTACTATACATTCTCATTAGTAGGCTACTCATTAGTTTAACGGTTATTACACCATACACACACACGTTTAATTTACAGCAGAGTAAATTGCTTTTTTTACACTTCACAAATGTTTTTAATTCAATCATCTATTAGGCCCATAGCCTATGGTAAATATACTAAAACCTTTTTTTTTTTTTTTTTTTGCCAACACACTCACCGAACAGTTGTAGTAAAGTGTCTCCTCTAAGTTGATGTCCAGTAGTAGTTAATACAGTCAGACTGAGACTGTATTAAGAGAGCTCATTGCGCCACCTAGCGCTGGATATTAACATCTAAAGATTTATTCAAGTATGACACAAACACCTGCTACGTGTGTGTCATAAAAATATACAAATATTTGTATATATTTTGTTTTGTATTTATGTATGTCTATTTTTGTTTACATGTGTATATAAGTTTAATTTAAATTACTTTTAATTTAATTGGTTTAATGAGTTTGCACTGAACAGTACAGCTGCATTTTCCAAATTCCGGGAGGCAGTTGAGAGCATAGATATGTATACGTTGAGAGAGTAAAGTTACCGTGTCCAGTGCCGCGTTAAAGTGGAAGTGAAACAGTCAAGTTTTCATTATTTAGTAAAGTGATTTCCACATTCATTAAAAAATATATAACAAACACGATTAATGAAACCAAAAATACAAAAATTAAAGAAATACTTATTACTTTACTGGCCAACTGAGCGAACCAACCCCGTGATGTCACACGCGGTGATACTGCAAGATGGCGGCGCCCTTGCTCTAAAAGCTATAACAAAACATCATTTTTTCTTTAAAATGGTTTCATTAGTCATGTTTGTTATATATTTTTTAATTAAAGTGGAAATCACTTTACTAAATAATGCAAACTTGACTGGCTGCTTCATTTCCACTTTAAGCCCTGGGGCTAACCGTTAACTGTGTCCCAAAGTTGAGTGCGTGCCCTTCCGGTTGTGGCTAGAAGGGATACAGCTCCGACCGGAAATGAACAATGAAATTAATTTTCTAGTAGATTGTGTTTTATTAACGTCTACACCTACCCCAACCCTAAACCTACCCCTTACAAGAATTAAAAAATAGTAACTATTGTTGTACAGTGTGACAAAAATTACGCTGTATTGACGTGCGCATGCCCAGTAGCGCCATACAGTCAGCAAACAAATTTGGCCCAGATTTGGCATTCATCCGGCACTGGCATACAGCATGTGGGCCAAACAGGCCCGGGTTTGGCAGAGGTGGTACTGGGTTTAAGACGGCACACAAGACATGGGCCAGATGTCAAATGTTATATATGTGGGCCACATAAGTATGGCCGATCTTGACCCACATTTAAAATCCATTTCAAATATTTTTGAGTAAAATGGCAATGTTTTCCCATACAGAAAGGTAATATATTCACATATATCATGTGAAACACTGTTAAATATATTGAAATACATTTTGAAAATATATTTTTAAAATGCATAACATAAAGCTCATATTGTGTGTTTAATTATGTGTTTACATGTGAAATTATATTCATGCCTCATATGATATTATATGATATATGATATTATATCTTATATTATAGAATAGTATCCTGTTGTTTTATTTATATAACTGACTTCAAACAATGTTTTGCATTCACTGCTTTCATATTCTCATTCAATTTTGTTTGATGTAGGCCTACTAAACAATACATGATGAAGTATCAGGACATTTTATTAGACTTTTATGTACTATTTATGTAAATGCGTAACTTTGATGCGTTTTAGGCCATATTGGCCAATCAGAAGCCTGAAAAAGTTTCCAGTAGGCGGAGATAACAGCTCAGGCTCCGACGTCACAAGCCAAAAAGTTTTTGAAAATCTTCACCCGGCAGGAGTTTTCAAAATGTTCGGTTTCAGTGACCTGGTGCAGCGTTTGCGTGATGACGAACGGCCAAACCGCATAGAAAAACCTGCTGTTCTGAAAATAACCGCGTTCAGACGGCCAATGGGCGCGCGTTGAGCATTCAAATCACAGGGACTTTAAGCTATGGCGTTCGGATAGGTTCTTTATTATTACGCTGTAACATACACTCGTCTCACTGAACGTCTCACTGACGTCTTATTTATTTATTTTTTCCTATTTAATCCATTGAATTTAAGACGCAGACGAGCCGTAGACGTCATGTAGACGTCACGTAAGTCACGTGTGGCAGTGAAGTGTCGAGCCAGACGTCACGCGTGATTCACGTGTGGCTGTGAAGTAATTTTTAATTTTTTTCGCTAACACATACCATAACACGCTGCTCACACGGCTCAGTGCAGTGTGTGAAGGAATGCGCAATTTACTTGCTCTTCATTCACTCCTCTCAATGAACGTGACATCTGCGCCTGACTTGTAACGTGACGTCTGTGTCTGACCTTTTTTTTTTTTTTTTTTTTTTCAGTTTTTAGTGCGTCTGTCTTTTCCCCGGCTAACTTGTACAATATACATTAATCGTGTGCATATTAAATATAAATATATCAATATAATAATAATAATTTAGACATTTTTAGACATTTATTTTTATTACACTATTTGTAAAAGTATAAAGTGCAAGTGATCTATTCTGTAAGGCAAGAGTACAGTCATTCAAAGATAATTGAAAAAAACGAATTATCTTCTCTTTTATTCTAAGATAAAAGCTTATTTTACGATGATCAGTGAATTATGTTTACCAAACAAGCAAAGAAGAATTAAATGTGCGATATAAACAAAAATGATATCTCGGATTTTATTCATAACGATAATCAAACTATATGTGAATGCACACGACACAAATAAAAGTAGACAGTTCCGAATGATGTACTCTTACCTTTATGAGCAAAATGTATGGCATATTTTAAGCTGTTTCTACTGTAAGAAAAAAAAAACAAGTGATCGTGCTGGCGCCTCCATGTCCTGCAGAGCGCGCTTCAGCTTCCACTCTCCGCACAAACTGTTGATATGCGTCGAACAGCGCACATTTATATAGGTTAAACATTTAAACTAGTAACATTGAGATATGCTTGAATTGTTTTATAGATTTTATTTTAGGCTAGTCGTGATGATTTGAGAAGGCTAAATTGATCAAACATACACAGCAAAAGTCCAGTGTTAAATTAACTCTCACAGAGTTGATTTCAACACTTTTTCAGAGTTTATATAGCTCCACACTTTCTGGAGTTAAATTAACACTTTCAAAATAGTTAAACATTTAACACTATGCCAGAGTTCCTTATTTGACTCTAAAAAAAGTGTTAAAATAACACTAAAAGGGATACAGAAAAACAACACTGTTTAAGAGTTGCATGTTTTAGGTGGTTGGAATTTAGAATTTAGGTGGTTAAAAGATCAACAAAACACTTAAATATACTGAAAACATAGTTAAATCAACTACAACACACAACATAATTTCCATCGACATGTTTATTTTTAATTCTCCCTTGCAGTGCAATTTGAAGTAGAATTAAAACATTACAAAAGAAGGAATGATATACAAACTTTCATCTGCCAAACTATGAGTTTTGAATATCAAATGACTCATAAAATTTAATCTCTGACATTTTTATAATACACCTTTCCTCACTTCGTAGTACTCTGAATGCATGAAGATGCTCATAAAAATGTGTAGTAATGTGTAAAAGTTCACAAGTGCACTATCATATGACAAACTGAACACAAAATGTGCTAAAAATGTGCACAAAATTTAAAAGTTCATCAAATGCTCCAAGGAAGCAGTTTGCCTGGCACGGGAGGAGATGCTTATCCAAGGCGATGTAGAAGCTGTTGCTTTTCTGACGTCCAACAGCAAGGAGGAACGGATGGTTGTTGCTGAGGTGCTTCTCCAAACTGCAGCATGACAAGAGTTGAAATGAAAACCAAATATTAGACATAAACATAATGTGCAGTCACAGAGAAAACAACAACATAAAAGTGACTGTTCAAACAATGACCCACAACACATTTGTAAAATGCCACTACCTTATGATAGATTACATGGCTTTCAGCTGCATCGCATGCAATTTTTGGAGACTTCAGTCCTCCTGGAAGTGGTGGAAGGGATTAAAAGAAGGGATGCCATTTCCTGGCCGTAGACTGAAGACAAAGATTCACATGAATTAATTAATGGGAATCTTCAAATGCAATACTTTTTCAGTTTAAGAACAGAGATAATTTTAAACATTCATCTACCTGTTGAGGAAGAGGTCTGGTGGCATCGCTCCATATTGCTGTGGACTGTTTTTATTACGCCAGGCAATGTATCCTGTGTCACTTGCAGCATCATAAAAGTGTTCCTGAAACAGATTTTTTTAAAATATCCTGTCATATTCAGGCTAAAATCTCAAAGAATCAAATTTCAATGTCATAGAAACAGCCTGTCATAACATTGCAAGTATGACATGAAAGTGCGATGCAAACAATGACTTACGGAGCCTTTCTTGGAGTATGGATCTCTGAGGAAGGAACAGCATCACTATGCCAAGAGCATTCTGTTTTCTGATTGCTTTAGTAGGGAGTTGCCTAAGGAAGATAAACTAGTTATCTTAATTTGCACAATGGCCATGCAGTTATTTGGTTTAAAAATAATAATAAAAATAAAATGCCCATGTGTATCAATCATGTGAGCCACCAGTATGTTAATCATTTGTCTTCTTGTGGCATCTGTAAGGGTTTCTGTTTCTTGATACTCCTGTAGTACTGCTTCACCACCAGACTTGAACTTTAACACATCTTTAACCATCTAATAAAAATAAATAAAAACATGAGCATGGTGATTCACAAATTTCTACAGATTCGGAGGAGAAAAAGTGTTGCCCCAGAAAGTAAATTCTGTCATGTTTACTCACCCTTATTTTGTTCCAAACCCATAAGACTTTTGTTAATCTTCAGAACACAAACGAAGATATTTTTATGAAATTTGACAGTTCTCTGACACTCCACTAACAGTCCACACAACTACCACTTTAAAGACCCAGAAAAGGTAGTGAATATGTCATTAAAATAAATCATGTGACTACAGTGGTTCCATCTAAATTTTTATGAAGCGACGTGAGTGCTTTGTTTGTGCAAAATATAACTCTCAACCCATATTCACAAGAACACCTTGACATGTGTGTTGTGTTGCCATGTGAGCTGTTGCAAGAATACTTTTGGAGATCAATAGTTTGTAAATGAAGTGTTAAATGATGGTAAAATTAGTTTTTGCGCAAACAAAAGCACTTTTTACAGTTTTACAGTTGTGGAATGACATAAGTGAGTAATTAATGACAGAATTTTAATTTATGGGTGAACAAACTCGGAGACTCATAAAAAGCTTTGTTCTAACCTGTTTAAGAGGCAGTGCAGATGTCTCCTCAGTTATTTGTCTCTTGCTAGGGATTAGTCCATGCACTTGAGCTGTTGCTTGAGTCAGACGTCTCAGATATGGAAGACAAGGAGTCTGAAAATTCTAAAGAATCAGAAAATATTAAAATATAACAAATATTATGATGACCAGCACAAGGATCAGAAATATGAAATGGCAATTTTTTATTTATTTTGAGTGCTTGACAATACTTTCAAATTTAATAAAACTCAAACTTCTGTAAACAGTAACAAATAGGTGTGTAACTTGTATGTATGTGCATGCGTATGTGTGTGTGTGTGTGTGTGTGTGTGTGTGTGTGTGTGTGCGCGCGCGTCAGTGCATATGTATATAAAAGGATATATCTGTGTTTATTTACATACATATGCATAGAGAGAGAGAGAGAGAGAGAGATGATGATACCGCGGCCACAATTTAAGGTGACAAGTAGTAAGGTTAGCCACATTGTACTTCGTTAGTGTCCACATTTTAATATATTACTACATTTGTCTGCATGTTCTGTGCAGTGCTCCGTACTACGTAATATTACTCCGTACATGCTTATATTGAATTTGCATATCATAAATCAAATGTTTAAGTAAGCATGATTTAATTTACCTACCGTTCGAACCCATGCGAGGATAATGGCGGCGGTTTCTCCAGCAATGACCGGAAATGCGGGGGCGGAGTATAATTACATCTCTTTGGAGTTGTTTTAACACTGATGATCACACTCTGTCAAGTAACTCCAACACCGGACACCATTTTACTCAGAATGTGTTAAAATTACTCTTTGGGTGTTGAAATCAACTCAGAAATGTTTAACACTGAAATTTCAACACTTTAATTTTTGCTGTGTAGGCTTTTATCATCTTACTGTCTGCCGCTGGCCGCTTTGTCGTTAATGTAAAAAATAAATGAATAAAAAACCTTACATTTAACGAACAAAAAAATTCTCCAAACGTTTTTCTAAACATAATTATTTTTTCATTACTTACAAAACTGAACTGTTTTAATAACAGCTGTATAAGCTGTTTTGGGAGAAAGGGAAATATAGAGGCTAATATAGATCTATCTCTTCAATAGTAAGTGTATAGGCCTATTAAAAAACTAATTTATAAAGAATTTAAACGTATAGCTACAGGAGATTATCAGTGCTATTTTCTGAGAGATGTTGAACCCTCAGTAGGAGATAAATATTTTACCTTTTATCTTACAGTTGCTCCAAAGGTTAAGGAGACACATTACAGTGGACCCATGTGTTTTTTTTTTTTTTTATTATTATTCTTTTTCTGAAACAGTAAAAATGTAAACAATTCCTCCATTTGTTTTGCAGGATATATTTTCTTTAATGTGATTTAAATTCTCTTTTTTAAATGTTGTCAACTGTGTTTTATTTTTGGATAAAATATCATATTCATACATGCAAATGGTAAAAAAAAAAAAAAAACAATGTAAGCCGTCCTTTGTTTCAGAGCTTTAAGTACTTAAAAAAAATAAAAAATAAAAATAAACAGAAAGTCTGAAACTCTTTGCCACTCCAAAATATTTATTATTTTAATGTATCTTTATTTGATGTCTTTTTGTACAATGGCATACAGAAATGTTAATATCATTTGTACAAATTAGTATTTACAATTTGGAATAAGCTATAGCATACATAAGAAAGGTAAATAGCACTTAATAGCTAACTATACAAAATTGAGGAGGAGTAAAACAATAAAAGAGAATGAATATGAATAATAAAGCATGAATAAGTGTATGGAAAGTGCTGGAAACACTTGCAGCAGACGCAGACATCACTTTCAGGCAGAATAACTTTGATGTGGCAGACGTAAACGTCACGCAGATATGGAAGGCCGTATTATTAAATTTGTCTTTACACGTAACGTGTACAGACGAAATAACGCCTGTACGCGTTATTGCGTCTACACGCGTTATTTCGTGTACAGACGTTAGTGTTTTGACCAATGGCAAGGCCAAAGTCATCCAAATTTGCATAAAATTGATTAAACATATATTAGTCACGTAAATCTCATCATAATGACTTGTCATTAATAAATAATACATTTAAAAGTGACGTACCAATATACGTACCAACGCACTTGGTCGTATGTCATTCTCTTTCCTGACATGTCAGCACTATCTATAGTCACATGATAATGACGTTGTATTACAACCTAGAAAGAGGCGGCATTTCAAAATACATGCAGTAGAGTTATGGCGTTGAGGAATTTTGTAAACATATAATATGATTAGTAATATTTTCACGGAGGGGGGCGTCTCGCCCGCGGTACACTTCGGTTTAGAGGGACTGCTCAGCGCTTGTTAAGAGTTTATCGAAGTAATTCTGAGATTCTAAGCTTTAAAATTATTCCTTTTTTGTGTTATTCCATGCAGGGGTTGTTTAATTTGATTATGATGTTTTTCGTATGAGACACATCGGGTTTAAAGGGTTAATGATGTATTTATACCTTTCTGGACCTTGAAAGTGGTATCATTAGAGGGACAGAAAGCACCCAGATTTCATTAAAAATACTCTTCATTTGTGTTCTGAAGATGAATGAAAGACTTATGGGTTTGGAATGGTATGAGGGTCCTGTTTTTTTTACTAAGGGCAGACAATTAACAGACTATTGTATTTAGTTTTTTATTTATTTATTTTTAATTACAGAACAAAGCCCGGGTAATGAGTACTTTTTCTGTTTTTTTACGGAAAAACATCCACTTCCTTACAAGAAATATTCCCTCTTAAATGAGTAAAAAAATAAAATAAACACTGAAGCACTCTGCACCACTCAACAGCTTACAACACTAACCAGCTGAGGAACACCAGAGGTAACTGGGGCACTTTGGCAGCTCAAACTGTGTGAAACACAAATTAGCTGAAGCACAAATCACAGATTTACCTCAAACCTAAGCAAAGCAAAATTGAACACTGCACATTGCATGTCTCCTTTGTCTGACACCCATTTCAGGTCTTGGAGTTGCTACTAATGAGCTGAATCAGGTGTCATTGATAAAGGAGACATGCAAAATGTGCAGTGTTGGGGAGGCTCCAGGAACGAGTTTGAGAACCCCTGCTATAAAGCCTCAGCCTCTCTCCCTGGACTGCAGTTCTCGGGTTCCTCACTTATTACATATTAGGTCCCTTTCTACAAAAGCACTTTTAGTAAATGGTACAATTACTGATCATAACCCATGTTCTCTGTATGACAGAGACCTGGCTAAAACCAGAGGATTACATTAATTTAAATGAGTCTACCCCCCAAGATTACTGTTATAAACGGAGCATTTCGGGTCAGCTTCCTCGCTCGAGCTAGGTGCTTCTTCTAGGCCTTCATGGGGGTGGTGGCGGTGGTTGCGGGAGCAAGTTGTAGTTCCCAGTGTTGCCAACTAATTTTCAGAGAAAGTTGCTAAAGGAAGGTCAATTTGTTGCTAGAAGTTGCTAAATGACGTTGTGATGTCATTGAGCGATGACGTCATTGCGTAATCACGGCGCAAAATTGTGTCACAACATTAAATCTCAGCAAAAATATATTTTATATATGTTAATTTAGATTTGTTTGTAAAATAATATGCATAATATAATATTAAAATATAAACTGTATTTTAAAAAACGTTGAATTATTGAACACTTATACATTTTTGAATGATTACAATTTAAGGTTTGCTTTTTTTTAATAGCTAGTAAACTACTAAGACATTCTCAACGATTATGCTTTAAGCAGTGTATTAGTAGTTAGTATGCTACACTCCAAGAAAAGGCTGTAAAAATAGGGCACAATCTACCAGAGGTGGGGGACTCGAGTCACATGACTTGACTCGAGTCCGACTCGAGTCACAAATTTAAGGACTTGTGACTTGCTTGACTAAATAAAGAAAATGACTTGACTTGACTTGGACTTGAGATCCAGTGACTTGAGACTTGACTTGACTTGACCTTCATGACTCGGCAGGACTTGACTTTATAACAACTCTAATTGTTATTATAAATCATTGCGACATAATTTGGTCAACAAAACGCGGCACAGAACCCGCGGCAGAAGTGATCCGAGTCTGCGCAGCTGACACTGCACGAGCGCAGGAACACAGCGCGCCAAACACACGGAGCAAGAGAAGCTCGCGATGTTTGGATTAACGCTTCATAACTGTATGCATTTGCAAAGCCAGGACGTCACCACTTCATAAAGGAAAGGTATGTAAACGTGTTCGTTAGTTGAAAACCACAGTGTTTTATCGATTAGTGATATTTCTCTTGAACCCAAAATCCAAGCTTTAAAATTATTCCTTTTTGTGTTATTCCATGCAGGGGTTGTTTAATTTGATTATGATGTTTTTCGTATGAGACACATCGGGTTTAAAGGGTTAATGATGTATTTATACCTTTCTGGACCTTGAAAGTGGTATCATTAGAGGGACAGAAAGCACCCAGATTTCATTAAAAATACTCTTCATTTGTGTTCTGAAGATGAATGAAAGACTTATGGGTTTGGAATGGTATGAGGGTCCTGTTTTTTACTAAGGGCAGACAATTAACAGACTATTGTATTTAGTTTTTTATTTATTTATTTTTAATTACAGAACAAAGCCCGGGTAATGAGTACTTTTTCTGTTTTTTTACGGAAAAACATCCACTTCCTTACAAGAAATATTCCCTCTTAAATGAGTAAAAAAATAAAATAAACACTGAAGCACTCTGCACCACTCAACAGCTTACAACACTAACCAGCTGAGGAACACCAGAGGTAACTGGGGCACTTTGGCAGCTCAAACTGTGTGAAACACAAATTAGCTGAAGCACAAATCACAGATTTACCTCAAACCTAAGCAAAGCAAAATTGAACACTGCACATTGCATGTCTCCTTTGTCTGACACCCATTTCAGGTCTTGGAGTTGCTACTAATGAGCTGAATCAGGTGTCATTGATAAAGGAGACATGCAAAATGTGCAGTGTTGGGGAGGCTCCAGGAACGAGTTTGAGAACCCCTGCTATAAAGCCTCAGCCTCTCTCCCTGGACTGCAGTTCTCGGGTTCCTCACTTATTACATATTAGGTCCCTTTCTACAAAAGCACTTTTAGTAAATGGTACAATTACTGATCATAACCCATGTTCTCTGTATGACAGAGACCTGGCTAAAACCAGAGGATTACATTAATTTAAATGAGTCTACCCCCCAAGATTACTGTTATAAACGGAGCATTTCGGGTCAGCTTCCTCGCTCGAGCTAGGTGCTTCTTCTAGGCCTTCATGGGGGTGGTGGCGGTGGTTGCGGGAGCAAGTTGTAGTTCCCAGTGTTGCCAACTAATTTTCAGAGAAAGTTGCTAAAGGAAGGTCAATTTGTTGCTAGAAGTTGCTAAATGACGTTGTGATGTCATTGAGCGATGACGTCATTGCGTAATCACGGCGCAAAATTGTGTCACAACATTAAATCTCAGCAAAAATATATTTTATATATGTTAATTTAGATTTGTTTGTAAAATAATATGCATAATATAATATTAAAATATAAACTGTATTTTAAAAAACGTTGAATTATTGAACACTTATACATTTTTGAATGATTACAATTTAAGGTTTGCTTTTTTTTAATAGCTAGTAAACTACTAAGACATTCTCAACGATTATGCTTTAAGCAGTGTATTAGTAGTTAGTATGCTACACTCCAAGAAAAGGCTGTAAAAATAGGGCACAATCTACCAGAGGTGGGGGACTCGAGTCACATGACTTGACTCGAGTCCGACTCGAGTCACAAATTTAAGGACTTGTGACTTGCTTGACTAAATAAAGAAAATGACTTGACTTGACTTGGACTTGAGATCCAGTGACTTGAGACTTGACTTGACTTGACCTTCATGACTCGGCAGGACTTGACTTTATAACAACTCTAATTGTTATTATAAATCATTGCGACATAATTTGGTCAACAAAACGCGGCACAGAACCCGCGGCAGAAGTGATCCGAGTCTGCGCAGCTGACACTGCACGAGCGCAGGAACACAGCGCGCCAAACACACGGAGCAAGAGAAGCTCGCGATGTTTGGATTAACGCTTCATAACTGTATGCATTTGCAAAGCCAGGACGTCACCACTTCATAAAGGAAAGGTATGTAAACGTGTTCGTTAGTTGAAAACCACAGTGTTTTATCGATTAGTGATATTTCTCTTGAACCCAAAATCCAAGACATGTTGTCAAAATGGCCCTAGTATGAGTTTTTATATTTATAACTTACGATATTTAGTCATATTTTCAGCGCGGCTGCCAACAGTTCCGTTGAGTCCACAGCTAGAGTTACGCGCGTCTCTAAGCAACACACTGAATACTGAACGAATCCAGGGATTCGAACGAATCGGTTGAGTGATTCAGTGGCCCATTCTTGCTTGTTCATGAACGAATCAACTGTTTGAATTGAATGAATCGATTCAGTGAACACTTCTGTGATAAAGCTGTGATTTGCCACCACTTACTGGTGGCATTAATGTCATAGAGTTGGTCTATCAGTTAATTTCATATTTCGATATTCAATTTTTTAAAATAAATTATTTTTCCAACAGAACAAACAGAAAACAAAAACGAAACAAATAACAAAACAAACAAAAAAAGCTTAGGCAGACCTTAAATGCACAGCTGTCAATTTAGTTCTTATTAAGATAAAATCAAAGAAATGGATAAGCTACAGGGGAAGATACATAAACATTAACAGGCTTCTTGTTTTGAGCCATGATGACAATAGTTTTCAAGAACAATGTAGGCAATCATGCAAAGTGAAAGAAACAGTCCAAATAGGGTGTCTATATCCGATGAAAATTTTGGGTCCATTTTATTTGATATAAGGGGTAATTTATACTGGCATATCATTTAAAGTTGAATAGCATGTTTTGTTACACACTGAAATTATTTAGCGTGCTCCCAGACTGAATCCCAGTCTTCACTGGAGATATTTAATGCAAAATCATTTTCAAACATCTATTATCTTTGACTCCTAGGATGGTCAAACTCAATATAACATAAATATGAGATACATATTTTTATCTTGTATTTTTATCATTTTTTTCTCAATTACAGACTTATCGATATACAAAGTAGTATTTTGCCTATTTTCAAAATGTTACATTTAAAACATTATTATTTAAAATGTATAATTAAAAAAGTAAATTTCTGAGGAAAAATGAATAAGGTCGTGTGGCAAAAATATATTTGTTCCTGTTTGATACTGTGACTTGACTTGACTTGACCCTTATCAGGACTTGACTTGACTTGCTTGAGGTGAGCCACTGACTTGACTTGACTTGCTTGATTTGTTTGTACTGTGACTTGAGACTTGCTTGAGACTTGATGGTAGGGACTTGGGACTTGCTTGAGACTTGAACATGTGTGACTTGCCCCCATCTCTGCAATCTACTATGTTAATATGAAAGAATTTTACGTATTGCTTTTTTACCTGCATTTTAAATTACGCATTGTGTTTTCGGGTTACAGGGTTACAATGGATAATGGATAACGTCCTGGAAAATTACTAGCAGCCTATTTTTTCCATTTTTCTTACAGCATACTAACTGATCAACAATCGCAAGTACAAGCTATAACAAAGTGTAGCCTATCATAAATGAACAATTATTCAGTTGTTGTTATTATTATTATTATTATTATTATTATTATTATTATTATTATATTGAAGAAATCCAAATAGCAGCTAATTCAATTCACGTGATGTGTGTACTGCTAGGCATCTTTGGTTTTCTTTTTGTGTAATTAGGATGGAAAATGTGTGTCTTTTTATTGTCCGAGTCACTTATCAAAAGTTGCTAAAAGTTGCCAAATAAATTTTAAAAAATTGCTAAATTTGTTGCTAGGTGCTTTTGGAAGAAAAAGTTGCTAGGGTAGTCTGAAAAGTTGCTAAATTTAGCAACAAAATTGCTAAGTTGGCAACACTGGTAGTTCCGGTGGTATAAATGGTTGGCTGAACTGGCGATGTCCAGCAATGCCTGTCTGTTGTATGTTAGCAGTGCATTGTATTTGTGCACTGCAGAGAAAACAAGAAACAAACAAAAAAATTAAGAAAAAAACAACAAAAAACGGCATTTCGAAAGGGACCGAGCAAACAAGTCTGCCTCGGGGGCGCCATGATTAAAAAAAGGAATGTATTAATTATAAATGTATTAATTTTTCTTTTTTATTAATATAATTATTGTATTTATTAATCAAAAAATGATGTTATGCTTTGTTATGCTTTAGTATTTAGATTATTTAGGTTAAAGATTAGAAAAAAGTGTAGGGTTTGCAGTGCTAGTGGAAGTGGACTTTTATTTTGACACCGGAAATCTTGTGTTTACGCGAATATGCGTGATTGCGCGTCTACACGTCAGAACGTCTGTACACGAAATAACGCGTGTAGACGCAATAACGTGTACAGGCGTTATTTCGTCTGTACACGTTACGTGTAAAGACAAATTTAATAATACGGCCTTCCATACGCAGATGTCACGTTCAGGCAGCAGAACTGTAATGTGGCAGACGCAGACGTCACGTTCGACAGACGCAGACGTCACGTTCAGTGAGACGAGTGCAAGTAACAGCGTAATATTAATGGACCCGGCCGAACGCCATAGAGAACAGCTGCTTTGTGACAGCTTATGTAGTTAAATGTTGCGTTTTATGATATACAGGTGCTGGTCATATAATTAGAATATCATCAAAAAGTTGATTTATTTCACTAATTCCATTCAAAAAGTGAAACTTGTATATTATATTCATTCATTACACACAGACCGATATATTTCTTTTAATTTTGATGATTAGAGCTTACAGCTCATGAAAGTCAAAAATCAGTATCTCAAAATATTAGAATATTACTTGAGACCAATACAAAGAAAGGATTTTTAGAAATCTTGGCCAACTGAAAAGTATGACAATGAAAAGTATGAGCATGTACAGCACTCAATACTTAGTTGGGGCACCTTTTGCCTGAATTACTGCAGCAATGTGGCGTGGCATGGAGCCGATCAGTCTGTGGCACTGCTGAGGTGTTATGAGAGCCCAGGTTGCTCTGATAGTGGCCTTCAGCTCATCTGCATTGTTGGGTCTGGTGTCTCTCATCTTCCTCTTGACAATACTCCACAGATTCTCTATGGGGTTCAGGTCAGGCGAGTTTGCTGGCCAATCAAGCACAGTAACACTATGGTCATTGAACCAGCTTTTGGTACCTTTGGCAGTGTGTGCAGGTGCCAAGTCCTGCTGGAAAATGAAATCAGCATCTCCATAAAGCTTGTCAACAGAAGGAAGCATGAAGTGCTCTAAAATTTCCTGGTAGATGGCTGCGTTGACTGTGGACTTCAGAAAACACAGTGGACCAACACCAGCAGATGACATGGCTGCCCAAATCATCACTGACTGTGGAAACTTCACACTGGACTTCAAGCAACATGGATTCTGTGCCTCTCCACTCTTCCTTCAGACTCTGGGACCTTGATTTCCAAATGAAATGTAAAATTTACTTTCATCTGAAAAGAGGACTTTGGACCACTGAGCAACAGTCCAGTTCTTTTTCTCCACAGCCCAGGTAAGATGCTTCTGACGTTGTCTCTGGTTCAGAAGTGGCTTGGTAGCCCTTTTCCTGAAGATGTCTGAGCGTGGTGACTCTTGATGCACTGACTCCAGCTTCAGTTCTCTCCTTGTGAAGCTTTCACAAGTGTTTGAATCAGCTTTGCTTGACTGTATTCTCAAGCTTGCGGTCATCTCTGTTGCTTGTGCACCTTTTCCTACCCAAATTCTTCCTTCCAGTCAACTTTGCATTTAATATGCTTCGATACAGCACTCTGTAAACAGCCACACCTTTCAGTAATGACCTTCTGTGACTTACCCTCTTTGTGGAGGGTGTCAATGTTCGTCTTCTGGATCATTGCCAATTCAGCAGTCTTCCCCATTATTGTGGTTTCAAAGAACAAGAGATACCCAGAATTTATACTGTAGGGATGGTCATTTATTCAAACTCAAATGTAAATATTCTAATATTTTGAGATACTGATTTTTGACTTTCATGAGCTGTAAGCTCTAATCATCAAAATTAAAAGAAATAAACATTTGAAATATATCAGTCTGCGTGTAATGAATGAATATAATATACAAGTTTCACTTTTTGAATGGAATTAGTGAAATAAATCAACTTTTTGATGATATTCTAATTATATGACCAGCACCTGTATACCATTTAATTCCATCAGTATAAGATTCTACCATTAGTCTTTCATTTAATCTGTGTTGATTATGTTTTAAACTTAAGCTAATTTTAACGATTTTTTTCGTTTTTACAAATATGTCTGCTGTTAGCCACAGCACCTCAAGTAGCACTGAGACTAAAGATATGTGAAGAGAAAAATGTAATTAACGACTATGGCAAAGCAGCTGTTCTCCGCTAGTAGACGGTTACAATATAAAACGCCACGAAGTAGCAGCTGAAGTCGCGAACGCGCAATATGACGTTGGAATGCCGTTGCCGTTTTAGCAGTGGAGGCTGCTTAAAGTCCAATTTAAACTGAAGCGGAGGAGGTTACCATGGTAACAGGGCGTCAACTCACTCAGCTGACAAGTAGAGAGAGGCTGTCTCTCTGCTGTTTTCAGGTAAGTTTAGTACCTAAAGTTACACAAATAATACATACAAGCGTTCCTGACACTTTCTTACATGTAATTGACACATTTCTGTTGAATATTTACTTTACAGGAGTGGTTTAGTGTCTTCAAAAAGACCGTTAGCATCACAACCGTTAACTATAGAGGCTAACAATTAGAGGTAAGCTAACTATAGATTTGAGCTCTTATTAATGAACGTTTGAGCTTTTAAGCACACTTTATATGTAGATGAGCGGCTTTGATAGTTTTGTAAATGTTTTGCGGATTCGTTGTCAATAGATAAATGGAAGTCACTATAAGGCAATATAATTAATTTAACCTAAAAGTCTGCACTGTGAGGACCATCGGTGACTTCACTTACATTAACTAATGGGATGAAACTATTTCAAACACGTTTTTAACTTTCATTGCAAACAAATACGGGGTTTTTCCTGGGTCAGAAAAGGTCTTCAGTGGTGGCTGATGGTCATCCACACACACAGTAAAAAGAACCCTCCCCACGTGATCTGCGAACCCAATACTGACCATAAATAACTAAATTAAATGCAAAGAAACAGATTGTGATTTTTAATTATATTTATTCATCACAGAAAAAACAGCCACTGTCAGGGAATATAATAAAACTGGCTTTCATATTTTTGTAAGATTGCTAGACCTCACAATTATAATTATATCAATATTAAAAAAGCATTCAAAAGTTGCATTAAAAAGTTTATATTTAACTAGTAGTCTAATTTTCTACCATACATCTGAATAAAATTAGCAACTGGCAAACAAATTGCTTTCTGGCTGGTTTCACCTCACTCAGTCTAAAGTAGCCTAAATGATTTTAACTACACATTGTCATATAAATAACCTGAAATTCGGCGACTGTGTATTATTAAAGCTAAATATTTTATTATTATTATTATTAAGGTTAAATCGTTTTCTTTTATTGAAAGTGTGTTTTATGTTAGTTGCATGTGCGGATCGCTTGTCAGAGAAGATAAAGATAGGCCTACTTTTTTTTTTCACAATTCACAACACCGGTAATTTAGTTTAAAAAACAAAATAACTCTCCGAATGCACTGCATGAAACATGGATTCAGTCTTCTGTCTACCTTTTACTATCATGTCAGTTGATTTTGAGGGAGGGAGAGGAACAGTTAGGGCTTGTTTACACCTGGTCACTTTATGCGTTTTGTCGGATCGGATATCCATCTGATTTGTTACTTTTGGCCACATAAAAAACGGATAGAAATCCGTTCTTGAATTAGGCCTACCGCACTATCACGTCAAAGAAATCAACAGATGCGCTGCATTTTATTCATCATCAGCCAATTAAAAGATCGAAGATCGCATCAGGAGAGAGCGGCATCAGCAGTGGAAAGACAAGTTACTTTTGTAACAGGGGTGACGAGTCGAGAGGCGGGCGGATCCATGTGCTGGCTTTTATTTACAGGCATGGTCAAAGATACAGGCAGGGTCGAAACAATGGCAAACAGGTATGGCAGAGACAAGACAAAGAGTAAACTTAGGGCAAGCGTGGGTCGACGATCAGCGAACAGTATCCAAAGGGCAAGACAGGAGCGGGAAACCAAAACATCAGCGATAGTCCAGGCAGGGGAAAACACAATCCAACAAAGGCAAGGCAAGGCTAGGCTAGGCTAGGCTAGGAAAACTGACGGGCTCTGTAGGGCAGCGATAGTGCATACGATACTCGGCGACGAGGGGGAGAATGTCCAGGGTTGAAATAGTCTGTGTGATTAGTGATGCTGTGTGATCAGGTGTGCGTGTGATTGGTGCAATGAGTGATTGGTGACAGCTGTGATCAGTGTTGGATGATGGGAATTGGAGTCCATGTGATGTGCGGTGTGAAAGTCCATGTGGTGAGCGGGTGACCTCTAGTGGTGAGTGACCGGGATTGCAGACCCGATTCGTGACAACTTTACTTTCCGTTTCATTCGCGGCAGTTTGCGCATCGGCTTGCTTGCTATATCCGTGGCAATGCGTGTAGCATTAGCGCTGTCATATCTGACTATAACACGCTCTCACAGCAGTCATTTACATCACTCATAAATCACATGAACCGATCAAATACGGCTTTGGCGAGACAAAAATTCGTTCTGGCGGCCGCCAAAAAATTTTCAATGCAGGAAAAACCCTGAATTGTACTGTGATTTCAGGAGCGTCAGAAAAAAAATACCTAAAACAGGGTAAGTTTGCAGAAAATTTGTAATGGGAGCTGCTGACAGATGCAGGAAACAGGTGATATATGAGAAAGATTTTTTTTATGTTTTGTATATTATTATTATTATTATTATTTCTGCATTTCACCTCTGCTGTAGTTTGTTTATTTCTAATAAACCTGACATTGTATACTACATATTGTTGGCTATGTGACATATTGTTCCTATTCTTCCATGCTGATGGCCGTGCTGCAGAGCTGGAGCGGATCTCCTGACAAAGAACATCTCCAAAGCGCCATGAACCATCTGACTAGTAAGTAAAACTTCAAACATTCAAAAGTTTATCAAATATTCAAAAAAATATATCAAATAAATATCAAATATTTCCTGTATGTCCTACAAGACCATCTTGTTTAACTCTGCTCTGAGGACACTTCATACACAACAACCTACAGAGGGGTCCATCATAATTCGAAAAAAGACACAGATGATAATAAAAAAGTTATTTGAAATTAAAATTAATAACAGTAAGACAGAACCAGAGTACTGTAAACGCACCTCACTTCAAACTGTAATGGTCTGTATGTATATTATTTTCTAAACTTTAAATGTAGTGAAGTTTTTGTTCAAGTAGACTTTGTTACTTGTGGAAACCTCACGCGAGCCTGAAAGGTACTTAAAACTTAAAATATTATTTGCACTCTTGAAGGCTGTTCACCAAAGACTAAATTTCAGTCCAGCAGAATTTTCTGCACACTTCACCACCGAGGCCAAAATGAGCATTGTGAATGTAAGAGCCTCACACTACATTGTTTGTTTGAATTGTATTTCAAGGCAGTTTGTGAAGACAGATAACCTGGACAGATCCAGCCTCCACACCAGACTTCTCACTCACAAGGATTGCTGTCTACTAGATATCATGTGTACTCTTCAGACTTAGGTTCATGCAGATATTATTCAGGGACATGAACACTTGAATATTGCAAAAATAGAGAAACTACCTTATTTAAGAATACCTTTATTTAATTGCGTGAACATTAAATATATATATATATATTTACTTTTACTGTTTTTTGTTTTGTTTTCCAAAGCACCTAAAAGCCAATTTTCACTGCCATACTCCAACAGGGTGAACACACTGACCAAGCAAAACAAATAAACATGTTTTTTTAAATAGTTTTTTATAGTTTTTGTGGAAGTGTGAACTGACCATAATGCTGTATGTTAGGTGTGAGATTCATTCAACTTGGTTTGCCGATTAAACATGATTAAATATTTGTTCAGAATATTGTCGTTGTTGTGACTATTCATCTGGGAGGGGTGTGTATCAAGTGGCTTGGTTATGGTTTTGTTGAGGCTGACATGTGGAACCTATCTGGTCCAGCGTATAGGGCCACCTATGGTCATTCAGGTATGGTCATACAGGACCTCAGATCCCACAGCAATTTTTCTCTGGCCCAGCTCTGGCCCACACAATCAGCTTTTGCTTGGCCCACATACCGTAATGAATGACGGTCCTAGTATGGACTAGGTCTGGATTCCAGACAAGGGCCACACATGGGCCATAACTGGCCCAATTCAGGGCCAGTTATGGGTAATTAACTTGGCTGAGACTTTATTTAATACACAAGTTTCACAATTTGAGTTGAATTACTGAAATAAATTAACTTTTCCACAACATTCTAATTTATTGAGGTGTACCTGTATACTGCTGTATTTTTGATGTTGTGGGCCTATATTTCTGCTGGAGGTCCTGGACATCTTGTTTAGACGCATGGCATCATGGATTCTATCAAATACCAACAGATAAAAATATCAATAAGTGACCGACTCTGTTAGAAATCTTATAATGGGCCATGTTTGGATCTTCCAACCGTACAATAATCCAAACACAAACCTCAAAAACAACACAAAAATGGGTCACTGAGCACAAAACCAAGCTTCTGCTGGCCATTCCAGTCCTCTGACCTGAACCCTATAGAAAATGAGAGTGGGGTGAACTGAAGAGAAGAAGAACATGGAGCTGGGAATCTAAAGGGTCTGGAGTGATTCTGGATGAAGGAATGGTCTCTGACCTCTTGTCAGGTGTTTTCTAACCTCATCAGGCATTATAGGAGAAAATTCAGAGCAGTTAAACTGGCAAATAGAGGTTTCAAAAAGTATTGAATAAAAGGGTGCCGTTAATTGTGGCCAATGTGTATATTTCCCCCCATTTTAAATTCTTATTATCCAATGAAAGGTTAGATTTTTGTGAATTTTTTAAATAAAAGATCAAAAGGATTAACAATGCAGATTAATTTTCACAGCCTTCTTTGATCATATTTACCAAGGGTGCCGATATTTTTGGCCATGACTGTATATATGTGTGTGAGTAAAAAGAGTCATTTAACTACTGGAAATGTACTTAATATTATAATAACAATAAAATATGCATAATTACATTCTAGTATCACTAAGAAAAAACCCTAATCCTAACCATATAGTAAGTACATGTAGTAAATTAATATTACTCAGTACTTAAATGCTTAATTACACTGTAACAAGGACACCTTAAAATAAAGTGTAACCGTTTAAAAAAAATTTTTTAAATATTTTTCACAAAATGTTTTCTTTTTCTATACTGTGTTTAACTGTGAATCTTTGTAATGGTCGGGAATTGATGAAGCATAGTTGTTGATCAGTAATGAGGTACATCAGGTTTAATAATGTTGACATTACATTTTATTACAATTGTATTTTAAATGTTGTTTAAATAATTTAGAATAGAAATTTAAGCCTTGTTTCAACATTAAATGAGGGTGCCAACAAAATACTGATCCAACTTCACATTGTATCACTGATTGAACAACAGTCTTGAAGAATCAACATGTAACATTGTAGCTTTGATTGTAGCAACGGTGTAACATTGAATGACTTAACAATAGATTTTTGTGTTGAAATTTCACCATTAATTGAGGGTGCAAAATTGGCACTGAAACAACATGGTTTTGAGACATTAATTCCATTCCATTTTTTTTTTTTGTGATCAACTTTTTATTTATTTTTTAAATCAACAAAACAACATCCTCATCATTCCCAAAACATGTGGAGAAAAGTACCAGCTGACACAGCGCCACAGACATGACAGCCATAGGTCGACTGCAGCCTCACCCTAAACCTCTTGTAAAGGGCTATGTGCGCTCAATGGACGACCCCGAAATGAACAAGATGATGAGCCATCATCTTTTTAGAAGTTCAGATTAGATTAGACCACACCCTCTCCCAGTCGACTGACAAATCAAAATCTGTTAATTCATGATTCCAGATAGATTTAATAGAAAGAGACTTTGCATGTGATCATTAAGCTTACTATATATTAAAGAAATAGATGGCCGACCAGAGGGTGTTGCGATCCAATCCCACATAGGATGAGAGGAAATAGGGGATGCCGAGGGATCTCCATAGGCCTTGAGAGCAGAACGTAACTGAAAAATTCCATTCCATTTTTTGTTGATTTAGCATTATTTCAATGGTTACTTGCTATCTGCTATCTTCCTCCTCCTCCTCCACCTACTATGGTAAACATAAAAGAACCAAAAGGACAATTAAAGAAACACAACATTTCTAAAACAAAATAAGAGCAGAAGCTACAATAGAGGTGTATGGAACAGTAGAGAGATATTTATGTATTTATTTATTTATTGTATATTTTTGAAAACAGAGTTGTAGATGTAAGATAAAGCACTAGTTATCAAAACTTAATTCAATATAGGTTAGTTTTAACTACAGTACTTACTTTTAACTAGTAAAGCGTGTTTTTGTGAGGCTCTTCTCTTTGTGACTCTATTCAAAGCTGTGCATTCATAATCTCCACTGTGTGTGAAGTCAGTCTGATCTATGGTGAATGTGTCTGTGGTCACATAAGTGTCTGTTCCATTAAACTTCCAGCTGAATGAAGCAGAAGGTTCAGAATTTGCAGAACAAGAGAGCGACACTCGAACCCCTAAATCCACCACATCCTGACCCTTAATAGAAACATCTTCTGGTCCATCTAGAACACAAACAAGAGACTCACTGTTAGAGAATGTCTGTATTTCATCAGCTTTGAGCTCAAATCATCTTGATGTCTGAATGTTTAACTCACAGTTGATGATCAGGCTGAGTTTAGTCGTCTCAGAGCTGACAGGGTTTCTATATGTACACTGATATTCTCCACTGTCTGATCTCTGCACTGGACTGATGGACACTGATCTGTTATCAGATGAGAAGATGATTCTGTTGCTAGGAGACAGAGGACTGTTATCTTTCATCCACTGCACAGAGCTGATGCTGCCAGTTCCCTCAGAGCTGATGTTAGCAGATGATTCTCCCTCGATTAATGATTCTTCTGGACCAGTAAGCCTGACATTAGTTATAATTTCTGTGTAAGTGAGAGACAAAGAACAAAATTAGTCTTTCACATTTGTGAGAAATGAACAATTGGGTCCTAACTAAACAAGTTTTAAGATAACAAACAATAAATAAAAATTAAGTTTTAAGATAAGTAAGACAATAAAAAAAAAGTGATAAAAGTGAACAGGTATTTTAAACATAACATTTGTTTATTTTATATCTATGTATATGTATTTTGTTTTTACACATCCATTATGCTACAAAGGTATGTTGCTTTTTAAATAATTTAACAATAACTTATCATTTAATAATAACTTATTAAACACCCATTTTATATCACCCATTAGGCCTGTATAGTCTGTGGTCAATATACTGAACCAATTGTTAGCAACACACTCACCGAACACTTGTAGTGAAGTTTCTCCTGTAAGTTGATGTCCAGCAGTAGGTATTACAGTCAGACTGTATTTTCCAGAATCATCCAGTCTCAGGTTCCGGAGCTCCAGAGCGAGAGTGTTTCTGTCAAAACTGACTCTGTCTCTGTATGCTGAGACTATTATAGTTGAATCAGACTGTGCTGTCAATATAATATTTGTTCCAAAATGCCACTGAATTGCATCAATTGATGTGGAGGGTAGGTTATCAGGAGTGAACACCACACTTCCTCCTACTGCTCCATTAGCCGGATCAGAAAACTGCAGATCTTCAGCTAGAAAGACAAAGAAGAAAAGTTTCTAAAGTTATGTCATTTTGATTATTTCATATAAAAGCACAAATTTCTATATATTGACTAATGGCCTAGTGACAATTGTATTCGGGATAAGGGGCCGACTGAAATACTGTAACCCAGGGGCTTCTGGTTATCTAAAGGTTCTCCTGGTGAAGACATTTTGGACCTAATAAATATAGTCAGACCTGTACACAGGAACATGTACATGAGTTTGTTTCATATATAGGTGAGGACTTCTTATAGATTTCAGTTGTTTTTAAATCCAGGTTAATCAAATGTTTATGTCCTAGCTCAACACTAACAGAAACTTGTGCATATCAATCGATTTTAATATAAACTTGATTTAGCTGATAAGCGTTTTTTTCATAATAAGGGCACATAAAATGTCATTACAAGGGGGTTGATATTTCACTGGCCGATGTTAGTACATTAGCCTCCACAAAAGCCAAGCCTGCACAGACTCTATTATGTTTTTGGTAACACTTTACGTTAAGGTTCGCTTTGTAACTTTGTCCCTTTGTGTTTATAAATGACTAATAACTCATTTACAAATGCATTACAAATCGTTGATAAACAGTTGTAACTGCATGAATAAAAAGGGTGATTTTAACTCAATACCTGCCAAATAGTGAGCCATTTTTTAACTCACGTGTTATAAATGCTTAATAAATTTATTTGTTCATACTTATTTAACTCAAAACCAGATTCCTGATTTGTTTCCTAATGCACCAGAAATAGATTATTATCGCAAGAAGAATGTTGAATTTGTGGTTTTCTCATTTATATCTCATGATTCGTGTCATTGTTTTAACTATGTTGCTGACCATAAGCTGTACTGTATCTTACCCATGATACTCTGCAAAAGTTCATGATGTCTATCCACAGCAATGTATAAAAACAAATTAGTTTTATATATTAGTTGTGGACCTTAGTGAACACTCCTGCGAATATGTTATTAGTCATTTACGAACACCTTTATAAACCATTTACAAAGGGAACCTTAATGTAAAGTGTTACAATGATTTTAATTGGGATCCATGGCATGTCCATTAAGTCTGGTGGTGAAGGAGCAGACCCACATAGCCTCAGGATCAGACAGCTGTAAAGTTATTTGTGTTTACAAAGAAACTCCACTTATTTCAAAGTAATATTTATTTGTGTTTTGCCATCTTATCAACTGGAGAAAAAGAAAGATAAATTCAAGTAAAATGTAGCAAAGAGAATAGACAACATAAAGATATAAAAGACCAGGATTTTGTTGTTTTCTTTTTCACAGTAGCACACAATTTTATATTAAAAACTAATAATGGGTGTTAACGTTATTTTGACCCACCCAGTGTACTTAAGTTATGAAATACCCATTTTATGTCATCATCTATTAGGTCTATTATATAGCCTATGGTAAATATGCTAAAGCACACTCACCAAGCACTTGAAGTGACGTTTCTCCTGTAAGTGTCTCTCCAGCAGTTGTTATTACAGTCAGTCTGTATTTTCCAGAATCATTCAGTCTCAGGTTCCGGAGCTCCAGAGCGAGAGTGTTTCTGTCAAAACTGACTCTGTCTCTGTATGCTGAGGCTATTATAGCTGAATCAGACTGTGCTGACAATATAATATTTGTTCCAAAATGCCATTGAATTATATCAATTGATGTGGAGGGCAGGTTATCAGGAGTGAACACCACACTTCCTCCTACTGCTCCATTAGCCGGCTCAGAAAACTGCAGATCTTCACCAAAATATTGTTCTATGTCAATAAATAAATTAATTAATCAATAAGTGAAGAAAACGAATCGACCAAACACTTGTTTTTTTCCTGCAGTTACTCCAATTACAAACAACAATTGCAGTAAAAGCCAAACATATCGCTTCTGCACTTCAGTTAACTGAACTGATAACAATTAACAACAATCTTTGTAGTTATTTTATATAGAAACAGCACACAAGATTATTTTCTTTTTTCTAAAGGCTCACCAAAACACGACAACATCCACAGCATCCAGTAGAAACGATTATAAACCATCATCATCGAGCTCTCGTCTGTCAGCAGCTGCAGCTCAAGTAGTTTCAGGAAATGATAAACAGCAGTTATAGACAGCAGAGAGTTCACTGCGCCTCCTAGAGCTGGATGTTAACACTAGTCATGATTTGCATTTGATTACATTAATAATAAATAACTTAAATACAGACATGATTTTGTTGATTTATTAGCATTTCCACATAGATATGAGGACACATAAAATAAAATAAAATATTGGTTGATATTTCACTATTATGTATGTTTGTTATGTTTTCTATCCTGAATATGCATACAGTATACAGTCTTTCTGCACATTAATGTACATTTGAGTGCTATGACAATCTGTTGTGATGTGCACTGCACTGCATACTGAACATTAAAAAGACATAAGATATAAATGTTTTAGATTTGTCACATCCGTGTTGCTCTCTATACGGCTAATCATTTGATGGTTTGTAGAGTTATGATGCAAAAACAACATTAGGAAAATTTAAAATAGTTAAAATTAAGTATTTCTTTTGTGAGATAAATGTGATGTTTTGCATCTTGTGTGTATTTGGGCGTTGTGTGTAGATTGTGGAGAAAAAGAAATCAAACGTTTTAGAAATTGAAGATAAGATTTTATTTACAAACAAATATTTAAAATGTATTTTATCTCCTGAAAAAAAAGTGAGTTTTTGCAATTAATTGGCAATGTCACACCACAATACACAAAACAACTGAAAACAGAACCGGTCACTGGAGCTTACATACATTTTTAAGAAAATAACAGCAGTAGCTGTATCACATTCATTGGAAAAGAAAACGAACAATATAGTTAAGTAATCAGATCACATAATTTCCATAGAAATATCAATCATATAAATTTGTTCACCAAAAGTGACTTTTATGATCAGAACAAAATATCACTTCCTCATTTCTTTTCCCTGAGTGACATGTTGTTCAGGTCTAAAGGTGAATTTAGTCTGAATGAGGCCTTTGTTTTGTATTTCCCATTATCACAGTTTTATCTTCTTTTATTTGCCCAATTCAGGAAAGAAAGAATGAGGATGTGTCTTATGATTTCTGAGAGACTGTATGTATGTGGAGATGTTGGGATGAAAGAATGGATGAAACACATTTGTCCGGGTTTCACTCCGTCTTGAATCGCGCTCACAGAAAGCGCTCGAGAAACAGGCTCGGTACGCTTTCAACTCGTTTTTTTAGTGAGAGAAAGAGACTGTGCGACTTTCACGTAACATGATTTGGCTGATTTAGAGCATGACAGAGCACCACATTAAAATAAATGATCATTCATGTTTTCATAACCACTGGCCAAATTAAAAAACTAAAATAAAAACATCTTTGAGAGCAAGGGGGTCCCCTGGTGTTTCGGGGGCCCTACACAGCATATTCTGCGTATAGGGAGGATCGGCTTTGGATATTACAGATCATATTTTATACATCAGCAGGACCAGTTGGAATCTGTGTATATTTGTCACACATTCTGCAGATTTTCTCCTGAAATCATTGCAAAAACTATTAAATAATGGTCCAAGTGTATTAAACGGATCTAAGTGTAACTGACTGCATAATTAAGCCAAAATATTGAATAAATTAACATGGACAGGGTATTAAATCTGCTTTCTAATGACTCTTTGTGCAGTGATCCCATGTGGACCTGCACATAAATATATTATTACCAGGTCTGTGGATATGTAAATAAAGCACAGAAATATCACAAAGTATGTGTTAAAAGTGCAATATGCAGGAATATGCAGATTTCACTGTCTTCACTTTGTCATCTGCGCACAGGAGGAGGGTTTGATACCTAAATGGAAATGTTACACAAAGATGTATTAAACATAACCAACCAACTGACTTTCTGTTTGTTTTACCGCAAAACTACAAAACAGAATAAATAGCACTTATTTTGTGATGCAACCAAAACACACACATGATGCTCTACAATGGGATGAACTGGAATTAATATTCTGAAACTGCTCACCTGAGGAGGAGGAGGAGCCCTCGGCCTGTTTGAAAATCCATGATTTCCATTTTCACAGAGATTCACATACAGACTAGATTCACTCGTTCCCTCTCCATTTGTCTTCTGGAAATCATTTATTTCTTCATATTCCTACAAGTAGTAATTTTTTTTTTTTTTGTTAAATTACAAAGTCAGACACGATGATCACTTGAGTTGAAAGTGATATTTAAATGGTAAAACAAAAAATTATTTATCTGTGGCAATGGCTCTAAATATCGTAATGATTGGATATCTGTCAATATCTATAGCTCATATTCAATTTTTAAACTTCAAAGCATGTCTTTGTACAGTAATATGTGAAAGATTAAAGTCCATGTCAACACTCATGTCTCCTGCTATAAAAGACAAACTCTTTAATTACCTGAGATACAGCAGGTAAAGTATTGAACTCGTCACCATTTTTCTCAGTAAATATATTTCTAAAGGTGCTGTTGACTTGAAGTTTTCACCAGATGTCGGTAACAACACAAATCCATACATACAAAGAAAACAAAACAAGTAAGTTCAGAAATTAAGTTATGTGTAATAAAATGGAATGAGACGGGAAAAGAACACATGAAGAAAGGAGATGCAGAAAGGCATGGAAAGCCAAGACACCAGCTGAAATCTATCAGTAATTAGAAAGCAATCCTGCCCCTTGTCAGTGGAAATTAATATTAGCTGGTTCAGTCCCAACACCTACAGTACCAGGATGATGAAGATGAAACAAGGGTGGACATTTTAGCAAGACAATGATCCCAAACACAGCCAAGGAAACTCTTGATTGGTTTCAGAGAAAGAAAATAAAGCTGCTAACCTAGCCAATCACCTGACTTGAATCCAATAGAAAATAAGAACTAAAGATCAGAGTTCATAGAAGAGGCCCACAGAACCTTCAAGATTTGAAGACTGTGTGGAAGAATGGGCCAAAATCACACTTGAGCAATGTATGCGACTAGTTTCTCCATACAGGAGGCGTCTTGAAGCTGACATTACCAACAAAGACTTAGTACGAACTACGAAGTATTGAATAAATTCCAGTAGTTCAATACTTTTCCCTGTGTCATTCCATTTTAATACACACAACTTCATTTCTGAACTTATTTGATTTGTTTTCTTTGTATGTATGGATTACTTGTGTTGTTATCGACATCTGGTGAAAATTTCATGTTAACAGCACCTTTAGAAATATATTTACTGAGAAAAATGGTGACGTGTTCAATACATATTTTACCCGCTGTAAAAGATCAAGAGTCAGAAGAGGCTGAAAAAATGAATCTCAGTTAAAATTAATAAAACATACCTTTACTGTTAAAAGTGTAATTTGACAGTTTAAAGAAATAAAAGATAAACACTGATAGTTACTCACAGGCTCCTGTCTTGTTTGTGCTGCTGTTCAAAGATAGAAACACTCAGTCAGTTTTAAATCTATTATGGGATGGTCATGATCATGATCGGTCTTGTTTTAACTGGTGATGTCAGTTGTGTTGTTCAATCAGATCATATTCATGTCATTATGAATAAATAGTAAACATACCTCCACTTGCTGGTCTGATTTGTTGTAGGTTTTGTTCTGGACTGTAGTGTAAAGACAGATATTGTGTTACAACTAAATGTCACAAATAGGCAGTCATAGTTTCCACTGAGATTATGGTAATTTTGTTATTAATGTATGTATGAAATATCACAAAAATATTTTACATATTTCATGGGAAAGTCACCATAACCCGACACAATTCAGAAACTTTGATTTGCAGTAGTCTCATGTATGAAAATGATTTTCATCATTCAGGACTAAAAGGTCACATGGATCTTGACTCACAAAGACCTGTTGGAATCTGATAAAAGCTGTGACTCTCACTTATTGATGGCTATTGATGTTAAATCTGTGAGGTTTCAGACTACTCACATCTTAGTTTTGTTTAAATAGACAATCAGACCACAAATGGCACCAACAGCCACTAAAACCCCAATAACAATCCCAGCTATCGCCCCTGATGACAGCCCTCCTCCTCCTCCTCCTCCTCCTCCTCCACCCACTATAACAAAGACACAGGAAACAACAGTATATTACAGTACATTATTATAGTAAATTAAGGTAAAAGCATTAGTTATCAAAAGTTGAGAACTCATTTCAGTTTAGTTTTAATGACAGTACCTTTAACTAGTAACGCATGTTTTTGTGAGATGCTTCTCTTTGTGACATTATTCAAAGCTGTGCATTCATAATCTCCACTGTGTGTGAAGTCAGTCTGATCTATGGTGAATGTGTCTGTGGTCACATTAGTGTCTGTTTCATTAAACTTCCAGCTGAATGAGGCAGAAGGTTCAGAATTTGCAGAACAAGAGAGCGACACTCGAACCCCTAAATCCACCACATCCTGACCCTTAATAGAAACATCTTCTGGTCCATCTAGAACACAGACAAGAGACTCACTGTTAGAGAATGTCTGTATTTCATCAGCTTTGAGCTCAAATCATCTTGATGTCTGAATGTTTAACTCACAGTTGATGATCAGACTGAGTTTTGTCGTCTCAGAGCTGACAGGGTTTCTATATATACACTGATATTCTCCACTGTCTGATCTCTGCACTGGACTGATGGACACTGATCTGTTATCAGATGAGAAGCTGATTCTGTTGCTAGGAGACAGATGACTGTTATCTTTCATCCACTGCACAGAGCTGATGCTGCCAGTTCCCTCAGAGCTGATGTTAGCAGATGATTCTCCCTCGATTAATGATTCTTCTGGACCAGTAAGCCTGACATTAGTTATATTTTCTGTGTGAGAGAGACAAAATGAATCTTTCACATTTAGTAAATACTGAATTTAATTCCACTTGTAAAAACAGCAAGAATTTGTTATGTTACATTAAAAATAACAATTGTTATACTTATTTAGCAACATAGCAAGTAAGTTTATAAAAATACAGCAGCTTCAGAATTACCATTTGAGGTCTGACACAGTCCGGAGAGGCAGGTGGTACAGAAGGCCCATCAACAATTAAACACATTTTTATTTATGTCTGAATATGTGCACTTCATAGAAATACATTTATTTCAGTTTCTATTTAAATTCTATCATCATTTTGTAACATATATTATTTATTTTAATTGATTTTAATAGTTGATAGAAGACTGAAAATCTGGGTCCGAGACAAAAGTTTAAAATAATAATAATAATTACTATAGTCTAAAAAACATTGTAAAGTAAATTATAAAGGTAGAGAATTTCAAAGACCATTTTAATGTCATTTCCATGTAACAACATTAAAAAGTTTAAATATGTATAGTTTTAATAAAAATCAGCCCTTGGGAGTTAAGACATGAGCATGTAAGAAGTAACACCCATCTGTGCAAAGCTGGTTTACTTCAGAAAACCACACAAATCACTGTAAATAACATCAGATATGTGCCTATTGTTACCTAAATTATTATTATGAGTAGTATTATTACTATTATTATTATTACATTCTCTTTAGTACTTGTTAAATTGTTCTCCCTTTCAGAGATGTATTTAATTCATTTTGTACAATCATCTATTAGGCCTCAGCAGCCTAAAAATATACTGAAGTATTTTTAGCAACACACTCACCGAACACTTGTAGTGAAGTTTCTCCTGTAAGTTGATGTCCAGCAGTAGTTATTACAGTCAGACTGTATTTTCCAGAATCATCCAGTCTCAGGTTCCGGAGCTCCAGAGCGAGAGTGTTTCTGTCAAAACTGACTCTGTCTCTGTATGCTGAGAGTATTGTAGCTGAATCAGGGTGTCCTGTTACTATAATATTTGTTCCAAAATTCCACTGAATTGTATCAATTGATGTGGAGGGCAGGTTATCAGGAGCAAACACCACACTTCCTCCTACTGCTCCATTAGCCGGATCAGAAAACTGTAGATCTTCACCTAAATACTGGCCTATGTCAAAGAAAGAAAGACAAAAAGAGGAATACTAACATTTTTTTTCAGAAATAAATATTTAACTTACTGCGGTTACATTTATTTATTTTTTATAAAGTTCTAGTTGAAGTTCTAGTTGAGAGACATAGGCTACATTTTTCTGCAATTACATAATTAAAATATGCCCAACTAACTAGTTATTTTTTACAGAACATAAATACCACACCAAAACACCATAAACAATGTTTTTGAATTTCTATAAAGGCTCACCAAAACACGACAACATCCACAGTGTCCAGTAAAAACCACGAGAAAGCATGATCGAGCTCTGATCTGTCCGGAGCTGCTGAACTATTTAAACACTGTTATAAAATGTAGAGAGCTCACTGCGCCACCTAGCGCTCGATAATAACACAAGCCCAGTAATTGACCAGATGTATTCAAGTTGAAGAAATAATAAAGTATGACTGACTCGATTAAATATAACATTATACTTAATTAGTTGGAGTTAGTTATGTTTTTCAACACTTTATTTAAACAACCTCAAAAAGACTTTACAAACAAAATATTAATATTGATATTAACTTCTATTGGAGGAACCAAACGTGAGCAAAATCAAACAGTGTACAATCCGGCATTTGACACAATTGTAACAAATGACCAACACACACAAATACACACACAAATTATTGGTATTACTAAAGCATACTTGTGGAGACACTAGGCCCTCATAATGTAGAGAATACCTGGCACAAACACACACACACACACACTCACACACACGTTTGTTTCTGTGAATTGTGGGGACTTTCTATAGATTTCTATTACTTTAATACTGACCCAATTATATTTTCTATTCCCTAACCCTAAACCTGCCCCTTACAGAAAACCTGTTCGCATTCTTACACTTTCAGATAAACATCATTTACTATTTTTCATTTTTGTTTCCCTCGTGGGGACCGGCACAATGTCAAAAATTTAAGGTTTTACTATCCTTGTGGGGACATTTGTAGCATAAAAAAGTAAACACACACACACACACACACACACAAACACACACCCTCTTTCAGGAGTCCTGCTAGAAAGGCCTAATCCTCGAAGGAGCAATAAACATATGCTATACATACAGTAGCAGACATATACAGTACAATATTTGAAATTTTTCCTCGGTCATTCCATTATTGCAAACCCTTGATCTTGTGAAAATCTTAAAATGTCAAACCAATCAAATCACATTTCTACTGTATAGATAAATATTCTTTTAGATATAATGCTATTTTTGAAATGTTAAAGCACAAAAATAAAACCATTTTTTGTGGAATCAATAAATTGTACTCTAATCTTTTTTCTTGTTGATTAGAGTCACTAAATGTGAATTATTAGAAATGGAAACTAATTATCACAAGTGACTCAAAACCAGAAACATAATGCAACACCCTTTTTTCACCAATGTATCAGTGCAGCTTAGGGAACCTACTTCTCAGCATTTCTGCTTTAAAACAACTTCATCTACAAGTTGTCAGGGATGTAGGCAGCTGTTTTAACTTCCCTTTATGTGACTGAACTTTGAACAGTTTTTTATAAGATGAACTGGTGTTACACAGCTTATGATGAATGAAAGCTTATGATGGACTTACAAAATGTGTTTATTCCTCTACTGCTGTCTTACACCTCTGTGTTTACAGGTCAGTGAATTTTTACTGCTTTTTCATATTTTAGAAATTATGCAGTGAGTCTTGACTGCAAATAAAGTTAAGAAGAGCAATATGATCAAAACCCTTTGTGCAATGATTATAGTGCTAAATCTAGTTCACCTGAACATAACTGTTTTACAATATTTATCTCTAACATTTACAGACTGTCTTCACAAAGTTTGCTGTTTAAGATGGTGAAAATATGTTATTGATTTCAATCCTTTTTTCTTTTCATTTATTATTTCTTCAGAATATTACTCCTTCCATTGATCTGAATTGATTTACATGTTTGTTTGTTTTTTGATTTTTTCAATTTGCCAAGAACAAGACTGTTGAATAAACATAAAATTATAATTATACAGTGGTGTGGAAAAGTGTTGGCCCCCTTCCTGATTTTTTTGCATGTTTGTCACACTTTAATGTTTCAGATTTAAATATTTAAATTTAAAATAAAATTTAAATATTAATCAAAGATAACACAAGTAAACACAACATGCAGTTTTTAAATGAAGTTTTTTATTATGAAGGGAAAACAAAATCCAAACCCACATGGCCCTGTGTGAAAAAGTGCTTGCCCCCTAAACCTAATAACTGGTTGGGCCACCCTTAGCAGCAACAACTGCAATCAAACGTTTGCGATTACTGGCAATGAGTCTTTCACATCGCTGTGGAGGAATTTTGGCCCACTCTTCTTTGCAGAATTGTTTTAATTCAGCCACACTGGAGGGTTTTCGAGCATGAATGGACTGTTTAAGGTCATGCCACAGCATTTCAATTGGATTTAAGTCCAGACTTTGATTTGGCCGCTCCAAAACCTTAATTTAGTTTTTCTTGAGACATTCAGAGGTGAACTTGCTGCTGTGTTTGGAATCATTGTCCTGCAGCATAACCCAAGTGCACTTGAGCTTGAGGTCACAAACAGATGGCTGGACATTTTCTGACAGAGAGCAGAATTCATGGTTCCATCAATTATAGGAAGTCATCCAGGTTCTGAAGCTGCAAAGCAGCCCCGAACCATCACACTACCACCTCTATGTTTGACTGTTCTTTTTATGAAATGCTGTGTTGGTTTTACGCTAGATGTAATGGGACACACACCTTCCAAAAAGTTCAGCTTTTATCGCATCAGTCCACAGAATATTTGCCCAAAAGTCTTGGGGATAATCAAGATATTTTTTCAAATGTGAGACGAGCCTTTGTGTTCTTTTTGGTCAGCAATGGCTTTTGCCTTGGAACTCTCCCATGGATGCTGTTTTTGCCCAGTCTATTTCTTATTGTTGAATCATGAACACTGACCTTAATTGAGGCACGTGAAGCCTGCAGTTCTTTAGATGTTGTTCTGGGTTCTTTTATGACCTCCTGGAAGAGTCGTCTTTGTGCTCTTGGAGTAATTTTGGTAGGCCGGCCACTACTGGGAAGTTTTCTCCATTTGTGGATAATGGCTCTGACCATGGTTTGCTGGAGTCCCAAAGCCTTAGAAATGGTTTTATAACCCTTTCCAGACTGATACGTGTAAACTATTTTGTTTCTCATCTGTTTATGAATTTCTTTAGATCGCGGAATGATGTGTTGCTCTTCAAACATGCTTCACTTTGTCAGACAGGTTCTATTTAAGTGATTTCTTGATTCAACAGGTCTGGCAGTAATCAGGCCTGGGTTTGGCTAGTGAAATTTAACTCAGCTTTCTAAAATAATGTGGTTAATCACAGTTCTTTCATGATTTAATAGGAGGGGGCAATTAATTTTTCACGTAGGGCCAGGTAGGTTTGGACAGCTTTTTTCCCTTAATAAATGAAATCATTTAAAAACTGCATTTTGTATTTACTTGCATTATCTTTGTGTAATATTAAAATTAGTTTGATGATCTGAATCTTTTAAGTGTGACAAATATGCAAAAAATTTAAAAATCAGGAAGGGGGCCAACACTTTTTCACACCACTGTATATTACATTATATGTAATTAAGGAAATATATATTAGGCATAGAAGGAAAGCTGATTCTGCTAAACTCTTTCTGTGCCTTACTTTATTTTTAAAGCACGTCCTGTCATGCTGTCTTGAGAAATATCCAGACTAACAGACTAAACTAAATCACACTTGCTCGATATTAGCAAACATTGTAATTAGATCCTTTTACAATCTTGGAATATTTTATATGATTAAAAAGCCTTGCCATCTATGAAATGTTTACTTAAATATACATATAATTATCTCTTTCTCTTTTTTCCAGTACTGCACGGACAGAAAGTTGTCACTGATCCTAAAGTTGCTGGGTACCGGGGTCATGATGTCACACTGTTGTGTCAATATATCCACGGAAACACAGAAGACAAAATACTACAAGTGCAGTGGACGTGGCAGAATGAGTCCAGTAAATATCAAATCATGGTCTTTCACGTGGAGCATGGCATTTCTATGAGTGAGACGCCCCTGAAAGACAGAGTCAGCTTCAGTAAGAACTCTCCTCCGATCGATGAGGCCTCCATCATCATCAAAGATGTGAAGAAGAGTGATCAGGGAGTTTACAGCTGTGACTTCACAACCTTCCCTAGCGGCAGTCAGACAGGACAAACCACTCTTACAGTGTCAGACGGTACGAAAGTAAATACAGCTCATTAAATTTCACCAAGGCATCTAAAGAAACTGTTGTTTTATAAGAAACTGAGTTTAATAAATTATGAATCATTTTATGAATTATATGTTTTATAAATTGTTGTAATGCTGATGACCTGACTATAAGCAAAGTTGAGTGCCGTAATTACCTTAATTATGAGATTCCAACATGAAAAAAAAAAACTGTCTTGTCCTTGTAGATCTTAAAATTGACCAGCACATAAAAACGTTTTTTGCCTGAAATGTCTATTAGCCTACATAATGAAACATTAAGTTTAGTTATTTGGCTATTGTGTAAACAATGAAACAATTATAACCTTTTAACTACATTAAGTTTTCTGAAGAATTAAAATATTTGTTACTTGCACCTGCTATAATGGTTCCTAAATATAAGTCTGATTACTGTGACACATAATAGCGCACCTCTCCTTAACAAGCAGCACAGTTTAGGTATCATTGCTGTTAGTATCACAAATGGTGTGGTATTACTTGCCAAAGTTTGATACTTTGAGTCAGTGGTGAAAGTGAATAGAAATTGTGCATTACAGTCATGAATGTTTCACCACTAGATTTCCTAAACTGCTGGTTTTGTTACGGATAGACTCGGACACTAAGGTGAGAGGTAAACAACAAGTGGGTTTTATTTAAACAGATGTATTGAGCAGACTGGAGAGGTGAGTGGATAATCTTGTGTAGAGTAATTCGGGTAGTTGTGACAAGATGGTGATAACTTCTCTTTTCCCAGGGGTATTGGAAGACGAGACGAGACGAGGGGATCCAGGTTGACACACACACTTCGAGACTTGGAACTCTACTTGGAGAGGACAACACAAGGAGGAAGAATACAGGAGGTAAGTCAAACAAGGCAAGTATACTTTCTTGGAAGGCTATGGTCTTTGATAGCAGGCTATGGTCTTTGATAGCAGGCTACAGCGTCATCAGAGTCCACGTTGAGAAACGAGATCGGACAGTGAAGTGAGTGTGTGAGGATCTTTTCTAGCGGGTGTTGATGAGGCTGTGATCAGGTGCAGGTGTGCGTGATTAGAACTCTGGAGAGGTGGAACGCTGTGATTGGTGGAGTGAAGGGCCTGACTGATCTGTGACAGGTTTATTATGAGCTCCTCTTGCTGTCTGCAGGCCGTCCTCCTGTTCTGTCCACCGCTGAGGCTGTAGGGATTGTGACTGCTGTAGTGATCATCACTCTGATTATAGCTGTTGTGGGGTATTTATTCCTGCGATACAGACGCTATGTGACTGCAAAACATTTAGCAAACACATCTAAATATGACAGTATATATAACAGCCAACAAGCAGAGCAAAAAAAAAACATAAACATATATTACAGGTACACCAAGATAATGTGGCAGCATTAGACATTATATTTATATAAGAAACACAACATACTCCATCATTGTCTTATCTTTACCAAACATGGAACTAATAAAAAGAATTGATATTAAATACAGATTCAGTAAAACAATAGTAAAGTGGCTGAGCTGTAACTAATAAATTCATTATCATGTTCAGTATTCAGCATAAAGTTATCATGAGATGATAAAACACCTTTAACATTTCTCCTTTTATATTTTGCTACACATGGCAGACGAGCTGGCAGCACTTTCAGTTATTGTGAGTATAAACCTCATGCATGGGCAGTTTAAAATTTCTCTTTTTAAAGGAAATAATCAGTGTGAAACTGAACATATTGCTAATGCTTGCATTATAAATTACTTTTATGTTTCTCATTTGTACATTGCTGTAGATTAAAGGTCTCCTAAAAGATTAAATGTAAATAGGAACAGATTTTAAAATGAATTAATTCATCTTATACAAATCTGAGGGTGCAGTTTATTATCTGTAAGTACAAATTTCAAAATTGAGAGCATAGCTTCAAAAAATTGGTGAGTAAAGATTACAAAATCATGGGGACAGACTTTTGACAGGGGGTCATATAGTGGGGCTCTTTACTTTCCTCCTAGTTCTTGCTCTTTTATTGTCACACCTTTAGACTTTTGATTCCATTCCTCTTCTGTGAAACCATGTATTGTGCTGCTATTTGACCTGTGTTTTTCCTCTTTACTAGACACAACTCAGAGCCCCAGTGACCTACAACAGGTGAGACTTCCTGCTGCTGAGAAAAGGTCTTAACTGTGGGAGAAAAAGTGATTTAGTGAAAGATGCAATCAATCCTGAATCACAAGGTCATATATTTCACAAGTGTCAAACAGACCATGAGCTACAGTAAATGAATCAGCTTCTCTTTACCTGTATTAGGATGTCACATATTCTGATGCCACAATACTGAAACCAGGCAAAGCTAACAGAAGCACCTCATCATCAGGGGACATTGAATACGCTGTGGTTTCCTTCAGTGGTCGATCAGAATCATCATCACTGCGAGCCTCAGCCAATCAGATGGCTTTGGGTTTCCACACAGCAGAGCAGGAAACTGTGTACGCAGAGGTGAAAAAAGATTTCTAGAACAAGTTTCTATTAATGAATGAGGTGTTTGTACAGTAGAGAATTGATCAGCTTGAGCATTAATAGCAGCATACAATAAAACTCCAGCTTATAATGAGCAAAACATCATTGTCCGTTAATATGGACAATAATTAATTTATCATTATTGTTATCATTCTTAGTGAGAATGGACTGATTGCCACCTTTCCCGATCCCGCCCCCTTTCTCTCTCCCACTGCGCTTCCAGTCAAAACTTACTGTCCTATCAAAATAAAAAAGCAAAAATGCTTGAAAAAGTGTGTTTGTTTTCTTTTTAGAGGTAGACTTGAGTCTGTGTGCAGTCTATGCAAAAAGTCACAAATTTGAGGACTTCTTAAAATGAAAGAAGTGAGCTGATTTTAATACATTTCAATACATACTTATTGTGAACAATTAAGTGTCCCTTTATTTTCATCTCTTTGTTGGCTTTGATTTAGATTTAGAATAACAACATTGTCTGCAGAAAAACAACCCAGTCTGTACACAGCATAAGGGTTGACAATTAAAAAAGGAGAGTAAAAAAAAAAAAAAAAAATGGAAATATGCATGCTGATGAAGACAAATTATTATAGTTTTTTTTTTGTTTTTGTTTTTTTATTCCAAAAGATTTTCTGTCTATAGTTTTAACATAACATGATCACCTGATTGGAAAATCTCTTCAACCCCTAAAAATGACCTGTTGATACATTCATTTAAAACACCCTCTGCACCTCAAGATGTAATGCAATATTCATGTAAATAACCATCATTTTATATGCAATACACATTTGTATAAAAATATATATTTTTTAAATAATGCTAAAAAAGAGGTACAGTTCGCCATTTTGGAACATCTGTGACTCTTCTATTTCCTTCTTTCCATTAGTCTTTTTTCTGCACTGATGTGTGTGAAAAATCTTTAAGCTGAACCACAACATCAGATGTCTGACTTTCTGTTTCTAAAAACTGATTTGTGGTGAATGCAGACAAGCATGCGTGTGCAAATTTGGGTTGAGGTATGTGGTGTGATTTCCAGCACTGTTTACGGACACAAGTTCTTGCAGACAAATCAAAGTCCACGTTTTAATGAACACAGCTCCTCATTTCCAATAACATACATATTCAGTCAGAGTTGATCTTCTCGGTATCAATAAAGTATCTCTATTGTTAATTTCCAATTCAGACAACACAACCCCAGAATTAAATTACACAGACAGCGAATTTAAAAATAAGTATAGTACAGAAAAGTAAGAATATCTGTTTAGAATATCTTTTTAATTAACAAGTTTGTGTTTCATAGCGTCATTGTCCTCCATGAACGTGTGTGCTGTCATTGTCGCGATCTGGCTCTGATCTGTGTTATCATTGAGAAAATGACGCCCAGAAGAGAGCGTCTCTGTGCTACTTCCTCTGTGTGACCTCTATCGTAATATAGAGACCGAGTTCAGTCAGGGAAGGAAAGGCAAGTCTGTATCGCCGTCTACCTTTGATTGCAAGCAGATGTCTGTTTGCTGCCTGAAGATCAGAATCACGGGGAAGTTTAATATCTCTGTGCTGCCTGTCGTGTAGCATTTCTAAATCCTCAGACTGACAGTCTTTAAATCTTTACCATCACGTTTTCAAGGTTGCTCCAGACACAGTCAATGTTATGGTACATCGTTCAGTAGTACAAAAGAATCATTGATGTGGCACATGGCTATCCAAAAGAAGAGGATAATTCTCTCGTACCAAATAAAAGATGGAAAGCGCATTTGTCTGTGATTTTGAACAAGAGGGCGAATATTGCAAAAATGTCACACTTCTGTCTCCCTTTTGTCAGTCTCTCTGTTCTCATTTCTGCTCTCCCATCAGGTCTGTGTTGTTGCGACTGAGGTGGCAGTAAAGTGCAGCCTTAATTTTGCCGGCGCGGACTTGGCCCACCGCCTTCGCTGTCTGTATTGGTGGATGAGTGTGGAGGGGGCGGGGCCATGCGAGGCAGAGGGGCCGAGGAGGGAGGGATACGTGTGCAGGAGGTTGTGCGGAGACTCTAGATACGCCGGCACTCCTGGCAAATGCCCCACGGCAGAGGTAGTGTCACTGCGGGGGGACCAACAGCCACTGTGGGGGTGCTGTTGGCATCTAAAGTGTCCTCCAGGAGTCGTTGGGGGCCAGGGCCCATGTCTGAGGGGCCACCTCCTGGCCCTGAACTTCCTGTCTGGTGTCCGGTACCGATATAGAACTTTCCGTTGCTGAGGCGCATCTCTCGCGCAGGGACCACAGAAGTACATGACAGATTTATGTATATGTGCATGAGTAAAATGAGTCACTTAACTACTGGAAAGGTTTTTTTTTGTAACACTTTATTTTAAGATGTCCTTGTTACACTTTACATGTACTATTATAATAACAATAAAATATGCATAATTACATGCAAGTATCACTAAGACAAACCCTAATCCTAACCCTAACATATAGTAAGTACATGTAGTAAATTAATATTACTTAGTACTTAAATGTATAATTAAACTGTAACAAGGACACCTTATACCTTATAAGTACACCAATAAAGTGTAACCATTTTAAAAATATATATATATTTTTCACAAAACGTTTTATTTTTCTATACTGTGTTTATCTTTGTAATGGTCAGGAATTGATGAAGCATAGTTGTTGATGAGTTTATATTAACTCTGGGTACATCAGGTTTAATAATGTTGACATTACATTTTATTACAATTGTATTTTCAATGTTGTTTAAACAATGTAGCATTAAGAATACACTGCAGTATAGCATTGATTAAGTGACATTACTATAGCTTTTTTTATTTTTTTTATTTTTTATTTGAGCCTTGTTTCAACATTAAATGAGGGTGCCAACAAAATATTGAACCAACATCACATTGTATCACTGATTCAACAACAGTCTTGAGGAATCAACATGTAACACTGTAGCATTGATTGTAGCAATGGTGTAACATTGATTGAATGACTTAACAATAGATTTTTTTTTGTTGTTGAAATTTCACCGTTAATTGAGGGTGCAAAAGTGGCACTGAAACAACATGGTCTTGATACATTTATTCCATTCCATTTTTTGTTGATTTAGCATTATTTCAATGGTTGCTTGCTATCTGGGATATCTTCCTCCTCCTCCACCAGCTATGGTAAATATACAAGAACAGCAACAGACAGTTAAAGAAACACAACATTTCTAAAACAAAATAAGAGCAGAAGCTATAATAGAGGTGCATAGAACAGTAGAGAGTTATGTATTTATTTATTTATTGTATATTTTTGAAAATAGAGTTGTAGATGTAAGTTAAAGCACTAGTTATCAAAACTTAACTCAATACAGGTTAGTTTAAATACAGTACTTACATTTAACTAGTAAAGCATGTTTTTGTTCACTGTGTGTGAAGTCAGTCTGATCTATGGTGAATGTGTCTGTGGTCACATCAGTGTCTGTTTCATTAAACTTCCAGCTGAATGAGGCAGAAGGTTCAGAATTTGCAGAACAAGAGAGCGACACTCAAACCCCTAAATCCACCACATCCTGACCCTTAATAGAAACATCTTCTGGTCCATCTAGAACACAGACAAGAGACTCACTGTTAGAGAATGTCTGTATTTCATCAGCTTTGAGCTCAAATCATCTTGATGTCTGAATGTTTAACTCACAGTTGATGATCAGGCTGAGTTTTGCTGTCTCAGAGCTGACAGGGTTTCTATATGTACACTGATATTCTCCACTGTCTGATCTCTGCACTGGACTGATCTGTTATCAGATGAGAAGCTGATTCTGTTGCTAGGAGACAGAGGACTGTTATCTTTCATCCACTGCACAGAGCTGATGCTGCCAGTTCCCTCAGAGATTATGTTAGCAGATGGTTCTCCCTCTAAATCTTCAGGACCAATGAGCCTGACATTGGTTATATTGTCTGTGTAAGTGAGAGACAAAAAACAAAATGAGTCTTTCACATTTAGTGCGCACTGAATTTAGTTAAGACCCAATTCACATTTGTGAGAAGAAGGGGGGGGACAGATTTTGAGCTTTTGCTTGTGAAAAAATAGATAAGTAAGATTTTAAAATCACACTTGAAGTATGTGTGTCAGGAATGTATTATGGACTTGTCCACTGAGACCAGAGACTATATGGGGCCCAGAGGGAAACATAATCCATAATCATTTAGGCTCATCAACAATTAAATTTTTTTTATTTACAATGAACCCAATAAGGATTGTATATTTATTTCAGTTTCCATTTAAATCTTCAGTTTTAAGATGTAATAATTAATATTTTCATGGATTTTCATAGTTGGTAGAAGCTTGAAATTGTGGGACAAGGGCAGAACAATAAAAAAGTGATACTAACAGGTATTTGAAACAGTTTCTTTTATATCTATTACAATACATTTTTTTCACACATCCATTATTATATGCTATAAAGGTATGTTGTTTTTTAAATATTTTTTTTCACACTTATTAAACACCCATTTTATATCACCTATTAGGCCTGTATAGTCTGTGGTTAATATATTAAATCAATTGTTAGCAACACACTCACCGAACACTTGTAGTGAAGTTTCTCCTGTAAGTTGATGTCCAGCAGTAGTTACTACAGTCAGACTGTATTTTCCAGAATCATCCAGTCTCAGGTTCCGGAGCTCCAGAGCGAGAGTGTTTCTGTTAAAACTGACTCTGTCTCTGTATGCTGAGACTATTACAGCTGAATCAGACTGTGCTGTCAATATAATAGTTGTTCCAAAATGCCACTGAATTGCATCAATTGATGTGGAGGGCAGGTTATCAGGAGCGAACACCACACTTCCTCCTACTGCTCCATTAGCCGGATCAGAAAACTGCAGATCTTCACCAAAATATTGTCCTATGTCAAACAATCAATCAATCAATAAGTGAAGAAAACGAATCGACCGAACACTTTTTTTTTCCTGCAGTAAATCCAATTATAAACAACAATAGCTGTAAAAGCCAGATATGTCGTTTCTGCACTTAAAAAATCTGACATTAACAATTAACAACAACCTTTGTAGTTGTTTTATATAGAAACAGCACACAAGATTATTTTATTTTTTCTAAAGGCTCACCAAAACACGACACCATCCACAGCATCCAGTAGAAACGATTATAAACCATCATGATCGAGCTCTCGTCTGTCAGCAGCTGCAGCTCAAGTCACCTGAACTGTTAAAATGCAGTTTCAGGAAATGATGAACAGCAGTTATAGACAGCAGAGAGTTCACTGCGCCTCCTAGAGCTGGATGTCAACACTAAATACAGACATGATTTTGTTGATTCATTAGAATTTTTACATAATGAGGACACATAAAATAAAAATATTAGTTGATATTTCACTATTATGTATGCTTGTTATGGTTTCTATTCATAAAGTAAATACATCCTAAATATGCATATACAGTTTATAGTCTTTCTGCACATTCATGTACATTTGTGTGCTATGACAAACCGTTGTGATGTGCACTGCACTGCACTTGTGTGTAGAGTGTGGAGAAAGATAAATCAAAAGTTTTAGAAATTTAAGATAAGATTTTATTTATAAACAGAATTTATTTATTTTTTTTGCAATTACTTGGCAATGCCACACCACAATACACAAAACAATTGAAAAACAGAACCAGTAACTTCACCTGTCACTGGAGTTAACATACATTTTTAAGAAAATAACAGCAGTAGCTGTATCACATTCGTTGGAAAAGAAAATGAACAATATAGTAATCAAATAATATAATTTCTATAGAAATATCAGTCTTATACATTTGTTCACCAAACGTCAAAATATCACTTCCTCATTTCTTTTCCCTGAGTTACATGGTGTTCAGGTCTAAAGGTGAATTTAGTCATGAATGTGGCCTTTGTTTTGTATTGCCCATTATCACAGTTTTATCTTCTTTTATTTGCCCAGTTCAGGAAAGGAAGAATGAGGATGTGTGATGATTTTGAGAGAATGTGTGTTTGATCAATAGTAGCTAAACATAAGCCTATAAATATAAAAACACCCTTTGGCTGAAACACATTTGCAATAGAGAACAAGATTAAAAAAGTTACAGTAAAAATATTAAAAACATTTAGAGTAAATTGCATGGACTGCTCAGATATTTCAGATCATATTCTATATATATATATATATACATACATACACACACACACACATTTTATACATCAACAGGACCAGATTCTGTGGATGTTTGTCACAGTTTTTGCAATGATTTCAGGAGAAAATGTGGACCTGCACATAAACATGTTATTACCAGATCTGTAGATATGTAAATAAAGTACAGAAATATCACAAAATATGTGTGAAAAGTGCAACATGCAGGAATATACAGATTTCAGTGTTTCACTGTCTTTACTTTGTCATCTGCGCACAGGAGGAGGGTTTGATACCTAAACAGAAACATTACACAAAGATGAATTAAACAAAACCAACCAAACGACTTTCTGTTTTGTTTCTGTTTGTTTTACTGCAAAACTACGAAACAGAATAAATAGCACTTATTTTGTGATGCAACCAAAACACACATATGATGCTCTACAATGGGATGAACTGGAATTAATATTCTGAAACTGCTCACCTGAGGAGGAGGAGGAGCCCTCGGCCTGTTTGAAAATCCATGATTTCCATTTTCACAGATTCACATACAGACTAGATTCACTCGTTTTCCCTGAAATCGTTCCCTCTCCATTTATCTTCTGGAAATCATTTATTTCTTCATAGTCCTACAAGTAGTAAATTGTATTTTTGTAAAAATTACAGAGTCGGACACAATGATGATCACTTGAGTTGAAAGATATATTTAAATCTATATAATTTAAGATAAAATATTTATCTGTGGCAATGGCTCTCTAAATATCTATATATGGATATCTGTCAATATCTATAGCTCAAATTCAATCTTTAAACTTCAAAGCATGACTTTGTGCAGTATGTCAAAGCTTAAAGTCCATTTAAGATGACTGTAAAAATAACAACAAGTCCTCCAACTCATACGACCGTAAAGGTCGTTTGTCAATATCCTCAACTACGACCCATACGAGCGTCCCCTAGATTAGCGCCCCTCCCGGCAACAGGAGATGCTACAGATACTTTCGCCTGCATTGTGGGTTTCTTTCAAATGTTTGCTATTTGCGTTTTAAACTCTCCCGGCTATTCGAAGTGTTTTATTGCTAAAAATATATGGATTTTAGATAACTTCAAGACACGTACAGGTAGAGTTTCCACCCGTCTCGTAAAGTAACGTTAGTCGATCGTCCCGTATTTATGAATGAAATTATGTCGTGTTTCAAATCGATACTGTACACTATTTGTCCCATTATTTCAACATGTTTGACGTTCAGATCATTCAAGTGGACCCTGCCAGCATTATAAAGTTAGTTTTCATTGTGATATTTGTTTGAAATTAGCCTGTGGTTGGAAAGTGATCATGTAAAAGTCCACACATTTACCATGTTTTTACCATAGTTACGTAGTTTTAATGTGGTATTAGTAGTTAAAACACGGTATCCACAACACTTACCTTGTTTCACCACAGTAACTGTGTTTTTACTGTGTACTATTTGTAGTTAAAGCACAAAAACACAACATTTACCATGTTTTTACCACAGTAACGTAGTTTTAATGTGGTATTTGTACATGTAATCACATAACTTGCCATGCCTTTAATACTTTTATGAAAAAAAAATTTAATTCAATATTTTTTTGTCTTGCAGTTTCTTCAGATCACATACATCTCCATCTCCTACAACAACCTTTAGTGTCCAACAGCTGTTTATCAACAGCTCTCTCTCTCTCTCTCTCTCTCTCTCTCTGTCAGCTTTTCCTTGCCTATTTCTCTGAACTGTTATTCATAATTAATTTACACATTTTTGCTCTCTTTCTTCCTTTCTCTTTTTCATCATGACATATTTTCAAAGCTCAGAATCGAATTTTGATCGGTTATGTCAAAAAGCTGCTAATATTAACAGGTAACTTGTACTGGAAGCTCCCAGTGCTGAACTTGAAGAAGCTGCCAGGGAGGCTAAAGTCCTTCAAAGGTTCAACATTTTCTGTTTTCTTTGTTTCAGCTAAAAAGGAAGACCAAAGGAAGGCCTGCCGAACTCTTGTCTTGTCTTGTTTGTGGAGAGGGATGAATTTGGCCATCTTGTGTGTTTATGGAGAAGACCAAAAGCTGCAAAGGCAAACATTTCCAATGGTACGTCTGTGCTGGTCTTAACCCTTTGACTGAACTTTACGGCAGTTACATTTTGCACAACATTTGATGTTTCTTAAACTTTGGTTTACATATCCCACGGCCCAATCAGGAAGAGCCCTCAACAAAGTCTTGGGCTGTCCGTGTTGATTTTTATTGAACACAGTTCAATAGCATTTCAGAGTCTGGAAATGCTAGTTTAAATTGTCACGTGACAAATCAGATCTTCAATTAATTTGGCCAAATCAGATCACTATATATACTATAATGAGGACTACTGTATTTTAGCATCCACACCAACAAATGATAACGTTCAGTTTATTATTATACACGCTGCAGTTAAGTTGTTAAGTAAGTCTGCCACTTTAAATGCTCAAGCTCTTTAAAGTCAGGTGAATTCTGATTGGCTGTTTTTATTGTTCATCAGCTGGAAAATTAATTCCAATTATATTGTTCCTCTGTCTTTTTAAATGTTAAAAAAATGAAAATTGATTCTGATGATATTGTTACTCTGTCATTAAATAGCTGCGGTATAGACTCATGTTTAAAATAATTCATATTAATATAGCTTGATACAGCTTTTTCTAAAAAAAACCTTTTTCCTCATTTCGTTAAACTTAAACGCACAATTCTGCCTTTCTTTGCCTATTTCTCTTCATCTTAGTCCTTTACTCGCTCACTCACTCACACATTCTTTTTGCTCTGTTGTAAGGTAAAAACAGAGAGTTCGCATGATGGCCTTTTTCAGTTTTGTCAACTGAACAGCTGCTAGTGAAGGTCAGCGAGTTCTTGTCATGATGAGCCCTCGCCAGGTAAGGTTTGTAGAAAATTGTAATCAATATTTATTCATCAAATCCTCTGACCTGAATCTTTTGGTGAATGAACTTAAATATATCTGTCTTAATTTATATGTTTAACCAACAGCATTAATTAAACATGGGGTCAATAGATATTTTCTTGTTTTACAGCCAAAATGGAAGACCAAAAACACAAAGAAAATCAATCACAGCAAGCCAGTCAAACCAGTCCTGTTGGGAATGAACATGGTCTTCTTGTGCCCAAACAGAGAAGACTGAGAACTGAAAATTTGCACATTTCCATTGGTATGTATGTATTCAAGAAATACAGTTAAATGTAGTACAGCATTTGATGTTGATCTCTCAAAGGACTCTTCAAGTCAGCAGTTATTATTTTTCACATACACATCTTTTTTTCATAGCTCCTAGAATGAGCAAATCAGCTGTGCATCATCTCTGGAATTTGGGAAGGAAATGACCGAATATGGTGAGTACTGACACCTGCACCTATTCACCAACACTATTTCTCTGGAGTTATCATTGACTTATTGTTTTGTCTGTTTGTTTGTTTGTTTGTTTGTTTGAAGGAGGATGATCCCAGTTGATGAAGATATCAATTCAGTGGCCACCAAGTGCTGCACTGCTGCCTGAACCCATCAGATATCTGCTGTGAAGACTGCATTCACGAACATCTCTACTGCGACAGCTCAGATGTTACGGCCCATAAAAGAAACTTACCAACTGAACAACTGCAAGATAGTGGTAGCCCATAGTGATAGCCCATACCTCCAACAACATTCAACAGGAATCAATGGAAAGTCCAGTGCAACAATTATAAATAATATTATATATTGTTTATTGATTTACAGCACCCTAAATGATTTTGTTCCTCCAGGACATCTACACCAGGTGGTTTGTGAAGAAAGCACGGAGGACCATCAGACTCCAGCCACCCCAACCATGGACTGCTTTCACCGTTACCATCAACAATACCCGCACCAGCAGACTGCGAGACAAGTTCTTTCCACAAGCAATCAGACTGAACTGAACTCGTACCATTAACACCACACACACCCCACCAACCTCTCATGTACTGCACTCTATCACTTACACTGACTGGACTCTGACTCACTATTATTCTGCACCCTGACAATCTGTTTGCACCAATTCATACTGTACTGCACTGCAAAGGTATATGTGTACTGTGATTGTTTATTATTGTTTTCATTTCATGCTCTCTGTATAGTATAATATTTACCATATGTTGTTCTCTACATGTATTGTGTGTGTGTGTATATATATATATATATATATATATATATATATACATATATATAGTTTTAACTACATATGTTGAATATATATTCAATATGTGTCATCCATAATGTCATGCTGCAGTTTGCACAGAAGACTTTCAAAACCTGTACGTGTTCATGGTATAGTGACAATAAAGTGATTTGATTTGAATTGGTCACATTTCTTTTGTTCGTCAGTTGTACTGTAGGGTGATGGATAACAACTGCAAATTGTTCATGACATTGAAGAAGAAGTTTATGATAGGGACATGGACAAGCAAGCAAGAGGAAGAAAACCAGGAGAGATCTGATGAGAAGGAAACTGAATGTGATTCTATGATGCTCAAGACATTTCACCATGCATGCATTTGGGTGGCTTCATCTGATTATCTGATTTATATAATATGGTTTTAAATAACTATTTTTTATTTCTCTTAAATAAAATACTCTCTTGAATATTCTCTTGAATATGATTTTTCTTTATATGCTACTTTAGCTGTTTTTATGCTGTATTATCCTCCAGTAAAGTATTGCACATGGTGTTGGATAATAAAGTATGGTGAATATTCTGTATTAAGGATGGTGTTTGGTACCATGATTGTTTTAATTAAGACATTATCATTAGGTCATATTAATGACTCTGTTACATTAGGGGAAGGCTGAAAGATGCATTAGAAGAGACTGTTTGGACTAAATTGCTACAAGCACTTCATGCATACCTGAGGATGATTTACCAGGGGAAGATCAACATGAATATCATAATGAAGATGAGCATGTACATTACTGATATCCAACACTTGAGTAGGACAAAGATGCCATTTTTTTGACAAGACTTTTTGACAAATTCAAGGTCTTTTATGCTATGATTCTTGGCAATGCACGAATTGTATGACTATGCACATAAACTACACACTGTCTGTACCTTGTCTTACTGAATGACACATTGGCGTAATACTGTAATAGTACAATGACGTGTCACAATATGTATTGGTTGTTTAATTTAGTGTCTTTTTTTTTACTGTCAGCACTGTATTCATCTTCTTGATCTAATTAAATAAATTGAGCCCGTTCCAAATGGCGATTTTTGGGGTCCATTCTTATTCTAACTTGCCACAACTTACATAATGACAAGTTGTTGAAAAGACAATCTAAAATCAATTTTCAGACATAAATGCAACTCAGCACAGTTTGTTGTCCATGATGAGAATAGATCTGTGTATGTTTTGCAGCCCTTCAATCCCCAGGGGCCCAGCAGAGACCCCTGGAAGAGCAGAAAAATTTAACATTTCAAATGGCTATAAATTAAAGTCTGATTATAGTATCAAACAGAAAATTGGCAAGACAACTACTTGTGCTATGTTTACTAAATAATGCTGGACACAGTTTTCAAACATATACGGAAAGGTGGTATAAAGGTGTTTAAAAAAGTGCTCTTAGTAAAATACCAAATTTCAGCCTGTCTCTTAAATATGTCATAGATGTTTGCACAGTAAACATGTTTAGATATACATTTGTTCAAAAAAGATTGTATTTTTCCCCAATTCATTATTAAACATATTAAACTACATTACCCATAAGCCTCTGCCATTCTATCCATTGAACGCAAAAAAACCTATTTGTAGTTCAATGAAGTTATGCTTAGGGTTAGGGTTACGATCTCGGTAAAGAGGTGATTTCTCACGAAATAGCAACACTTAATTGTTAACTGAAGGTATTACTGACGCATTAATAACAGCAAAACGTACTTTGCAACATTAAGCGTTTTTTAATTTGGGTTAAAAGATAATCCAATCACAGTAAGTTCTGCAAGCGCCAAGAGAAGTTCAAAGCCAATGGCAACCCAGTTGAGCAGAGGCGTCACACTTACTTGTCCATATATGGTCATCTTCCGGGTTCTTGTGGTGAATGGACCGATAACAAGATAAAGATTTATTTGTCTCCACTCAATATAAAACTGCAACAACAGATTGCATCGTGTGGTTAACCTAATTCAGCAATAGATTTGTTGATTACAGTGATTTTTTATCAATTATTATTATTTTTATAACAAGGGTGTAATGGTTTCCATTGTATACATTGTTTACACTAACATTAATTAATATACAATATTTAAACTCAAAGGTTTGCATATACTTTCATTTGCTTACAAAAAAAAAACTACAACTCTCATAATTATTCAAACATCAATTTTGCTTCTGTAACATTTACAGTGTATTTATAGTGTATTAAAGTTATACAATTAATCACTTCTGTATTTCCTGGAAATGGACTCTGCAATCTTGCCAATCTTAGATGTGCCAGTTGAACAATAGGAATAATAATAATAATAAAAATATAAATCACACACTTTGTAGTCATTTCTCAGTGTTTATTGATATGCCAAACGTTTCCAAGACAAACATAGAACAGCATTCTCTCTCTAGTTTGTGTCACTATGAAAAAAAACAGAAAAAAAAAAAAAAAAAAGTCGTTGGTTATGAAAATGTATCTGCAAAAACGTAATCAATTATAGTGAAATATAACAACTTAAATCAATGACTGATTGATAAAGTAATTAATGGGTACATGGAAACAAACATGTAACTAAAAAGTATGCAATAGAAGACCCCTTTAAAAAAAAACTGTCTAACATTCAAAATGAAAAAGAGAGTTTGTTTACAGAAAAACGTTATAAGATGCCAAATAATATTTTACAAACTGGAAGTTTTGAGCCTCCAATTGAAAAGACGTTATTTTTTTTCCCTTTAATGAACAAATAGGCTAAAAATATATATCCTGTAATTATTGTTTCTTCTATTGTGACTATATGCAAGACAAATTAAAATGGTTGATAACAATTATAATTTTATAATTATAAAAGTCATAGTGATAGCGACAGAAGTGCTCACAGTAGAGATGGGAGTGTTGACTGTAGAGGAAAAATTAATACACGTAGACATGCTAAGACTGCAAGTTGGTAGTAAAGGACTGAGAGCAGATGTGAGAGCAGAGAGAGAGACAGAGATGTGGAAGCTTTTGAAAGGGCTGATATTGTGGAGAGCTGATGGTGTAGTATGTGAGAAATCCTGCAACACAGAAAGAAAGAGAATTTATCACATGATGAACAATTAAAATATTGCCAACAACAAATGGCAGACAACAACACAACTATAGAATGTGCTTATAATAAATAGAATATTATTGTCTGTTGGTGTGGATGCTAAATGGTTCTCAATATAGTCATTGTTCTTGGTGTGAACAGCTTTAAGTGATCTGATTTGGCCAAATTAATTGAAGATCTGATTTGTCACGTGACAAGTTAAACTAGCATTTCCAGACTCTTGCTTAGACAGATGTGTTCAATAAAAAGGCAGACTGTGAGATGTGGACAGATATCATGTACTGTTGGAACGGAAAGAGACTGCGCCAATTTGTAAAGATTAATAAAGAATACAATTGACTTAATATAAACTTTATGATACAAACACTCTGACTACTTACAATGGGCACAATCTGCATGAGAGTTGAGGCAAAGGCCAGTGACAGCAGTAAGAGTAGAAGTCCTAGAACTTTGTAGGACAGTATATCATATGAATTTGCTGAAATTCTATGGATTATTACTACTTCAGCGAAAGACTTTGTTGAGGGCTCTTCCTGATTGGGCCGTGGGATATGTAAACCAAAGTTTAAGAAACATCAAATGCTGTGCAAAATGTAACTGCTGTAAAGTTCAGTCAAAGGGTTAAGACCAGCACAGACGTACCATTGGAAATGTTTGCCTTTGCAGCTTTTGGTCTTCTCCATAAACACACAAGATGGCCAAATTCATCCCTCTCCACAAACAAGACAAGACAAGAGTTCGGCAGGCCTTCCTTTGGTCTTCCTTTTTAGCTGAAACAAAGAAAACAGAAAATGTTGAACCTTTGAAGGACTTTAGCCTCCCTGGCAGCTTCTTCAAGTTCAGCACTGGGAGCTTCCAGTACAAGTTACCTGTTAATATTAGCAGCTTTTTGACATAACCGATCAAAATTCGATTCTGAGCTTTGAAAATATGCCATGATGAAAAAGAGAAAGGAAGAAAGAGAGCAAAAATGTGTAAATTAATTATGAATAACAGTTCAGAGAAATAGGCAAGGAAAAGCTGACAGAGAGAGAGAGAGAGAGAGAGAGAGAGAGATCTGTTGATAAACAGCTGTTGGACACTAAAGGTTGTTGTAGGAGATGGAGATGTATGTGATCTGAAGAAACTGCAAGACAAAAAAATATTGAATTAATTTTTTTTTTACATAAAAGTATTAAAGGCATGGCAAGTTATGTGATTAACTACAAATACCACATTAAAACTACGTTATTGTGGTAAAAACATGGTAAATGTTATGTTTTTGTGCTTTAACTACAAATAGTACACAGTAAAAACACAGTTACTGCGGTAAAACAAGGTAAGTGTTGTGGATACCGTGTTTTAACTACAAATACCACATTAAAACTACATTACTGTGGTAAAAACATGGTAAATGTTGTGTTACTGTGCTTTAACTACAAATAGTAACATTACACAGTAAAAACACAGTTTTCAAAGTATGTTAAGTGTTGTGTACTGTGCTTTAACTACAAAGAGTACACAATAAACACAGTAATTATAGTAAAATCATGGTTAGTGTTGTGCTTTTCAAATAGTGTGCAGTAAAAACATTATTAAATTTACATAGCAGACTATTTTATCCAAAGCTACTGTGGAAAAAAACATGGTAAGTATTGTGTTTACTGTGTTTTAACTACAAATACCACAGTAAAACGACAGTTACTATGGTAAAAAGTGTTGTGGCCACTGGGCATTTAACAGCACTGTGATTACATTAGTTCAGAGGCATTCACAACTGATTTGTAAAGAAAACGTCAAACTGCACTTGCTTACACATTAATTGCAGACAATCAGAACGGTACCTTAAAAAACAAACCATAAAATAAAATAATGAACATACCTGGACAACGACGTACGGTGAATTGTTGGGTCACTCCTCCTTTTTTAATTAGTAACGATGGTAACGACAGTCAAAGGTCATTTGATGACGACACACCAGACAAACGAGACTGTCGTAATTTCTAAGGCTGCTAGAGCATAGACATATAAATACTTATAAAGTATTTATTATGTCTATGTGCTAGAGGGCGCTAGATTTAAAAACGTAATAATAGGTCGTAATACGCTGCTTGCACAAACGACCTATGGGGTCGTTTTTCGGAACTCATGTTTCCTGCTATAAAAGCCATAAACTCTTTAATTACCTTGATGAGATAAAAGATCAAGAGTCACAAGAGGCTAAAAACTGAATCTCAGTTAAAACCACTAACAAGCACCTTTACTGTTAAAAGTTTAATTTGACATCAGATTTACAGTTTTAGATCAGTTATTTAAAGAAACAAAAGATAACAAACACTGAAGGTCACTCACAGGCTCCTGTCTTGTTTGTGCTGCTGTTCAAAGATAGAAACACTCAATCAGTTTTAAAATCTATTATGGGATGAGGTCACACTTTATATTAGGTGGCCTTAACTACTATGTACTTGCATCAAAAAATAAGTACAATGTACTTATTGTGGTCATATTGTATTGCAAAACACTTTTGCTGCTATTGAGGTGGGATACGGGTAAGGTTAGTGACAGGTTTGGTGGTGTGGGTAAGTTTAAGGGTGGGTTAAGGTGTAAGGGATGGGTCAACAGTGTAATTATAAATGTAATTACAGAAATTAATTACAGATGTAACTACATATAGGTATGTTTAAAAATATAAGTACAATGTAAAAACATGTATGTACACAATAAGTGCATTGCACCAAATAATTAATTTAAATGTAAGTACATAGTAGTTAAGGCCACCTAATATAAAGTGGGACCTGGGATGGTCATGATCATGATCGGTCTTGTTTTAACTGGTGATGTCAGTTGTGTTGTTCAATCAGATCATATTCATGTCATTATGAATAAATACTAAACATACCTCCACTTGCTGGTCTGATTTGTTGTAGGTTTTGTTCTGGACTGTAGTGTAAAGACAGATATTGTGTTACAACTAAATGTCACAAATAGGCAGTCATAGTTTCCACTGAGATTATGGTAATTTTGTTATTAATGTATGTATGAAATATCACAAAAATTACTCTTATTCTCACTTATTGATGTTAATTCTGTGAGAATCCCAGCTATCGCCCCTGATGACAGCCCTCCTCCTCCTCCTCCTCCTCCTCCTCCTCCCACTATAACAAAGACACAGGAAACAACAGTATATTACAGTACATTGTTATAGTAAATTAAGGTGAAAGCATTAGTTATCAAAAGTTGAGAACTCATTTCAGTTTAGTTTTAATGACAGTACCTTTAACTAGTAACGCATGTTTTTCTGAGATGCTTCTCTTTGTGACTCTTTTCAAAGCTGTGCACTCATAATCTCCACTGTGTGTGAAGTCAGTCTGATCTATGGTGAATGTGTCTGTGGTCACATTAGTGTCTGTTTCATTAAACTTCCAGCTGAATGAGGCAGAAGGTTCAGAATTTGCAGAACAAGAGAGCGACACTCGAACCCCTAAATCCACCACATCCTGACCCTTAATAGAAACAGCTTCTGGTCCATCTAGAACACAGACAAGAGACTCACTGTTAGAGAATATCTATCTTTCATCAGCTTTGAGCTCAAATCATCTTGATGTCTGAATGTTTAACTTACAGTTGATGATCAGACTGAGTTTAGTCGTCTCGGAGCTGACAGGGTTTCTATATGTACACTGATATTCTCCACTGTCTGATCTCTGCACTGGACTGATGGACACTGATCTGTTATCAGATGAGAAGCTGATTCTGTTGCTAGGAGACAGAGGACTGTTATCTTTCATCCACTGCACAGAGCTGATGCTGCCAGTTCCCTCAGAGCTGATGTTAGCAGATGATTCTCCCTCGATTAATGATTCTTCTGGACCAGTAAGCCTGACATTAGTTATGTTTTCTGTGTGAGAGAGACAAAATGAATCTTTCACATTTAGTAAATACTGAATTTAATTCCACTTGTAAAAACAGCAAGAATTTGTTATGTTACATTAAAAATAACAATTGTTATACTTATTTAGCAACTTAGCAAGTAAGTAAAAACACAGCAGCTTCAGAATTACCATTTGAGGTCTGACACAGTCAGGAGAGGCAGGTGGTACAGAAGGCCCATCAACAATTAAATACATTTTTATTTATGTCTGAATATGTGCACTTCATAGAAATACATTTATTTCAGTTTCTATTTAAATTCTATCATCATTTTGTAACATATATTATTTATTTTAATGGATTTTAATAGTTGATAGAACACTGAAACCTGCAGATCTTCCTCTAAATACTGGGCTATGCTAAGAAAGAAAGACAAAAAGAGGAATACTAACATTTTTTCAGCAATAAATATTTTTGTTTTTTTTTGTGTGTTTTTTTTTTGTAGTTGAAGTTCTAGTTGCCACTGAATTAAATCAATTGATGTGGAGGGCAGGTTATCAGGAGCGAACACCACACTTCCTCCTACTGCTCCATTAGCCGGATCAGAAAACTGCAGATCTTCCCCTAAATACTGGCCTATGTCAAAGAAAGAAAGACAAAAAGAGGAATATTAACAATTTTTTTCAGCAATAAATATTTAACTTACTGTGGTTATTTTTTTGTTTTGTTTTGTAGTTGGAGTTCTAGTTGAGACATAGGCTACATTTTTCTGCAATTACATAATTAAAATATGCCCAACTAACTAGTTATTTTTTACAGAACATAAATACCACACCAAAACACCATAAACAATGTTTTTGAATTTCTATAAAGGTTCACCAAAACACGACAACATCCAAAGTGTCCAGTAAAAACCACGAGAAAGCATGATCGAGCTCTGATCTGTCCGGAGCTGCTGAACTATTTAAACACTGTTATAAAATGTAGAGAGCTCACTGCGCCACCTAGCGCTCGATAATAACACAAGCCCAGTAATTGACCAGATGTATTCAAGTTGAAGAAATAATAAAGTATGACTGACTCGATTAAATTTAACATTATACTTAATTAGTTGGAGTTAGTTATGTTTTTCAACACTTTTAGTTGAACAACCTCAAAAAGACTACCCCTTACAGAAAACCTGTTTGCATTCTTACACTTTAAGATAAACATATTTCAGATTTTTCATTTTTGTTTCCCTCGTGGGGACCGGCACAATGTCAAAAATTTCAGGTTTTACTATCCTTGTGGGGACATTTGTAGCATAAACTCGGTCATTCCATTGCAAACCCTTGATATTATGAAAATCTTAAAATGTCAAACCAATCAAATCACATTTCTACTGTATAGATAAATATTATTTTAAATGTAATGCTATTTTTGAAATGTTAAAGCACAAAAATAAAACCATTTTTTGTGGAATCAATAAATTGTACTCTAATCTTTTTTCTTGTTGATTAGAGTCACTAAATGTGAATTATTAGAAATGGAAACTGATTATCACAAGTGACTCAAAACCAGAAACATAATGCAACACCCTTTTTTCACCAATGTATCAGTGCAGCTTAGGGAACCTACTTCTCAGCATTTCTGCTTTAAAACAACTTCATCTACAAGTTGTCAGGGATGTAGGCAGCTGTTTTAACTTCCCTTTATGTGACTGAACTTTGAACAGTTTTTTATAAGATGAACTGGTGTTACACAGCTTATGATGAATGAAAGCTTATGATGGACTTACAAAATGTGTTTATTCCTCTACTGCTGTCTTACACCTCTGTGTTTACAGGTCAGTGAATTTTTACTGCTTTTTCATATTTTAGAAATTATGCAGTGAGTCTTGACTGCAAATAAAGTTAAGAAGAGCAATATGATCAAAACCCTTTGTGCAATGATTATAGTGCTAAATCTAGTTCACCTGAACATAACTGTTTTACAATATTTATCTCTAACATTTACAGACTGTCTTCACAAAGTTTGCTGTTTAAGATGGTGAAAATATGTTATTGATTTCAATTCTTTTTTCTTTTCATTTATTATTTCTTCAGAATATCACTCCTTCCATTGATCTGAATTGATTTACATGTGTTTTTTTTTTCATTTTGCCAAGAACAAGACTGTTGAATAAACATAAAATTATAATTATATATTACATATTATGTAATTAAGGAAATATATATTAGGCATAGAAGGAAAGCTGATTCTGCTAAACTCGTTCTGTGCCTTACTTTATTTTTAAAGCACATCCTGTCATGCTGTCTTGAGAAATTTCCAGACTAACAGACTAAACTAAATCACACTTGCTTGATATTAGCAAACATTGTAATTAGATCCTTTTACAATCTTGGAATATTTTATATGATTAAAAAGCCTTGCCATCTATGAAATGGTTACTTAAATATACATATAATTATCTCTTTCTCTTTTTTCCAGTACTGCACGGACAGAAAGTTGTCACTGATCCTAAAGTTTCTGGGTACCGGGGTCATGATGTCACACTGTTGTGTCAATATATCGACGGAAACTCAGAAGACAAAATACAACAAGTGCAGTGGACGTGGCAGAATGAGTCCAGTAAATATCAAATCATGGTCTTTCACGTGGAGCATGGCATTTCTATGAGTGAGACGCCCCTGAAAGACAGAGTCAGCTTCAGTAAGAGCTCTCCTCCGATCGATGAGGCCTCCATCATCATCAAAGATGTGAAGAAGAGTGATCAGGGAGTTTACAGCTGTGACTTCACAACCTTCCCTAGCGGCAGTCAGACAGGACAAACCACTCTTACAGTGTCAGACGGTACGTAAGTAAATACAGCTCATTAAGTTTGACCAAGGCCTCTAAAGAAACTGTTGTTTTATAAGAAACTGAGTTTAATAAATTATGAATCATTTTATGAATTATATGTTTTATAAATTGTTGTAATGCTGATGACCTGACTATAAGCAAAGTTGAGTCCACGTCATGCCCTAATTACCTTAATTATGAGATTCCAAAGTGTAAAAACTGTCTTGTCCCTGTAGATCTTAAAATTGACCAGCACATAAAAACGTTTTTTTCCTGTAATGTCTATTAGCCTACATAATGAAACATTAAGTTTAGTTATTTGGCTATTGTGTAAACAATGAAACAATTATAACCTTTTAACTACATTTTTAAGTTTTCTGAAGAATTAAAATATTTGTTACTTGCCCCTGCTATAATGGCTCCTAAAAATAAGTCTGATTACTGTGACACATAATAGCGCACCTCCCTTTCACAAGCAGCAGTTTATACTTTGAGTCAGTGGTGAAAGCAAGGGCGTAGAATTAGAGGGGGACGCCAGCGACATGTCCCTACCAATATCCAGCTACTACCAAATATCCCTAGCAATACTTTTGATCAAACAATTAGCCCGAGTGAATATGCTGTCCAGGGGGCCCAGAAACCGTAGCGACGCTATTTGTTTTTTTTTAATTTCGGATGCATCTGAATATTAGCCTACCTGATAAGCTGAAGTAAATAAACTAGAAAACTACGCGCATTTAATACACGGGCGGAGTGATAAGAACGTAAGGCAGCGCTGCGTCTAACGCTCACGGGTATCACTCCAAGTTCAAGACAGCAGTCCAAAACAGTTAATAGAAAAGTTCACTTCAGGAATCAACAAAGTTTGAATTAGTTTGACGGTCTTTGACAAAACAGAGCAAACGGAAAGAGAAAGCGCGATCTATGGCTATTAGCTCATATAGCCTAATGCATACAGACAGAAAGACAAACGTCGAGCTGAAAGATGCACAACACACAATATTCCAGCCTAGAATGAAGTCATTGTACATTTACAGTAATTTGGGACAAATATAATGTGATTTTATGGGAAACTAGCCTTTGTGAGTGGCACTTTGTGGTGCAGCAATATTTGGAACAGCGTCCCGAGTCGCCGCGGTGGCGGACAGTCTTTAAATTGAACATAATGTTTTTAAAATCAATGTACAGCAAACTGTTTGCTGAAATATCCGCAAAAAACAAAAAAAACAACAACACTGAAATAAGAGCGTGCGGTTTATCTGTCAATCAGATGTAGACCTACGTGAAAGTTTACAGTATTCTTTTAGAATTATCCTGGGTCCAATTCAATTAATATTAAAGTAAAGTGTGTGATTAAAACCATAACGTTTTGGGGGTATTCTATTATGTCCCCACAAAATGTCAAAAGCAAACCTACGCCCTTGGGTGAAAGTGAATAGAAATTGTGCATTACAGTCATGAATGTTTCACCACTAGATTTCCTAAACTGCTGGTTTATTATGAGCTCCTCTTGCTGTCTGCAGGCCGTCCTCCTGTTCTGTCCACCGCTGAGGCTGTAGGGATTGTGACTGCTGTAGTGATCATCACTCTGATTATAGCTGTTGTGGGGTATTTATTCCTGCGACACAGACGGTATGTGACTGCAAAACATTTAGCAAACGCATCGAAATATGACAGTATATATAACAGCCAACTAGCAGAGCAAAAAAAAAAAAAAAAAAACATTTCCAAAGGTTCTCTCATTTTTCATAAAATTGATTTCATATTACTAATCCAGCACATCTGTAGCTGTACATATATCACAGGTAGACCAAGATAATGTGGCAGCATTAGACATTATATTTATATAAGAAACACAACATACTCCATCATTGTCTTTATCTTTACCAAACATGGAACTAATAAAAAGAATTGATATTAAATACAGATTCAGTAAAACAATAGTAAAGTGGCTGAGCTGTAACTAATAAATTCATTATCATGTTCAGTATTCAGCATAAAGTTATCATGAGATGATAAAACACCTTTAACATTTCTCCTTTTATATTTTGCTACACATGGCAGACGAGCTGGCAGCACTTTCAGTTATTGTGAGTATAAACCTCATGCATGGGCAGTTTAAAATTTCTCTTTTTAAAGGAAATAATCAGTGTGAAACTGAACATATTGCTAATGCTTGCATGATAAATTACTTTTATGTTTCTCATTTGTACATTGCTGTAGCTAAAAGGTCTCCTAAAAGATTAAATGTAAATAGGAACAGATTTTAGAATAAATTAATTCATCTTATACAAATCTGAGGGTGCAGTTTATTATCTGTAAGTGCAAATTCAAAACTGAGAGCATGGCTTAAAAAAATTGGCGAGTACAGATTACAAAATCATGGGGACAGACTTTTGACAGGGGGTCATATAGTGGGGCTCTTTACTTTCCTCTTTGCTCTTGCACTTTTATTAAGTCACACCTTTAGACTTTTGATTCCATTCCTCTTCTGTGAAACCATGTATCGTGCTGCTATTTGACCTGTTTTTCCTCTTTACTAGACACAACTCAGAGCCCCAGTGACCTACAACAGGTGAGACTTCCTGCTGCTGAGAACAACATCAAAAGTGATTTAGTGAAAGATGCAATCAATCCTGAATCACAGGTCATATATTTCACAAGTGTCAAACAGACCATGAGCTACAGTAAATGACTCAGCTTCTCTTTACCTGTATTAGGATGTCACATATTCTGATGCCACAATACTGAAACCAGGCAAAGCTAACAGAAGCACCTCATCATCAGGGGACATTGAATACGCTGCGGTTTCCTTCAGTGGTCGATCAGAATCATCATCACTGCGAGCCTCAGCCAATCAGATGGCTTTGGGTTTCCACACAGCAGAGCAGGAAACTGTGTACGCAGAGGTGAAAAAAGACTGATTTTGAGTACAAATGTCACAGGTAACTATACACTGTAAAAAATGACCGTGATTTTAACGGTAAAAAACTATGAAAATGCTACAGTGAAAACCTGTTAAATGGTTAACGGTAAGTTCCTGTAAAATTTACAGGGGAAAAACGTAAATTGACTTTCCCAGAATTCCCTGCGTTGCATTTCAAATTTTGTTTGAACTTGATGTTTTTTCTTTAAAATAACTATGCTGCTTCTCGTTTTTTTCTTATCAGTTATGTTTATTAGGGTTGTATGTTACATCTAATGTTGTTAAATTAATGTTTATTGCATATTTCAGTTTAATGAGTCTCACCATGATAGTGTTTAGTATTTGTGTGAATGACACTGTGCACTTCTATATGTGTTATTATTTAAAAGCTGTTTGTGATGGGCTTTGGTTCATCATGTGACTTTCTTATCACCACCTGCATTTGGTGGCTATCAGTGTATTTCAAAGGTACAAAACAAATTTCAGTACTTTAATAGGTTGGTATATCAGTTAATGAAATTACGGTATTTAACTGTAAATTTAAGTTAAAACCGTAAAACCTAAAATGTTGTTACTGTATTTTTTTACGGTAAAATTCTGGCAACCACAGCTGCCGTTTTTTTTACCGCAAATTTTACGGAATTTTCTTTACAGTGTAGGTTTCTGTTAATGAATGAGGTGTTTGTACAGTAGAGAATTGATCAGCTTGAGCATTTATAGCAGCAGACAATAAAACTCCAGCTTATAATGAGCAAAACATCATTGTCCATTAATATGGAAAAGAATGAATTTATCGTTATTGTTATCGTTCTTAGTGAGAATGGACTGATAGCTGCCTTTCCCAACCCCGCCCCTTTCTCTCTCCCACTGCACTTCCAGTCAAAACTAACTGTCCTATCAAAATAAAAAAAAAGCAAAAATGCTTGAAAAAGTGTGTTTGTTTTTTGTAACAACACACCCTTATGGCAGAACTTAAATTTTTTCTGTTGAAATCGGCCATTTGTCCAGCCCTCTTGGTCTACATTGGGCAGAAACACATGCGGTGACTTGTATGATAACCAGGGACTCTGCTCACTTCAAGAACTAAGAACTAAGTTTTGTTTACCAGCATCATCATATTTTTGTCTTTTACGTTCTGCTCTCAAGGCCTATGGAGATCCCTGGGCATCCCCTATTTCCTCTCATCCTATGTGGGATTGGATCGCAACACCCTCTGGTCAGCCATCTGTTTCTTTAATATATAGTAAACTTAATGATCACACTGCAAAGTCTCTTTCTATTAAATCCATCTGGAATCGTGAATTAACAGATTTTGATTTATCGGTCGACTGGGAGAGGGTGTGGTCTAATTTAATCTTAACTTCTAAAATGTTGGTTCATCGTTTTATCCATTTCAAAATCATCCATTGAGCATGCATAACTCCTTACAAGAGGTTTAAAATTAAACTGCAATCGACCTATAACTGTCATATCTGTAACACTGTAGCAGGTACTTTTCTCCACGTTTTGGGAATGTTTAATTGTTGTCGGTCTGTGGACTCATGTGCATTGTGTTTTGTCCTTTTTGCTGCAAATTGAAATTGTTATGGTGTGTCTGTTGGTTCCCCCCTCCCCTGTTGTTTGTTTGTGTGGATGTTTTGTTGATTTAAAAAAAAAAAAAAAGTTGATAAAAAAAAAAAAAGAAAAAAAAGTGTGCTTGTTTTCTTTTCAGAGGCAGACTTGAGTGTGTGCAAAAATTCTCAAATCTTAGTACTTCTTAAAATGAAAGAAATTTGTTGATTTTAATACATTTCAATACATAATCATTGTAAACAATTATTCCTAAGTGACCCTTTATTTTCATCTCTTTGTTGGCTTTGATTTAATTTAGAATAACAAAATTGTCTGCAGAAAAACAATCCAGTCTGTACACAGCATATGGGTTGACAATTAAAAAAAGGAAAGTAAAATAAAGAAATGGAAAAATGCATGTTGTTGAAGATAAATTAATATAGATTATTTATTATTCCAAAGGATTTTCTTTGTCTATAGTTTTAACATAACATGATCACCTGGTTGGAAAAGCTCCTCAACCCCTAAAATTGACCCGCTGATACATTCATTTAAAATACCCTCTGCACCTCAAGATGTAATGTATTATTAATGGAAATAACCATCATTTTATATGCAATACACATTTGTATAGAAATATTTTTAAAAATAATACTAAAAAAAGAGGTACAGTTCGCCATTTTAGAACATCTGTGACTCTTCTATTTCCTTCTTTCCATTAGTCTTTTTTCTGCACTGATGTGTGTGAAAAATAACCACAACATCAGATGTCTGACTTTGTTTCTAAAAACTGATTTGTGGTGAATGCAGACAAGCATGCGTGTGCAAATTTGGGTTGAGGTATGTGGTGTGATTTCCAGCACTGTTTACGGACACAAGTTCTTGCAGACAAATCAAAGTCCACGTTTTAATGAACACAGCTCCTCATTTCCAATAACATACATATTCAGTCAGAGTTGATCTTCTCGGTATCAATAAAGTATCTCTATTGTTAATTTCCAATTCAGACAACACAACCCCAGAATTAAATTACACAGACAGCGAATTTAAAAATAAGTATAGTACAGAAAAGTAAGAATATCTGTTTAGAATATCTTTTTAATTAACAAGTTTGTGTTTCATAGCGTCATTGTCCTCCATGAACGTGTGTGCTGTCATTGTCGCGATCTGGCTCTGATCTGTGTTATCATTGAGAAAATGACGCCCAGAAGAGAGCGTCTCTGTGCTACTTCCTCTGTGTGACCTCTATCGTAATATAGAGACCGAGTTCAGTCAGGGAAGGAAAGGCAAGTCTGTATCGCCGTCTACCTTTGATTGCAAGCAGATGTCTGTTTGCTGCCTGAAGATCAGAATCACGGGGAAGTTTAATATCTCTGTGCTGCCTGTCGTGTAGCATTTCTAAATCCTCAGATTCACAGTCTTAAATCTTTACCATCACATTTTCAAGGTTGCTTCAGACACAGTCAATGTTATGGTACATCGTTCAGTAGTACAAAAGAATCATTGATGTGGCACATGGCTATCCAAAAGAAGAGGATAATTCTCTCGTACCAAATAAAAGATGGAAAGCGCATTTGTCTGTGATTTTGAACAAGAGGGCGAATATTGCAAAAAATGTCACGCTGTCTCCCTTTTGTCAGTCTCTCTGTTCTCATTTCTGCTCTCCCATCAGGTCTGTGTTGTTGCTAGACTGAGGTGGCGGTAAAGTGCAGCCTTTTGCGGGTGGGGAGTGGCCTATACGGCACGGGCTTGGTCCGCTGCCGCCTTCGCTGTCTGTATTGGAGGATGAGTGTGGAGGGGGCGGGGCCAGGCGAGGCAGAGGGGCCGAAGAGGGAGGGATACGTGTGCAGGAGGTTGTGCGGAGACTCTGGATACGCCGGCACTCCTGGCAAATGCGCACGTGTGTGCAGCCCCGTGGCAGAGGCACTGTCACTGCGGGGGGACCCAGGGCCACTGTGGGGGTGCTGTTGGCACCTAATGGGTCCTCCAGGAGTCGCTGAGGGCCGGGGCCCATGTCTGAGGGGCCTCCTCCTGGCCCTGAACTTCCTGTCAGGGGTCCGGTACCACTGTAGAGCTTTCCGTTGCTAAGGCGCATCTCTCGTACAAGGCGCAGGGGCCGCGGGGCCCCTAAAGTGATGCGGGTGGGGTGTCGAAGGGCCAGAGAGCTGGACAGGGGACGGCGGCGGCGAAGACGAGAACTTTTCTTGCAGGAAACGGCGTTACGGAACTCTGTCAACATCTCCTGACATACAGACACCTGAACATTTACAAAAATATATTAAACACTTGAACGAAGGAAGATTAGAAAATATCACAGAAGTATAAATCACAGCTATACACACACACATATCACAATTTATTTATATACATAATATATCTTAATTATATCTTATATATATATATATATATATATCTATCTTAAAGGGGACATATCATGAAAATCTGACTTTTTCTGTGTTTAAGTGCTATAATCGGGTCCCCGGTGCATCTATCAACCCATAAAATGTGAAAAAGGACAACCCTGTAACTTTGTTTTGGTAAGCATGTGAAAAAAACGAGCCGCTCAGTTCCCTATCAGTCAGTCACATTCGACGTTACGTCAGAGTGACTGACACAATTGGGATCTCGCCAGAGTGTTCAATCAATCACCTTCGAGTGTTAACAAAACAAGCCAATGACAGTTGCCGTGTGTGCTTTGCATCGCACACCCAGCCCCGCAGCGCAGGTATAAAAGGAGAGCGCGTGCAGACGCACATCAGCTGTTCGCTTCGGAGCCGTGCCTTCCTGCTTGTGCAATCACCGAAGAGAGTGTCTACAGACAGAGAGTGTGTTGGCGTTACGACGCGTCAGGGGGGGTTGCCGATCCAGTGCTGCTGCTTCTTCCGGGTTGGACGGCATGCTGCAGCTCATCAAACTGCGGTTACGCAGCGATCTCTCCTGGGCACTTCAACACTTTCTTTTCTAAAAGAGCAAATCTAAAAGAGCTCCACGAGCGATGCAGGCGTCTTTTTAAAGATGGCCTTCCGCTAGTGCGTTTCTGGATGTGGTCGCTTCCTGGCTCCGTCTGACGGTCACGAACGCTGTCTCGTGCTTGGGCTATCAGCACGCTGAAGCAGCGCTCATGGATGAGTCATGTTCTCATTGCGGGAATATGACCATCGCGATGTTGCGATCCAGATACCTCCTCATCATGCCCCGTTCTAGTTCCTCTGTCTCTCAGCAGCAGAGGACTACTTCGGCTTGTGGTCAGGGTAATCTGAGGATAACAGTGAGAGCTTCCCTGTCGAGTGAGTCTCCGTGGGCCTCTCACTCCTCTAGCACTTTGCGCCCTCTGGTGTTCTCGGATGAGGTGACTGGGTCCTCGGACAGGGGGGGGCCCAGCATCTCGTTCGGAGTGCCAGCAGACGACAGGATGTCGATTGTTGAATTGGGCGACGAGCTAGGCTCTGGAGATGATGATTTGGCTGCGCTGCCTCCGTCAGACAGAGTGGCGTTGCCCGAGTCAGATCCAGAGCTGACTGCTATGCTATCCCGGGCTGCCGAAAGCGTTGGGCTGCACTGGAGACCTCCTCCTTCTCCCGAAAGCTCGAGGTTGAATGACTGGTTCCAGGGGGCGCAGGCCGATCACCAGCAGCCACCTCCAGTTCCATTCTTCCCGGAGGTGTATGAGGAGGTGACTAGGTCTTGGAAGCCACCTTTTTCTGCCCGAAACAGAGCTAGCGCCTCCTCCGTCCTCACCACCCTCTATGGTGGAGCGGCCCAAGGGTATGTGGAGATCCCCCAAGTCGAATGCGTTATTGCGATGCAGCTCTGCCCGCAAAGCGCTGCCGCCTGGCGGGGTAATCCACGCCTTCCATCCAGGGCCTCTAAGCTCTCGTCCACTCTAACGGCCAAGGCTTACAGAGATGCTGGACAGGCCGCTTCCGCCCTGCACGCCATGGCCCTCCTGCAAGTCCACCAGGCCAAGGTGTGAAAGCAGCTGCATGAGGGTGGTGCTGACCCAGGTGTGTTGCAGGAGCTGCGCACAGTGACGGACCTTGCCTTGAGGATGACAAAAGTCACAGCGCGGTCTCTGGGTCAGACGATGTCCACTTTAGTGGTCCAGGAGCGACACCTATGGCTGACCCTGGCGGATATGAGAGAGGCCGACAAGCATCGCTTCTTGGACTCCCCTATCTCCCAGGTCGGCCTATTCGGTGAAGCGGTGGAGAGCTTTGCCGAACAGTTCTCAGCGTTCGGTCACATCTTGCCCCGGCGGTCTGCTGCGGTCTCCACCCCACCGCCGGCCATAGTCCCTCCGCCTGCTCGTCAACAAGGGCGCACTCCTGCTGCCTCCATCTCCGCTCCAGCTCGGCCTCAGCAGCAGCCTTCACAACGTGGAGCTGGCGGCAGGAAAGCGGTGCAGCCCTGAGACGGGCGACCCGGAGCTTCTGGATTCTGCTCTTCAGGAGATGGTGACTCCTTCTCTCGGAGGAGGGCCGGGCGGAGAATCTTTTGTTTCCTTATTGTTCTGTTACGCAGCTGGCTCCCCAGCCAGTGGTACCCAAAACCTCAAAAAAAGAGCAATTTCCTATTTCTCCGGATCTCAAGAAGGCGAGGATGCCGGTGCACGAGGCGTAGCCTCGACACCCCCATCGCCCTCTCTTTTCGCCAGGGGCAGCAGGGCCCGGCTTGTGAATGCTATGCCTCCTCACGCACCTCCTGCCCAACCGTGGAGCCACGTAAGTGTTGCACCGCGCACTCAGACCCCACTCCGGGACACGCTGCCTTCTGGGTCGGGTCCCTGTGCTCCACCTTGCTGACCCACTGCGGGTACGTCGGTGGTTCCCCTAGTTCCGCTTGTTCAGTCTCTGGGAGCCTGGCTAACGAACCATAGAGAACGGCTATGCGATTCAATTCTGCTGGCAAGTTCAGGGGCATTCGGTTCACCTCTATGCTGAACAAAGATGCTCCTGTCTTGTGTGCAGAAATCGCGGTCCTATTGGCGAAGGACGCGATAGAGCCAGTCCCTCCAGCCAAGATGAAGTCGGGGTTTTACAGCCCTTACTTCATCGTACCCAAGAAAGGTTACGACCAATCTTGGACCTGCGTGTTCTGAACCGTGCCCTTCACAAGCTCCTGTTCAGGATGTTGATGCGGAACCAATCCGTCCTCTTGATTGGTTCGCAGCAATTGACCTGAAAGATGCATACTTTCATGTCTCAATCCTCCTTCGACACAGGCTGTTTCTCCGCTTTGCGTTTGAAGGGCGAGCATATCAGTACAAGGTCCTCCCCTTTGGGCTGTTCCTGTCACCTTGTGTCTTCACCAAGGTCGTGAAGGCAGCCCTTGTTCCATTGAGGGAAAGAGGTATTCGCATTCTCAACTACGTCGACGACTGGCTCATACTGGCCAGTTATGCGAACACAGGGACACAGTGCTCAGGCACTGTGTAGAGAATCTCATTTCGCGGTATGGAGTTGGATTCGGTCAACCTCACAGTAGGTCTCTAAATAGAACGTGCTCAAGCGATGCTGAATTGCCTGGAGTCTTTCCAGCGCAAGAGGGCGGTTCCACTGAAACTATTTCAGAGGCTCCTGGGGCATATGGTCCGCAGCCACTGTTACGCCGCTCGGGTTGCTTCATATGAGACCGCTTCAGCATTGGCTTCACGACTGGGTCCCGAGATGGGCATGGCAAAGCAGCACTTACCGGGTCCCAGTCACTGTCTTGCCGCCAGACCTTCAGCCCGTGGTTGGACCTTGCATTTCTTCGGGCAGGAGTTACCCTAGTGCAAGTGTCCAGGCATGTTGTTGTATCAACAGATGCCTCTGCCATGGGCTGGGGTGCCATGTGCAACGGGCATGCAGCGTTGGGGCTCTGGACAGGGCCCCGACTGCACTGGATAGTGGAGGCTATAGTCCTAGCTTATCAAGCCCAACGGTTGACGTGCCCCCTCGGAGTAAGAACACACTCTACAAGAGGCGTTGCTTCTTGGGCATTGGCACAGGGTGCCTCGATAGCAGACATCTGTAGAGCTGCCAGCTAGTTGACACCTAACACGTTTGCGAGATTCCATAATCTCTGTGTAGAGCCCGTGTCCTCCCGTGTACTTGCCTCAGGTGGCCAGTAACACCGGACCCGCTAAGTGTCAATCACACTTGCTGCGCCACTCCCCTCTACGGACTGGATATGTGCGCTTTCTGCTTCTCAGTTCAGTTCCCCCTCTTGGCGAACCCTGTTGAAGTTCCTCCTGCACCATCGGCGGCCAGGTGTGGCGGAACGCCAGGCACCAGGTTCAGCATTCGTGTGTCTGCCCAAGGTCAGCCCTTGAGCTGGGCTAGGTGCCCGTGTGTAGTGATTCCCCTTCGGGTGATCCCACATGTGTATTCTTCCACAGTACGGCTCCCCTCTCGGTGAGCCCGTGTCTTTCCCTGGCAGAGACCTTCTGCCGTCTCTGCTGTGTAGCATCTCACCCCAGGGTGGCTGAGTCAACCGCAGGGACTTCCATATGTAGTACTGCCCTTAGCCAGTCCATATGTGTAATTCGTCCACATAAGTTTTCGTAGGGATCCCAATTGCGTCAGTCACTCTGACGTAATGTCTAATGTGACTGACTGATAGGGAACGTCTCGGTTACGTATGTAACCCTCGTTCCCTGAAGGAGGGAACGGAGACGTTACGTCCTGTCGCCACAGTTGCTGTACTACCGTTGTACGGCCGAGGCACATCAGCAAAAAACTGATGTGCGTCTGCACGTGCTCTCCTTTTATAACCGTGCTGCCGGGCGGGGTGCGCGATGCAAAGCACGCATGCCAACTATCATTGGCTTGTTTTGTTAACACTCGAAGGTGATTGGGCTCTCTGGTGAGATCCCAATTGCATCAGTCACTCTGACGTAACGTCTCCGTTCCCTCCTTCAGGGAACGAGGGTTACATACGTAACCGAGACTATTTTGCTCCCCTAGTGACGTAGGATGGGGATCTTATTATAATATTACCACCCTTTAATCTGTGCAAATTATCACACGAAACTGCTTTGGAAACAAGGGTCATTAAAGAATCGCTTTTCTGAATGTGTTTGTTAGCATGCTGTATGGCTAATGTGGCTAAAGTTAGTTAGTATTCGTAAAGTTAGGTCACCTCACAGAGACCAGGGGCCTGTACCATGATGGTATATGAACAAATTCAGGGTTACAGAATTAGTTTCAAGTTGTAAAACCAAACCACTCCAATCTGGCTTTGTTGGTACCATGATGCTGATCATCAACTTTCCTTGTCAACTCAGGCTTTGATCCTGAGTTTGTGGAGTGCGTGCACATGAATGTGTAACATCAGCAGCAAACAACCAATCACAAGCCTTGGTTAAAGGTTGAAGGTTTTGCTAAAGGTTAAGGGATTGAAGAATATGATGAATTTAAATGCATTTACAATGAAAAAAGTACTTGTTCATGAAAGAGGACCAAAAAAAAAGAAGAAATTATCTTCTTTTATCAGTGCAGTCACAAGTGAAACTTAAGTTAGTTTATATAGTTGGAGATATACAGCGATAGAGACTCGAACATGTAAGGTCACGTCATTTTTAAAGCGTTATCTATTGATTCTACAGCTTATTTATATTACATACGATCTGTATATATTAACATTCATTTAAAATAAATGATTTATAATAACTGTTAAACTAAAATTGCTTGTGTGTAATGGATTAATAATAATATAAATCATATAAATCATATAAAATAACTAATTATAAAATAAGTCATTATCATTAAAGCCAGACAATTTTTTTTTTTTTTGTACTAGTGACCTTTAATTTGTAGGAAGATAAACTGGGGGAGTGACTTTTTTTTGTGTCAGACATGTGTCACTTTGCCCACATCTGATTGGCCCAATTTCAGTCTGAGATCTCTAACTCAGAACATAACCTGCCCCGGAGCAGGTTAGCTGTGCAGTGTAAGTTACTATGGCAATGAATGCAGCTAAAAGCCAAGCCACTTTCATGGTACCTAAAACCCAGGATTGGTGCAAACTAAACTGAATCTTACCTGGCTAGCTAGCTAATCCAGCTTCATGGTACAGGCCACTGAACTATGTCGTTATTTATTTTTAAGAAGCAATAAATGTGCGTTTATGAATTACACAGATGGTGAGTGTTTTCAGGTTAAAAATAAAAATAACAACATGGCTCTGGTCTCTGTGAATACAGTAAAGAGACAACATGCTAACAAGCACTTTCAGAAAGGTGATTCACAAAATATAAAGTGAGGTGTATGTCCTGAATATGAAGTTGGATCACAAACAGTTTGTAATGATCTATCTTTTAGAATTTAATTCGCTGTGGGACATTCTACATTTTTGTTACTGGAGTATCCGAAGCACAAGCTGTAAAGGCTCCGCCCTCTTCTGGAAGGGGGGAGGGGAGCAGCAGCTCATTTGCATTTAAAGAGACACACACGAAAACAGGATGCTTCTGCTCGCACCTAAAAAGGGTAATTTTGGGCACGGTATAATAAATGATCTGTGGGTATTGTGAGCTGAAACTTCACATATTCTGGGGACACCTGAGACTTAAATTACATCTTGTAAAAAGGGGCATAATAGGTCCCCTTTAATTATAATCTTAATAATTCCAAACCTTTGTATATATCACAGAAGTACATATTACAGATATACAGGTAGACAAGTAGACATGCACACCATAACACAACCACTGAACTGGACTTCACTACAACACACACTAAGGCGAGGAGTCGGCGGGTTGCTTTGTAACCTACTGTAGAGTGACTGTGATATTGGCGGTCGCAGGAGAGAGGCCGTACCTCATCTGTTTCAGCTGATCGGCGTGTGGACCACACAAACTCCATCACAGCCACAAACACAGCGATAATCAGGCCACAGATTAAAACCACAAATATACCACCAATGTTCTCCATCCCAAGACCTGCAACAGTGAATTAAACACTTTTAAACAATCTGTATCTATGAGGATCTTTCATCACAGACATAGAATGTAATAAATATACTTTCCTAAAGTTGGCATGAAGTGGAAATGTCAAAATGTCATAATTGATCTTCCAGAAATGACAGACTTCTCTCTGGTTATACATGCCAGACTTTTCCAATCATTTAGTCCACCTAAACCCATGCCCTTTCTTACAACTGACTCAATCTCACATTCAGATTTGCCTCCATACATTCAACAGCTGATAGTTAGAACCAAGTCCCCACTCTACAGTGGGTGTGTGAAATCCCTGCTGTGTTTTGGAGCACAGTAGCTGGTTTCTAGCTGGTTATTAGTTGGTACGTGCTGATAGATTGTTTCTTGTCATCTTGGACCAGAAACAAACCAGCTACCTGCTGGTTTTTGGAACCACCAGCTGTTTTTTGGAACATTGTAGCTGGTTGACCAACTAACATGTTCTTTACAGCTACTGGTTCCAACTGAATTTTTCAGCAGGGATGAGAATGCGAGGGGAATATTGCGCTGAAGTGCAGGAGAGGTTCATGCCTTTGGCACGGTGGTCTTCCTCTTTGGGACACTGCCCTCCCTCCCACCATCTTCTCTTCAGGATCTCCAACCTGTTATTCTCCTGCAACTGCAGAACTGCTAGACTTAACTCATCTCTGAAAGGAGAACCTGTGAGACAGAATTATGCAGATGTCAGTGTTTGGTGGTTAAGCATGAGGAAGTGTCAATGAGTTGTGAACATCATGGCACGTTCACTTCTGTAAAAAACAAGCCTGTCTGATAATAGTCAAATGAGTTCACTATTTGCTTATTTTACTGGTGATTTTATAGATTTTATAGATTTATGTATGCAAAGTGAAAGTGATAAGGTTTGTTTTTTGGCAAAGATGTCATTTTTAAATGTTATTATGGTTTAAAAACCTTGCGATTCACAGTGCTGCCACATTGTTTGTGAGGCTTCCATTGTAAGTGTGTTCATGTGCTCGATTTTTACAAAATAAAGGATGAGTTGAGAACATTTTGCTGTGGTAAATATGTCCATCTCTCTCACCGAGAGGCATGCCGATTCCGTAACCCTTGGTGTCCAGCAGGCCTCCGATCTGGGTGAGGTTGCAGTTGAGGCTGCGGTGGTACTCGTTCATGGTGCTCTCAAGCAGGAAGGCATATTTAGAGTTCAAGACTCGTGCAATGCCCTCCTCTGTGCTCTTCACAAAGACACTGGGCTGCTTAGAATACATGTAGTTCCACATCCGCTGATACGTCTGATAACGAGAGTTCTGAAAGAGGGAAGGAGAGGATGTATTATCAGTGCATACATCATAAATAAACATTTAAACACTATTCGACATGCAAAATAACAAAGAGCAAAGAAACAGTGATGCACACAGATGGTAAAATCACTTGAGCAGACAAAACACTGAGAAGAAAATACATAGTCTGTAAGCCAAGGGTACTCTACAAGCAAGAAAATAAACAAGAGAGATACAAAACCCATCCAAATGCATATGCAAATATATGCCTGCTGGCACTTTCCATGAATATGGTACAAAATTGGGCCTGAAAATCTTTAAATGTTTTTTTTCTTTTCCAACAGATGTTCAGTAAAAGAAGGTGCTTAAAGCATTAGAGTGTTTTTTTGTTATGACAATTCTTAGATAAGTTATATAAACATAAACAATGACCCCCCCCCAGAAAAACCCTGAAATTACAATTGTTTGTTTATTGCAGTTAAAATATATATAAATACAGTATTTCTGCAGTGTGACAATTAAAAAATAATATTACATTTTCTCATTTTCACAAATATTGTACTCTTGAATGTCTTCATCAAGTTTGTCTGTTATGCAAGTAATTGTACTTTAATCTATAACTATAAACTAGCATTTGGTCCCATTCTGATGATGACTTAATTTAGGCTAAATTATGGTCCAATACATTCATACTTGTTTTTTAACTTTATAAATGTTGTCAATTTTCTTTTATAAATTACATGAATAAAGATCAACATGAAATTAAAATTCACCCAGTCTATTTTCTCCATGGCTGTCATTGATTCTGTTGTGTGTGATTTATCTATATGCATTAATCTTTTAAATTAGTTTTGACCTTGTAATTTAATTTAATGTCATAAAAATGTCTTAACACAATCTTTTGGTGAAACGACTCTTTCTGACCATTTAGACTCACTAACCCTTCCAGGCAGATGTTTCATAAGTGAACACTGACATGTGCAAGCCAGCACATGTTTACTTTTGTGTGCATGTATTTGTATAAACTTAATATCATATGATTTGTACCATAAAAAAGGTCATGGTGCTTCCTCCATGAATGGTGCCGTACTGGATATTGGTTTGATCAGCCAGGTCATCAGGGGATTCGATTGGCACTTCCATTCTCTGCACTGTGAGAAACGCAGCCAGATTCGCTGTGTATGAGGAGATTATTATGAGAGTGAATGCCCACCTATAAGAGAGAGACAGAAAGAGCGAGGACATAAATGATGGAAGCAGAGAGCAAAGAGCCCATACCTGTGCAGTGTAATGTGTCAGTTGACTCTGTTAAAATGACCATCAACACATATGGAGCTCCAGCACACGCTCACACTCACCAGACCCCACTGACGCAGCGTGTGGAGAGGGCCCGGGGCATGATCTCTGACCCCTGCTGCATGAAGCCCCCCACAGGAAACCACAGGCTGTTTCCTAGTGTGTACTGATTTTCCAGCAGGTCTCTGCGCTCACGCAGACACGGGTGAGGGTTATACCATTCATACGGACTCAACCTGACAAATACACAGAGAGAGATTTAGAGAAAAATCTTGCATTAAATATTTATTTCCTCACTATACTATACAAATAATAAATCACTACATTTAGCTAGATTAATGCTTTAAAAAAAAAAAAAAAAAAAAAACTAATTGCGAATAGGGTAAGAAAACTAAACTTAACTGAAGATTTCATTTGCATCTCTGAAATAAAGTATTAATATCTTTTACAGTTTTACCGCTCAGATAAATTATTATTTTACAGAGCAAAACAACCAAACACATTGATTAAAACAATGATTTTTAGCCGTGTTTGAGTGTGTAGGTGTGTGTTTGTGTGTACCTAGCAGAAAGAAAAAGCACACAGCTGACAGCGAGGTAAGCCAGCAGCATGAAGAGCCAAACAGCCGGTGAGAAAGGATCCAGGAAGGAGAAATAACCTGGCTTCCTGCCCTGAGAGACGGTGGAAGAGAAAGAGAGAGGTAAATGAATGCAGCTGAAGGAAGGAAGGTGGCAGAAATAAAAGCCAAAAGGAATTAGGTACACAATGAATATTCAATCTGATAATTACATAAATGTAGCAATAGGAAACGCAGAACTGTATAATACATATTAAGGCATTTAGACAGATTTTATTGTACAGTATTGTCTATCTATCAATCTATCTATCTATCTATCTATCTGTCTGTCTGTCTGTCTGTCTATTATTCAGGACAGGACAAGCAGAGAATATCACACTATTATCAAGGTATTTGCAACAATGTATATCATCTCATCCCCTCTGTTCGTTCAATTGTTTTTTATTTGTGCATGTTTTACGTCAGCACAAGAGGGCGCTATTGATCATAACAGCACAGCAGAGTCACCAAATTTTTAGTCCTCTACCATGGAAAGCAGATCTTGCTGTTTAGTGTTTACCAAGTAAAGGTATAGCCAATATTACACTAACCAGTTTTCGTTTTCAGTAAGTGTGGGTCAGGTTTTGCTTATAAAACACAGTTAATTACTTTATAAGGCTTTATAAATCATTCAAATTAAATCACAGTTAATCACATCAATATTTGATGAGTAAAGCACAGAAATGAAGATATATTTCAAAGATGTTGTAAATGAATGAAGCATTGCATAGGCTTTACAAAAAAAGCTAATTTAAAGGGATAGTTCACCCAAAAATGAAAATTCTGCTGAATTCATTATTTTTGTTTTCTTTGTGCACAGAAAGTATTCTCATAGCTTCATAAAATTACGGTTGAACAACTGATATCACATGGACTATTTTAACAATGTTCTTACTAGGTTTCTGGTAGTTCTGCTGCTGTCTATGTAGGGTCAGAAAGCTCTCAGATTTCATCAAAAATATTTTAATTTGTGTTCTGAAGATGAGTGAAGTTCATAAGGGTTTGGAACAACACAAGGGGGAGTAATTAATGACAGAATCTTCATTTCTGCGTGAGCTATCCCTTAAAACCTCAGTATATCGTGTTGTGTTTTTTAACACATTGAACACGAGCCTATAACAATTTTACAGTCAACAGCAACACATTTTCTCATCAAGTTTGTCCGAGGTAAACTTAGGGGTCATTTCCATAGGACATGTTTTTGTATTCCGTCTGCGTTATTTTTAGTTGTTGATCTAAGTAAATATCCAGATTGACGTTGTGTTGATTCTGTATGTCTGACTTACTATATGGACTCTGTAGAGAATACTGATGCCCAGCGTCATAAAGGGTTTTGAGAAGTCAATAACCTTCTCTCTCTCAGATGTGATGGTAAAAGCTGCAACAGCCAAATCAGCTTTCTGCTCCAAACAATGAAGGAGAGAGAACAGCAAAACATTAAAGAGGGAGAGCATAAACTCACGTAAAAGTCATCTAGAAACAATAAAAAGAAAATGACACAGAACTGAACTGAACGCAACCATGTGTTTTTCAAAATTAATTCAGCAGGGAATGTATTGATGATTATGACCACATACCCTGTTGATCAGCTCTCCCACCATTCCCGTCCACGAGCCGTTGGGTTCAGGTGCTCCATACAGGGCATCGTCCACCAGTTTGATGCGGTAGGTGAACTTGAGGATATCTGCCAGCTCTCTCAACATGTCCACACAAAAACCCTCATACTGCTCATTCCCCTCAAACTCCTGGTAATTCACCTTTCTCATCACGTACGGGTTCTCCTGCACACACAAACGTGGGTCATTCATGTTATACAGTAGTTTCAAGTCCCTATCACATTTGTCTTACTATATTAGATCAAATATTAAACTCAGTTTAGAAAACAGCAGTGAATTTTTAATATTTTCACTACTTTGGTTTGAGCAGATGTTGCTTTATCATGTCTCCAGGTGACACACATGAAAAACATTCTAACATGAAAAACATTAATAAGAAACATTCCAGGTGTTTCCTTTCTCTAATCTCTGTTTCAGTCAAAACATGTTTTTTACTGGAAATCTTGTTTCATATGGTAATCAATATATAGTCTTCCTCATATTTTATTTGTAATAACACTTAAACTAACAAAAGCCAGTTCTTTAATGAGTAAAAGCGACAGGAAGTGACGCTTCTCTAACTAGAACACAACAGCACAAACATAAGCAAATTTTAGCAAGGCATTTGATCAATTCTGTGATGCATTTGGTTTGTCTCACTTTAAAACGCATCAACTTGTTTCATAAAATTACATATATTATTGATATATTTTGAATATCTTTTCACAAACTTTGACAGAATTAATGAATTCCTGTGAATTCCCTATTTGCTTAATAATAACAACTATGTTTATTCCATCAGACATTTTGTTAACTGTATGTCCATTGTTTAAGTGGACATTATAGAGTTCAAACTGTACTGCATAACAGGAATTACCAATGTAGATGTGGTAAATATTGTGTGAACATAAGCGGGCTATATGGGCCTGCTGTAGTGCAGTTGGTCCTCACCAGTATAGTGGTGACGATGAGGCTCTTGTTTGCCAGAGTCTCAGACACGTTGATATCCAGACTGGTGGAGTTCATCAGCAGGGTGTTATTAGAGAACCAGATCCCAATCTAACACAGAGAAGGATGACAAATGGAACAATCAAGATGTTGGCACTATTGAAAGTGTGTGCGTGTTTTTGTGACATATGAGGACACAAATTTGTATAATGACATGGGTATGGCGGGTATGACAGGTATTACAAGGAGAAGGTGACTTATGAGGACATTACCCCATGTCCCCATTTTTCAAAAGGCTTATAAATCATACAGAATGAGTTTTTTTGAGAAAGTAAAAATGCACAAAGTTTCCTGTAAGGGGTAGGTTTAGGTGTGGGGCGATAGAAAATACGGTTTGTACAGTATAAAAACCATTACGCCTGTGGAGAGTCCCCACAATTCACAAAATCAAACGTGTGTGTGTGTGTGTGTGTGTGTGTGAACCTACTTAACAAATCTGTACCCAGAAGTGATTTAAATCTGATAAACCTTGTTTTGGTGATATCTTTTTTTTTAATGCAAAAGTTGTCTCTTAGGGTTAGGATTAGGTTATATTACCTATACCTATATAAAAGCATTAGACGTCTTTAAATATTCCCATTTAGATAGCTAAGTAAATGTGGATGTGTTTGTGTGTCTTTAACCTCTTTGTGGCCTCCCCTGTGCTTCTCCAGGATGTGGAGGGTGTAATTGGTCCTCTGGCCTTTACTGTTGAACTCAACTCGACCTGTCAAACCATCATACTCCACCTGATCAAAACATGGGAACAGAGAGAAAGAGAATGGAAACAGTTATGTTACCTTAAATAACACAGTGGATGCTCTCTAATGCAGATAACAATGCTGGATGACTTTCAAGTGGTTGAATATGTATATTTGCACACACACACAGACTGACCATACGCAGGTAGTTCATGAGGCTGGTTCCGTGTTGCCAGATCTGAGGGGAGGTGCAGCTGAGAGGCTTGACGCCAATCTCCTGACTCCGGTTGAGTTCCTGCACTGCACTCACCACCACATGGACCGCATCAAACAGCAGGGCCGAAGACAGCTGAATACACACATACACAGTTTAGTGTGTGCAATCTGTGTGTGATACATCGACAGGCTTCTGCATTGTGTTTTGTATTTGTGTGTACAGTATCTCACCGCTGGTCCGGGGTACGGGTTAATGTCACAGCCCTCTCTCCAGGACAGGTTAAGGCTCCTGATAAACTCCAGGTAAAATGGGTGGGTGGTGTTAAACATTGAGAAGCCCACAATGTTTGACTGCTCATCCACTATATCATCCAACCATAGCAGCGGGAAGTCCTGCACACACACAGCAATGACATTATACAGCAGAAAACAGAGAACATCAGTCTGTGTGTAAGAAATAGAAATTTGAAAGAATATAGAGCTCAAAACAGAATAGTGACCAGTCCTGTGAAATACTACTGGTATTAAATGGTATTTGAGTAGTTAAGTATGGTTTGTGTGTCTGAATGAATGTTGAATGGTGCAGTTGAGTAGTGTGCATAAGACAAGCGATGTGTTAAACTGGACTAGTTATTAAATGTGTGTGTGAATGCATGCAAGGTTTGAGTAGCATGTAACTTGTAAGGGTAGACTAGTGATAAGATTTTTATGTTTATGTTTTATGTTTTATGATTTGATGTTTTATAATAGGTAAGGCTGGTGTAAACTGGTTAGACTGGGGCCTATAGTAGTGTTTGTAAGGTGAAAGTAACACTTTAGATAAGACTAGGAACTTGAGGTTTTAGTAAAGTATGTAAAGATCAGTGATCTGTTAGGTTAGACTAGTGACTAGAGGCTTTAATTGGTGTTTAAGGATTCCATAAAAGGTTAAACTAGACCAGTCGAAAGTTTTAGTAACGCATGCAATGTTTGAGTAACATGTAACTTGTTATGGTAGAGTAGACTAGTAATAAGGTGGTTCATAGTGGGTGAGGTCTGTGTAAAGTGGTTAGATTAATGATTAGAAGTTACAGTAGTGTAACGGTTTAAGCATGTTACTGTAGGTAAGACTAGTGACCACACAGTAGTGTTCAGTATAGTAACTATGGGTTTCAGTTGTTTGTGTAAGGTTGGAGTAACAAGTTAAAACAGACTGTACAGTTCCTTAGTTGGTAATGTTTGAGTTAACTGGTTAGATAAAATGGTTAAATCAATGCATAAGGATTTCAGTATTGTGTACATTATGAAGGTAACATGTTAAGTTAGACTAGTGACTGGAGTTATCAGTAGTGTATGCAATGTAGAGTTAGTTTAAAGTATGGATTAGTAATATGTGAATAATCGGTTATATTTACCAAAGGTTCCAGTTGTGTGCATTAGGTTTGAGTAATACGTTAAATTAGAGAATAGAGTAGTGGACAGTATGTGGGATGAAAGTAAGATGTTAGGTTAGACTAGTAGAGTGTCTGTAATGTGTTACGCTAGACCAGTCACTAAATGTTTCAGTAATGCATGCAAGGTTTGAGTAACATGTAACTTGTTAGGTTAAAGTAGTAATAATATGGTTCAATAGTGGTGTGCGTAAAGTTGAAATAACAAATTAGATTAGACTATACAGTTCATTAGCGGGTAATGTTTGAGTAAACTGGTAAGATAAAATGGTTAAATTAATATATAGAGAATTCAGTATTGCTTTAACCAGTTAATCAGTGGTAGGTATGATATCAGTAATGGGTTTATTAAAGTAGTGCATGTAAATTATGAATAATCTGTTATATTTACTAGAGGTTTCAATAGTGTGCAGCATCATGGCACGTCAAGCCAACAGTCGGTCGTCGTTAAGCGTCTGTCGGCCTAGTTTTTGCAGTGTGTTCTAGACACTTGGCAGTTGACCGATTTCACAGAAAATCACATGAAGTATTATGGGCACAGACTCTGATTTTTTTAGATTCAGAATTGTTCCATCCAGTCAGAAGAGATTAAACATATTTGATATTTTGAGCTGATTTTAGAACACATTGTTTTCATCTGTCATGCATCTCCTAGCAACAAGGCACATGTTTCTACGTACGTTTGTTGCGTTCAGAATGATTTGAAAGTCTGGTAGTGTTTTTTCAGCAAGTGTGTTTTAAACACGTTAGACTAATAACTAGAGGTTTTAATAGTGTGTGTTGTGTTTGTAGGTTACACAGTAGTATGTATTTAATGCAGTTCAAGCTGTGAAGGGGGTTGGCTTGAGAAGTGTGAGTGGGTTTGCGTAAAATAGATTAATTGTTAATACAGAAGATGGGGCTTCAGGCATGAATATATCTGCAGGAAAATAGGCCAAGAGCTCCTCCTCTATCTTACCATAGTTGTAAGGATGTACTTGTAAAACGCTGATGTCATTCCCAACTCTGACGCCTAAAAAGAAAGGCAAGAGGAAGGAGACAATGAACACGTTTCAATGTGTGCGAATGAGAGAGCTGCATGGAAAAGCAGAACATTGTATAATACAGTCCTTCAGCAGCATTATGATATTTAAAGCATCTATACATTAAAATGCAGGTATACAGAACAAAGCTGAATTACGGGGTGATGAGAGAATGAGAGATTGAAGTGGGCGAGGAAAGGAGAATGAATGAATGTGAAATGAGCCAAAGCAACAGCATTTAGATAATGTGACTGTATGCTTACCTTTTTCAGTATAAGGTAAGATATAGATGCATTAGCATCAATAATGATTGTAGCTATTTTGTCATCACGAATCTCCTTTAGTAACGGCGTGGGGTCAAGGTTGTCATCCAGCATCCTGATTGACAGCGTCTCTCGAGAGATCAGAAACCGCCTTATCAGCTCCTCCAGTCTCAGCAGACCTGCGGGGAGCAAAGCGAGTTGTTGGCCGAAAGCATATGGACACTCAAACACCCGACTGGAATTGAAAGGGGCCAAACCGGGCTTCATGTAGTGTACCTGAGATGGTTTGTGTCTGAGGTTGTTTGTAAACAGCATGCATCTGTCCGTTTGCAATGCTGCTGTGAAGAAAGTGAGTCGGTGGCAACACAAAGCCCAGTGAAAATGTAAATAACTAGCTGCGCTCTCAAGGGAGCCTGCATGCACAGAAAGAGCCAGTAAAGCCAGTGCCAAACTTTAATTAGCTTGAGGGAGGAGAGAAATCAATGCTCTCCACACTCTCATTCTCTCTCCCATTCTCTCGCTCTCAATACCTCCCCTTTTTCTGTCTTTCTTTCACTGATTTCTCTCGTTCATTCTGATTTTCAGCCTCTCTGTTTGCTTCATTCTACTAAATTTGTCTCTTTCTTGATATTTCACTTTCTTATTCCCACAGCTGCGTTATAAAGTGAACTCAGATCTTCTGTTTTCCACCAGAGACCAGCGCTGTGACACACCGAAACAAACATTATCAGACCCAGACCAGCCTTGTGCTTAATGACTCATGTGTGACAGTGACTAGAGCTCTGTTCCAAAACCTAGCGAGCAGCCAGCATTGTAGGACATCGTAGGCACGTTCCAGACACAAAACCCATTTCAAAAGGTAGGCATTTTATTTATGAGATGCATAAATTATAGCAGCGAGAAGGTAATCCCAGAATGCACTCCACCAAGTTCAAAGAAGAAATGCATGCAGAATTGAGGTTTTATTTTTTAGTGAAAAATTAAATGGTAGACTAGGCAAGATACTTTTGTTTCATTAAACACTGACTATTTTAATGCAATATTTGGGTGTACTATACTATAATTTTATGTTTAAAAAGGTTTTTCTAGGTGTGGTCACATAGTTTGTTAAACGTCTACAGTGGTGAACAAAAACTAAACCAATTATATATATTTGCACAAAGAGGAGAAGAAAAATCCACAATAGTGTTTCCATGACATGAAATGAAAGAAGAAGAAATTGATTACAAGATCTCATATTTGCCATAAATCCCTCAGCCATTAGAAACACTCATGCAACAATGTTAAGTTTTCTGTAATTTAATGACAAGGTAATAAAACAAAACGTATACTGTTACAAATGTATAATAATAATTTAAAAAATAATAAATAAAATGGTAACTCTTTACTTAAAGCCTTTATGTATAGTGCATTATAAAAGTAGTTTTAATGTATTAATTATGCCTTGTAATGCACCTTATAATGCATTGTACAGTCTCATGAATAATTGTAACCACAGTTAACACATAACACTTGTCAATTCATTGTTACACTATGCATTTTAAATTCAGTTATAATTATTTACAACAAGATATTGTCAGTCCTCTGTCGTGTCTGTCATGTGTCCCCGCCTCTTGTTTCCATATTTGGTCATGTTCCTGTCCTTGTTAAGTGTGATTATTAGTTAAGTCTTGTCCAGCCGTGTTTCGTCTAATTATCAGTGATTGTCATGTGTATTTAGTTCCTGCCTGTTCAGTTAGTTTTCGTCTGGTCTACTCTTTATTCCCCGGTGTTCCTGTCTGTGTGAACCTTGCCTTGTCTTGCCCTGTCCTGATGTCCTCATTAAAGACTATTATTTTGAAGTTTATCCTCGTCTCCGTGTTCCTCGTTCATCCCTGCTGTGTGCACCGTGACAGATATAATGTAATACAATGCACATTATGAATAATTATAATGCATTATACCCTTTAAAGAAGGCTTTAAGTAAAGTGTTATCAATAAAATCTTACACAGTTGAAAGTTGGTCAACACAGAATTTGCATGACTAACTTCAGCTCAGTGCAAAATCTGTGTGGAAATCTTTGGCCCCCACACAAAACTCCAAATTCATACGGATTCTAATTAAAATAACTGGATTTCACCCACAAAAATTCACCAAACACCGGTAAATGCTGATGTCAAACTCTACTGAAATCAATTGTGTGGCGCACTATTTGAGCTACTGCTGATAATTCTCCAATTCAGTCACTCACTGCTTTTGGTAACACTTTAGTATAGGGACCAGTTCTCACTGTTAACTAGTTTCTTAATAGCATGCCTATTATTAACATATTGGCTGTTTATTAGTACTTATAAAGCACATATTCTGCATGACCATATTCTACATCCCTAATCCTACCCAATTCCTATACCTATGACAACTACCTTAACAAACCATTAACAAGCAGCAAATTAGAGTTTATTGAGGCAAAAGTTGTAATTAATGGCTTTTTAATAGCGAGAACTGGACCTTAAAATAAAGTGTGACCCTGTTTTTCTGTTGTTTATCCATGTAAACATGCTAGATGGTCATGGCCATGTTTGACCATTGTGCTCGTGTCTTGCACCTTTTGCAGCGACACATTGTTTTAAAATCGTCTTTAGAGTAGTCAAACTTTTTTAAAAATGCATGTCCATACCTTGCAGTTTTTTTTTTCTTTTCGTTTCACTGCCCTGCATCTAGTGTTTTTAAATCTGTATGAATCACTTCTTCGTATTCTATTATGCAAAGTATAGACAACAAGGCAGCTGGCTTAGTTTTGGAACATATGTCTGCAGTGGATAAAAATCATGGTTAAATTCTGTTTAAAAGATAAGCTTTATAAAAAGGAATGACTTAGAATGTGTTTACGCAGCTGTTTAGATGTTCCTTTCAGTCTGACAGACAAGAGGTCGCCAGAGAAAAAAACTGTTGAAGCTTACACAAAGTGTGTGGCATCAGATGACAGTTTCATAAATTAAAGGCAATGAGGTTCACCACAGAATCACTGCACACAACACACATGAAAACATTTGTTTCAAAACAGGCTTGCGAAATTGCTTTCTATCTGTTTAACAAGAAGCTGTAGCGCAGCGGCGAGCCTCTCTCCATCTCTTGCCACCATTTTAAATGAGCTTGATGAGTGGCAAGTTGCACCTACTCTGCTGCCATAGCAACCATAGTGCAGCCAACTGGGTCAGAGCTGAGCGTTATGTAGCGATGCCCTCTCTAACACACATGAACGTCCAAAAGCACAAACACACACACAGCCACACACTCTGCATACGTGCTGATGTCTCACACATTAACACGCGCAGCATGGGGGAGATTTATTCTCAGATTACATGAACGTTATGTTGTCCAGTGACATGCTGCGTAATTGCCCAGCAGTATGTTTTATTGGCACAGATACCTATTACAACAAAGTAATTGTTAGCGCTTGCAGTAAGAAAGCACTGCAGTGTCATTATCAGAGTCTGTTCTCCAGAACTTCTGTAATTCCATCTCTCTCATAAGCCTTGAATACATATTGTAATTTGAGTGTTTGCTGAGAGAAGATGATTGATTGGGCGGATGGAGTTGAGGAAATCAATTTAAACGTTTTCTGGAACAGTGGAATTATTGTGCATCTTTAGAAAGATGCACCTTCTTCTGAAGACTTCAACACTAACTTATAATTATAAGTATTCTATGCTAAAAAAGCGTGTGTTGCTCTCCCTGTAGAATCATTTTACATATTCAAGCTTGAAGGAAGACCAGACCAGCTGATGAGCAGAGCAGAGGTCTCGGACTCACATTCGGCCTTAGCGCAGACCAGACTAGCCGATGGGTAGCTGAAGGAGCGTAGGATGGCTCCGATGGCAAGGCTCAGATCCTCATTGCTAGGATACAGAGTCACAGACGCAAAGCGCAGGTAAGGAAGCCGTGGAGTCTCTTCCGGACCAATTTTGACATGCGGAATCTGAGGGAGAGCGGTTTGAAGAACAAAAGGAAAGAGATTATCGTTAGCGAATGTACACAAAATAAGTAAACTTGGAATATTTAAATGAAGCTCACCTCCTTTTCCCCACAGATGTGACTGACTATGGAGCCAGAGGCAGGGCTGGAGGCGGGGCCAATCACTGAGACCACGCCCTTCGGTAGGATCTGGCACACTAAAAAGACAGACAAAAAAAGTAGAGCATTTCATTCCTCATAACCACTCTGTTTGCCTTTCTGAGTCACTGTATGCTGTACTGCTTGACTTCAAAGTTTTTTTGTGTTGAGGGATGTGTGTGTGTAGTTTTTAATGTATGACTCACTAGTATCTGTAGTCTCATACTGAGAGTCTTTCTGGAGTTCAAATATGTCGACCTCCACGCGAGCGCGAGCCGGGCCCTCCATCACACTGTTGATGTTCTCGCGTGCTAACGCTAAAGCTAACCGCTCCCCACGCCCACAGACAGAGCTGTCATCCAAAATTGCCGCTAACAGAGGAGAGAATGAGAGAGAGACAGACAGATATTGTAGAGAGAAATATGTGTACAAATAATATAAATGTAATTTATAAAACGGTTAGTTCCAGTCCTCGATTGTGATTGGTCAGCAGCTGTGTTTTATTCACAATAAAGCACAGCTATGACCGCTACACCCAACAGTTCTGGGTATCACCAAAGTCCCTTTAAGGCAAGTCATGTTTGAAACGCCTCTCAGGCATGAAAGTGCAGCTCCCATCACTTTGAATGGGGAAACATAAAATTCTCCCAAAGTGTTCACTAACCTTACGATTAAATTTCGTATTTGAAATCACCAATAAAATCTGACAACAACTGTCTTATAAATGTTGTTTATTTTGCTCAAATAGCATTAAGAAAAGCGTATTTCTCAGGCTAGACCCGCCAGTGTGCATGTGCAGTCCTGAGTGCGCGTCTCTTTCATTCAGAAGGCGGGGCTTCCTACGATTGAGCGGCCATATTAAGCGTTGCATTTTTCCCCATTCAAAACTATACGAGTGACACGTCTTGGGTATTCTATAGTCTTTGGTATCACTCATATCAGTAGTATCACTGCACAACACCATTAGCAACCACCCTTAGCAAGATAAACAATAAATAATATAGCATCAAAACTGTTCCATGTATTATGTATTTCAGCAAAATTAACTTAAAATGCATCATTCATCTTTAATTTTGAGACCTTGCCCTTCCCCCGTCAAAAAAAATAACCTCTTCTCTAAATCTGGAATCTGAGGGTGCAAAAAAAAAATCTAAATACTGAGAAAATCACCTTTAAAGTTGTCTAAATGAAATTCTTAGCTATGCATATTACTGATCAAAAATTAAGTTTTGATATATTTACGGTAGGAAATTCACTAAATATCTTCATGGAAAATGATCTTTACTTAATATCCTAATAGTATTTTTGGCTATTGCTACAAATATACCCCAGCGACTTGAGACTGGTTTTGTGGTCCAGGGTCACATATGTCCATTAATTTACACTGTAATGATGATTACAAACTCGCGCTTGTCTGGGAATCAGTCAGTTGTAAACTAAAAGACGGAAAACAGACATTTTCTCATGCTAAGAGATAATCAGATGTATGTGTGTATGAGAAAATATCATACATGGTGTTAACAAAAATAAATGGCTCAGCGGATGAGAAGAGTTCCTATTCTCTGTTTTTATTTGAGCTCCAAAGGACATTAAAACATTCTCTTGCCGTTTACTGTTGCTGCCAGGAGCTATTTTTTAGAGGAAGGACAGAATTTAACAAACTATCAATACATATCAATACATACATTTTTGGTTTAATTTTTTTTTATTTTGTGGTAACCATTTTATAAAAGCAATAATGTACTCGAGGTGTGCTGTACTTTGAATAAGTCACAGCTGAAGGGGTTGCAGCACTCAACGTGACTTATTCACAATATAGCACGGCCTCCCGTACCTTACTGCTTACAATATAACAACCCTTTAATATTTGAAATTACTCTTAAAAGAACAGTCTACCACGTCCAATAATAATAAAGTCAGTAATAAAGTAAATAATAAAGATTATTTATAATGATTCTGAATTTCCATAGCGTATCTAATAGGATCTTCTGTAATAAAGTAGTTATTATTAGTGGTTCTCAAATGGTGAGACAAAACCCAAAATTGTGTTGCAGGTTTGTTCTGATAGATTTAGAGGTCAGCTGGAAAAAAATATTCTAAATGCAAATAATAAAATTCAACTAACAATGTACATTACTGTTCAAAAATTCAGAGTAATTATTTGAGTTGTTCTTGAATGTTGATTTGCAGTTCATCTAGTTTCTCCTTGTTGTACTGGTTTCAATTTCTTTCTCACATTCAAGGATTGATATTTATATAGATGAGGATTCCTTAGAAGCATGTTCAATAATCAACAGCATCAAGTCAAGTTAACAATGGTTTAATATTTTATATTTTATATAAGTAAAGAGGAATTACATGAATTTACAGCATTTCTAAATTCTTGGTTTAATTCTATTACATTTTCAGTTGAAAAAGATTTGTCATCTATTCATTTTTTAGATGTATCGATATCTTGAATAAAGTCTCATCCACTTTCCTTTAAGCCACTTATATAGACTAAGACAAATTTGTGATACAGAAGAGGAATTTGATAAACATTCTGAAAGTCATCGTTTCGTTTCAAGAGGATATGCACTAAATCCATTTGGATTCAGGAAGCATTTGACAAAGTAAAGAAATCAAGGAGAATTCAGTTATTAAAAAATGACCAAGATAAAAAAAACAATCACTTTCAATTAATTACATTCTCACTTATACAAAGAATAGTCATCAAATCAAATCTATTGAGAATAAATACTGGTTTATTTTAACTTCAGATCCCTTATTAAAAGAGGTTTTCAAATGTCCTCCGATGTTCACTTATAAAATGTCTCATAATTTGGCGAATACGTTAGTTCAGATGAGACGTGGTACGAGATGACAAAAAAAGCATACATACAAGGTTGTTTTCCATGTCGAAATTGTGCGTCATGTTCTTCAGTGTTGCAATGTATAAACTACGCGTCTTTCCACAAAAAAGGTGTATCAGAATAAATCTTCCATAACATGTTCTACTAAAAACATTATTTATTTACTTCGGTGCTCTTGTCCATTGATGTATGTTGGAAGGACATCAAGGTCACTAAGAATAAGAGTGAGTGAACATAAATCAGCTATTTGAAGACATTTTATTGATTGTAACCATGATATAGAACAATGTATAGGCACTGAAGAAGTGAAAGTTTCTCACCTTGGTGGAGATATTGACAAAAAAACTCTTATAAAGAGAAGCATTCTAGATGTTTTATTTAAAGACAATGTCACCTTCAGGTTTGAATGAGGATTTTGACCTTTCATGTTTTTGTTGTTGTTGTTGTTGTTGTTTTGTTTTTGTTTTGTTTGTTTTTTTTTGGGGGGGGGGGTACAATGTTTATGAACGGATTGATTGATTAATTATAATCACCCGATGTGTGTCGTCTGTTATATGATCACTGAGAAAAAGAATTGTCACACTGACAAAGGCAGATAGCCGAAATATTTGTCCATTTTATCGCCTGCTTTGATTCTAATAAAATACTGATAATGACTGCAGACTTTATAATGCTTGTCAACCACATGACAAAAGTCCAAATGTGTGCGACTTACCCATCCGTACGGATGACAGAATGGAGGTCTGGCTCAGGGAAGAAGGCGGCATGGTAACCACGGTGACTAACAGGAAGCGGAAGTAAATCGACAGCAGGAGCGCTGGCAGTTCCGGCATCTTCTACCGCTCCTCATGGAGATGCCTTCTGCTGCCTATAGCACCCCCTAGATGAACAGAAATGAGATGAACTTTGTTATACATAAGCACTTACAGATTTCCATCAGTTCTGTCTAGACTACAAAAACATCTATTGTACATTTATTGTGCACACGTTGACCTTATATGACAACTTGCCCCGGTAGTGCATAAAACAATTCATCAAGCAACCAATATATAAAAGGTAACTAAAATATCAAAGCACAGTTTTGGGCATGTTTTTTTTTTATTAAATGTTTCCTTGTCCTGAGAACACAGTTCAACCTTTGCCTGAATTTATATGCCAGGGTGGCTTTATTGTGTTCAGTTGATTAATACAACAGATATTACAAAATAAATAATGAAACTGACATTTTAGTTTGAATAATAAAATTCACAAATTACTTTTAAGACGATTTTGAATTAGATATTGGAAACTAAGCTACAAACCTATTGCTAGGCAAACAATAATATTTTTAATATAACTTCTGACTCCACCACCTAGTTACTAAGACAAAAACTTGTGACAACTTGCCCCACTCTGCCCTATATCATCACATCTAATGTTCAAAAGTTTGGGGCCAGTATAAATTTAGTTTTTTTGTTTTTTTTGGAAAAAAGTCTGTAATGCTCACCAAGGTTGCATTTAAAAACAATAAACTGTGACATATATTATTACAATTTTAAATAACTTTTCCATTTTATTTTGAAATATTTAAAATATTTAATTTGTAAGTATTTAAAAATGCAATTTATTCATGAGATGGAAAAAGTTAAATTTTAACCATTCTTCTAAAATCATTCTAATATGCTCAAATAAATAAATAATCAACGTAGAAAACATTGATCTTCTTAATATTTTTAGATATCAGTTAGAACATAGAAATGCGATACATTTTTTCAAGATTCTCGGATGAATATCAAGTTCAAAAGAACAGCATTTATTTGAAACAAATCTTTTGCAACATAAATATCTTGCACGTGTGAAATACTGTCACTTTGTAATTATGCATTCAATTTAATGCATTCTTGCTGAATAAAAGTATTACATTACAAATAAATAAACAAAATAAAATCTTACCGACCCCAATATTTTGAACGGTAGTGTACTGCTGTTGCTGTAACCCTGTGAAACGGTACTTTAAAGTTTACTGAAAAACACACTACCGCTCAGTTAGTTTTACTGCAACATTACGCACAGTTCGGTGTTATAATGGAGTGGACAGCGATGTGCGAAGCATCGTCACGACTTAGGGAATGATGACAGTTTGCTGACGCAGGTCACGACCGTGTCACGCACGTCCCTAACAGCAGCACAGGGAAATCACACAGACATACAAACACCTGATGTGCAGTATCCCACACACACACACACACACACACACAACTCACAGCAATCTCTGTGAACTCTGACCTAACAGGATTTATTTGACCACAGGGAAGAAATAATGGATGTACTTCTCCTCCCAGTTTCATTGTTCATCTCTCCACCCCCTCTTTCTTTCTTTCTCTCAGTCACTTTGGATGTGTCAGCAGGGCACGAAAAGTGAGAAAGAGAGGAAATGAAAAGACAGCGTGTGTATACAGAATTGAGGAAGCCATTATTGTTCCACTGTAATTATTGCAGGCAAATACTAATGACCAGTGTTGCAAATATAAATCTAAAGTTCACACCCGCTGTTTTGCATATGCGCACGCCTGAATGAAGCGATACTTGGCAGTCGGCAAGTAAACTGTAAAATCTAAATTATTTAGGGGAGAGGGTGGAAAGAGGCAACCAGAAATGTGGAGAGGGGGACTGAAATAAAAAGCAGGGTAACGAAAGGAGAACAAAGAAAAAAGAGAATGAAAGACTGAGAGAAAAGGAGACATTGAGAGAGAATATGCTTGAAGAGGGAGCCCTCGGGGAAAGGGAGGAGTAGATAGCAGCCGCTTCATTTGTTTCTTCTTCATCTTTGTAAGTAAGAAGTGAATCTGACAGTTATAATAATAGCAGAGTGATTCATTCTCCTTAATTGATTTGGATTGTGAAATGAGAGTGCTGGATGCAAGCATTGCCAGTACCGGTTGATACAGACACATTAAGATGTCACCAGGCTTCTGTGAGACGAAGAGGAAGCATCGAGGAAGCCTTTTGCCTTCTTATCTTCGCCTTTTCCACTTGTGGAAAGATTCCAGAGCGGAGGCAGGAAAAGACACCCGTCATGTGTCCCTCCTGGCACTCCATGGGCCGAGAGCACAAGAGCTTAATAAAACCATCAAAAGCCCTCTTCATCAGGGGTCTGAAATCATCAGCGAATGCAAACACACACTGGCGTGCTGAGGGGCAATTCACTAAGAATGAATTGCACTCAACGACGGCGCTTTTTATTTGCACACGCTATCTGTGTGATTCACTAAAGTAAATATAGAAATCTGTTCAAGCCACAAATGCTCATACAGGCTTCTTGCGGGTCGATTCAGAGGGCTCGGATGCGGAGGATACAGCAAACTACTACAATCTGTCACACTTTACTGAAACTGTAAAACAGCCCTCTCTACAACAACACTGTATCACTGTCAAAAAACTATTTATGTTAACTGAAATAAAAAGAAAACAGCTGTAACTGAAGCAATACCAAAATATCTAACATTTAGGTGCATGTCCACTTTAGTAAATGTAGCTTTATGGTACTAACAGGCACATTTTAGATGTAAATAAGAGGTGTTCTTTTGAAATGGTGCTGCTGCAGTGAGAGCTACTATACCAATTTTTTTTTTTTTCTAAAAGTGTAACATAACAAAATTGAAACTATACTAATATACATGTTCATGATTCTTTATAGCCTACATAAAGTTTGAAATCTTCACAACTTGCCTGCTTTAAACATAAAACACTATCACTAGTCTATATCACTAGTTTATATATAAAACTATAATGTACTGGAGAAATTTAACTTATGCCATGGTCTGTCTGAATACTCGATTCTGATTGGCTGGCAAGTGTTGATTAAATTCGTTGAACTGCACAGGTAGTTCCAGGTCAGTTTAATCATGTTCTATATTAATGCGCTTCCTATAAACATTGGTAACCATAGTAACATACAGTTACATTTGAATAGTAATACAGACGAAAATAACAGTCATTTTTATCGTTCTAGTCAAATATTGCAGCGCAAATATTATTAACATCTTTAATATGTGAATGCTGGCAAATGACCACGGCATAAGCGGGATAAATCAACAGCTAGCTGTGCATTAAACGATTTGAATGCACGACATTTATCCCTTACTTGGTTAACATCAGTTAGTACATTAGGTGGCCAAAATTATTAGAACACTAGTATTTTCACCAGCTAGAAATGGTTTTAGGTCAGTTAATTCTATCTTTTGCTGTAGTGTGTCAGTAGGAAATATCAGTTTACATTTCCAAACATTCATTTTGCCATTAATTGTAATAATGCAGTGAGATTTTTGTCTGACAACAGTCAGCCAGTGCTCCACATCATCTCATCATCATCAGTCTGTCTGGAATGACGTGAAGAAACTGAACAAACTGAGACAGAATAAATCCACAAGAACTGTGGCAGCGTCTCCAATATGCTTCAAGAAACCTACCTGCAAAGCTACAGTACTGTTAAAACTTTTGGGCACATTTTGGGAACACTGGTCTGTCGATAGCTCAATAGCTTGATAGCTAGCTAGCTAGCTAGATAGATAGATAGATAGATAGAGTAATTTGATAGTCAAAGTATTTGCACAAATGATACTTTTCCATCACCATTTTCACTGTCAAAAACACATACTACTGTGACTGAAGTCCACTGCATCCTATCCGCAGCCTCCCCCACAACATGTTTGACGTGTTTTGTGATGATCAAAGATAGCTAGCACTGTAATAGAGCCATATATGTTTGAGCTCAAAAACCAACTCTGTATATCTGTTTCAGCATGCTAATTCATCAGGAGCGATAAAATCTATTATCTGTGTATATATTTCTAAACCTATTATTATAACTTCTTGTCAGACTGCTATAATTAATTGACATTTAGAAAAAATGGCAACATGTTGAGAATAATAAGAACAAGGTCCTTTGTGATGTTAGATGAACAAATGAAAAACATTCCAATTCAATCGCTCAGGCATGTCGTTAAAAATAAACGTCAGCCAATAGTTTGATCTTTTAGAAGGGTATGCATAGTTTTTGAGGTGCTTGTCTACATCCAGGGACAAAACAACGTGGATGGTCTTAAAATCTCTCCCTCACAGCTGTATAGTACTTGTGATTGATGGACATACAGTACATGATTTTCCTTAAATCAAACAATAAAATTCTGTTTATCATATAAAGTGACTGCATCTTTTTACAAGACTTGGAATAAACCCCTTGATTCATATGGATTCATTTTACAATGCCTTTATGAATTTTTTGTATCTTCTAAGTTTTGGTTCCCCGGTCTTTCAATAGAGGGACAGAAACCGCTCAGATTTCCTTAACAATGTCTTTAATTTGTGATAATCAAAGTGTTGTGGGTTTGGAACAGTATATGAGGGTGACAGATGATGACATTTTATTTATTTTTTTCCATTTTTGGGGAATGTAGATGATATTCATGACATCACGACGGGATATTTCAAATCTTGTGTTTCAGAAATAAACTGGAGAGGTTAGCACTGAGGTATCATCCTGAGGCAGGATGTTTGTACCGCAAAGTAACTTCTTATACGTGTAATTATCAAAGACATTTACATTTACACCCGTTTAATGTAAATATGGTGCAGTGCAATTTAAGCACATTTAGAGCTTGGTTAAACTACACTGGCAGATGGTTAGGAAATAAGAAGTGGGGTTTTGTGCTGAAATACCACATTCAGGCTTCCTGAGTCTTCTCTCAATGGGCAAATCAGTCAGAAACAGCTTGTCTGCCTAATTCTCTCCATCTCTTCTTCTGTCAGTTGATTCAGTGTACTTCTGCTCTCCTCTGACAATCTTTCAGCGCTTTGAGCCTCTTACTTTGTCCTTAACCCAGCCTGTAACATACACACATGCACTCTCTCACTTATACAAAGAGAAAATCCACCAGCTTGACAGTCGATCCTTCCTTTTTCTTGCCTCCTTCTGATCCTACATGTCTCTTTGCATTTCCACCAACCTCTCTCACAGTTTCACACACATTTCCATGCTTTTGAAATGGGGGGGGGATGTTTCCACTAGCTGTCCTTTTTGACAACATGGGTCACTGATGCTGTTCACACGTAACACACAAACACCAGTCCATGTGTGTTTTGACAGATCTGCTCTTCCACATTGACAAGGCCTGCCCTGAGGTGCAGCACAAACATCTGTGTCAAATCCAGATTCGTCACAGACACACGCGCACACGGATGAACGGATGGACGAGTGATCGGCGCAGGCCTTGGACTTTGTTCACAGGATGCTGACTTACCTCACAGCAGAAAGCAATTCGTCTCTCTGCCCACTCACAGATAAACACCATGCAATTAAGAACCTAACAGTCGTGATCACGCCAGTAACAGACCAGTGTTTTGGCAGGATTTGAAAGATGCAGGTGTGGTCGGTCACTGCTGAATATTTGATGGTGTTTTAACACTTTTGGGCCGGTACATTGTAAATACGTGATAAGATATGAAGATGAAAGGCTTATACCGATGTGAAATCTTGTTCTTTGTGTCAGATGAATGATTTAACCGACCCTGCTGTGCCAACAGATTTAAATGAGAGCATTTCAGCTGTACGGCTCTTCAGCATTCCCTTTGGCAGAGTAAACAAACACGATGATTCCTCATGCATGACGTCTGCAGACGCTCTCGGGAGCCGCGGCACTTTCAGGCTCCTGAGTTTAGATGGGCGTGCAAGGTGAGGACCGCTGTAAACACGTGTAAAGCGTAGCATAATGATAAAAGACACGGACGCAAACAACTGTGTTTTCAAGCCTGCAGTTTACAAAACAATGTTAGCAAATCTGGTGATGAATATGCACACTTCATTACGAAACAAACACATACTGTAGGATCTAAAGAGCACATATCCATTCAAACCAAATGGATACTTGCCATGTTAGAGCCATGTGGATTTCAAATGCAACTTTTAACAAAAAAAAAAAAAAAAAAAAAAAAAAAGAGTATGTTTGTCTAAATAACTGTGGCATAAATCATCCATTCACATGTCTAAATGTGGTCACACTTCATTAGCTTCAAACTGAAAGTGCTGTCATCAGCTACCCACACTCTTGTCATTTGAAACTTTTAACTTTCAAACTTTTTCTCATGGAATATAATGATGTGGTTGTGCAACATTCAGACATAAATAGAGAACAGATACAGAACTGAAATTCAAATTTAAATGTAAGGAAGTACAATTAAAATGAACTGAAATTAAAAAAAAACTCCAGAAAACTGCAATGGGGTGTATATTGGTAAAGTGGGACGCTTTTGGAAATTTTACTTCTCCTTGCACTAAAGTCAAACTTTGAATAATGTTTTTGTCTTAAAGTTTAAAGAAGTTTAAAAAGTCTTGGAGTCTGAAGTTATAGGCAAAAAACTGACAGATATGTTTGAAATGTCAATAACTTTTTACATAGAAATGACTATAGGGTGGAAGAACACATAATTCCCTAGAATGTCATTATTTGTTAAATTAATCCGAACTGTAAATTGCGGACTGTGAACTTTTAATTCCAATTCAACTCCATGTGGGATGTGGACAATTTCAATTCCAACTTATTAATTAAAATTGAACCAATTCTTAAATTTAGAATTTTGCTGAACCACCGACTGTCAAGCGCAGTTGTGTTTTTGTATGTTTAAGAAAAACTGTTAGGGCTGGATTATAACTTAACTACTTTCTTTGGTTATGTCTTACCTTGCCTTGGGCACCAAGTGAGCCAGAACTGCCACTGGTGCCACCTCAAATACATATCAAAAACATCAAAAATAGGTGCATGATGTGCCTGTCAGTATGTTCGAGCAGTAACTGTCAGTGTGTTTCAACGGATTACACTCAACCTTTACAATCACCAGTAATATTAATTCATGTGAACTCTTTATTAGACATTAGGCTTTAGAGAAAAGGCCACTTATTGCTTGTTGAAGATGAAGTTAAGTCGCAGCTCAACCAATGGTTTCTATGATACGTTGTGACATTCATTCTCTCTCCTGCTCTCTCTATCACACACACGCTCACACACATATTGACACCAACATTAAATGAGTCAGATGACATTTGCTCTATCCATCCCTTTCTCTCATAGCCAGATTATGCTGCCGTGGCAACAGGGTGAGATGGGAAGGAAAAGAGAGAGAGAGAATGCATCTGATATTTCAGGAAGTTAATGTTGGTTTTTCATCTTCTCCTTGTCTCTTACCTTTGAAGTTCATCAGTATGGAAATGGAACACAGTGAATTTTGATCTTTTCACTTGGCATAAAACGAATATGATTACAAGGTTCTTTCCCATTGAGATTATTGTTTGTGCTCCTGACTCGCATTGATATATGATGTTGTGGTTGATTCACCATCTTATTCCATATTACTCTACCGAAAGTCCCTTACGAGACTATGAATTCAATAAGGCAGCGACTGTGTACAAGTGTAAAATAAGACCGATGCTATTTATGCAGTGCGTAAAAAAAGATGCAATTTAAAGCGTCATTCACAAAACATTTGTGCCACTTTTGTATGTGGTATACCATTAATATATTTTACTATTATTCACTAATCACCAGTAATCCAGTTAACCAGCCACAAAATTCAACAAAATAGCACTGCGGCTTGTCTATTTAAATTAAATCATTCTTTCAGACCAAACACGGTGCCTTTCTGCGTAAATTAGGCTTATTATACATTGCACCCACAAATTGTCTGCTGCAATTAACGTCACGCTATTACCGCCCGAGTGATGTTTGTGTACATTTTCTATTGATCACAGAAGCAGTTATTCATGAAATGATGATCAAATGATGCAGATGAGCATTATAACAGGGCATATATCCAAATATCGCCTTACAAATTGTGTTCAGCCCCGATTTTTTGGGGGTTTATGCAGTTACTCAGTTTCTTATAGCGAATCAGGCACTAAAACAATGCAGAGTGAATACCCCCCTCTGAGAGAAAGTTAAAAATACTTTAATTTTATCATTCAGACCTTCGGAAGTTCAGCTTTATCTAGTCAAGTAAATGTTTAGAGTACCAACAGATACGATGTGCATGAACTAATTCCTCTAAATAACTTTTGACCTGTGAGAACTTGAATCTCTCTCTGCTGTACTCACAGACTGAGATGCGCTAAGCCCCGCGGGGATCTCTTCTCAATTAGTCAACACCAAGCTCATCACCTCGTGCGCGCAGACTTTTAAAGCAACTTCACTGCTAAAACAGCTGTTTCAGACAGAATCGGGCCTGCAGGCTTCTTGCTAATTTCTTAGTATATACACTGAGTATTCCTGGAGGTTCAGGGGGCAAACGCGTGGGACACCTGTTAGCAAGCACTACAGAATCTCGTTAAATAAACGAAAGCCTGTTGAAATCCAGTTATCGAGCTCACTGAGGTCTAATTAAGCTTAACTAAACCAGCAGAATCCCAGGTAGAATTGAAGATGACTTATTAAAGCCTGGATATAGTTCCACAGATCTAGCTCTCAAGATATTTACAGCTAAAATGTTTATCAGGCCACCAGCGATGTGTCATTATGGTAATGGGCCATATGCTAAGAGGAAAAACCAAATAAGTGAAAAGACTTGGTATTTATGGAAGCACAAACATTTAATGCGAGATTAGCATGGCCTCGTTTCATAGCTCAGTGAGTCGGGACTAAGGGTTTGAACACATGCATAATGCATGTGTGTATGTGTGGGTGTGTGTGTTGCCTTCCAAAAAAAGTTTCCACCATTCATAACAGATCAGAGGATGATCGCAGAAACTATTAACATACAAATTTCACAGTTTTCTCTTTCATAGTGTTCAAGTGCCACGGCGAGACCTCTGGATTTTTTCTTATTACAACTTTCCAAAAATCTAAATGCCTTCATAATTTATTTTTCTTTGAAGTCTAAACAGTATAAACATGTCAAAAACAGTAATATTTTAGGGGTTTTTGTGACTATTTCCACGATCTATCTTGCTCTAAGAATGAAAAACACCATATTTTGCGACTGTGACTTTAAGAAACGCCCCCTTGACTTGAGAAATGAGTAACAGCACTGAGTGCCGCTGTGCTCCAGTCCTCACACACTGGCTTGCAGGTTTGCTATTGTCAAATATAGTTTCTGACTGCCCCATCCATCAGCCTCTGTGAAAAGCTGTATTACATTGTTAAGTGAACCTTTCACTGTCTAAAAACTACCTGAAATGTGCCGCACAAAATGTTAAGATCAAACTGAAATGATCAAGGATCTTGTCAAAAATAAACACAAAGCTGCTCATTTCTAAGGTTGGGTTCCTTTAGAAGGATCTGCAGAGCAATAGCTACACGTAAACAGGAACAGGTGTTTTTTTAAACCTTTCTCTCATTTTACACTTATTTGTTAGTCTTTTTATTCCACTTTAATATCATCATGACTAGACATAGAAGACTAGTGCCAAAATAAAATGACGGAATAAATGGTCATTTTAAATAAAAATTAAAATGTAAATAAGTAGATCACTCCTAAATGGATGAATTTAATATATAATATGAATATAATATAATATAATATAATATAATATAATATATTATAAATAAATAAATATAAATCAAGAACATTTTTTTTAAAAATTGCCAAATGCTATTGGACAATTTACTTATTGGCACAAACTTGAGAACATGGGAATAAACATAAAAAATAAACTTCAAACTCAACGACCCCTTTAAAAAAAACCTGGATATAAAGCTCTGTAGACAGGACCAGATTCAAGACCCTTTTAATCAAACACACATGGTGGCATATAGGTGATTTATCGTGGGCCCCTCTCCTCCCATTCATTGCGTTTAATCACACGGCCTTACAGCCAAGTATACAATCAATACTCATCACCTGACAGCGTATACACACACAATGCAGAGGATTACGTACAGTGAGAGGAAAATGAGAGCTCGCAAAGCTTTGGGAGGGACGGAAAAGAGTAAGCAGGAGGACAAAATGGGTGCTGTGCCACTGGTTAACCAAGTAATTAAGTGACAGGCGGGAATAAGAGAGTGTAAATCACATCCAGGAGGGAGAACGCGAATGAAAGCGGATAGAGATGAACGTGTGATAGAAAGAGTGAAGAGCGAGTTAGTGTGGAGAGATAGAGAGAGCAGGAGGGTGGAAGAGTGGGTGGAGATGGAGGAGTCTATATATAACTGCAGGGTTATGGAATAAAAGTGAGAGATCATATTGTTGTGTTTGATTACTTAACTCGGACAGCCATGGTAACCAACTAAACAGCACATGAAAAGCACTTTAAATGCGCGCACACATACATGAAACGGTTACCGACGTGCTAACCAACACACAAGAGGGTTCTTCCGAAGCCTGTGCCAACATACACTATAAAAGGAGTAAGAGCAACATCGCGCAAACATCTCTCTGCTTGCCACGCGTCCAAACCGGCAACAAAAATAACACAGACCTCATAGTGCAGAAAAATCTATCAGCCTTTACCCATCTCAAAAAGCCGAGAACGAACCTTCTTTCCCCAGCAGACCAATTCAACTCTCGCTCTCCCTCACTGGAGAACATTTATATAAGTATATGCAGCCGATTCAACTTACAGGAAGCGTATGTGTGTGGCGCACTCGAGATGTGTTACGGTGTGTGATTGTGTGTTTACTCATCCTGTGTAAATCAGCTGGAAGCGAATAAAAGCAGGGTAGTGATGCTCTGTGGGAACAGCAGGGAAGGGTCACAGAAAGGATCTGATGCTTCTTTGTTTGTTAGTCTCTGGTGAGAGACGATAAACAATAAACAACCAGTGTCTGAGCGAACTCCACGCTTCAGGCCCCAGCTGAGGACTGCTATCCTGAGCCGCCTGCAGACCCAGGTAGCCGATACTGAGAAGAAAGCCGAGAATAAAACACATCCAAATGCAGGCAGTGAATGCTTCCAGGAAACATTATTGAGAGACTGAACGTGGCAATGAAATCTGAAAAACATCGAGTTGGCTCTGTTTCTGTGTTATACCTCGATCCTACGGGACTCACGAATGCCAATATAACATTAAAACAAATAAAAATACAACAGCAGCGCTGTTGATTTAAAGGGATAGTTCACCCTAAAATGAAAGTTTGGTCATAATTTACTCACCGTGAGTTCCGAAACTATATGACTGACTTTTTTTTTGTGGAACGTAAAATAAGATAATTTGAGAAATATCTCATAAAATTTTGTCATCAACTTTTTATTATTATTATTTATTTATTTTTTAAACACACAACATCAGAGCATCCATTCAAAAAAAAAACAACAGACATATGATCAATACTTTAAAGAGTTCAGTAAAAAGGGAGAGAGAGAGAGGGAGAGGGAGGGAGGGAAAAAAAACAAAAACAAAACAAGTCATATAATCAAGTATGTTAAAGAAAAAACACTGCCAAGCATCAATAGTAGAGGGATTGGCCCCATTAATTTGCGCTGTTGTACATTCACAAGTCACTATTTTCAGGAGGCTATGGATAGAAATATCTCATACAATTGAAGTCAGTGTTGCTTGGTTGCCAGTGTTCTTTAACAGATAGTGTTCTAAAAAAGAAAGAAAGTCATACAGGTTTAGAACAACATGAGGGTGAGTAAATGATGATAGTTCATCTAAAAATGGACATTCTATCACTTTAAGGCCAGTGAAGTAGTTTTAAACCTGGCTGAAGTATTTCATACCCAAAAACTTGGTTTTCTTATCACTTAACACAGTTGGTGCTCACTAAATAGCAGGGGTTCAAGTATGATGATATCATATACTCATAAATATGCAAATAGAAGCATATAAATGTTAAAGGGGTCATCGGATGCCCATTTTCCACAAGCTGATATGATTCTTTAGGGTCTTAATGAAAAGTCTATAATATACTTTGGGTAAAATTTCTCAATGGTAGTGTAAAAAACACCTTTTTTACCCTGTCAAAATCAGCTCTGTTTTCAGCAAGCTGTTTTTTAGTTCATGTCGCTTTAAATGTTAATGATGTGACGAGCAGACTGTAAACTTCAGCCGCGAAACTGGCTAACTAGTACATAAGGCGATTTGCAAAGATTGATAAAAAAAACCCTTATACTCTCTTCTTTAGGTGAGGCTGGATCACGAATGATTCGTGCGAACATGGACGCATTTAGGCAGATCGAGGATCGGCGCATTCACTTCAAAACCAAAGTAAAGTTAATCCTCTGTGTCTTCAGCGGCTCATATGTCGGGAGTAAATGACGATTGTTATATTCAATATTACATTCAACAACAAAACACCTCAATCGCCTAATAGGAGACATCTTGTCTTCCCCAGCACCGGTGTCGACTCAACGGTGGACTGATGACAGCTCACTCAGGGCGGGTCTAAGGTAAGACGGCCTTGTCAATCAACTATCGGTCTGTGCAGAACTATGTCATTCAGACAGGAATCTCAGAACAACCTGATTTGAGAAAGGAGGTTTTAAAATAGGGATTTAAAAAAAAAAACACTGGGTGGATTTTTATCATTATGGATGTGTACACACACTTCAAACATACATTTATGTTCAAACAACTTGTAAAAAGTGAATTTTGCATCCGATGACCCCTTTAAAGGGCACAGGGGTGCACATAGTGGTACACATGCACAACCAAAATAAAAAATGCATGGGGTAAATAAGTCAGGACCGCTCATTTTCACACTGACATGGTTGACGGCTGTTAATGCACAACATTACCGTTTTAGATCGACTAACTGTAATACTATATAAGATTTCCATTCGAACTGGAAGCTTAAATCTAAGCTATGCTGCAGGTAACCCACTAAAAATTAAAGCTTTCTGGTTTTAGGTTTGAAAATGTTAAAAGAATTATATTTTTTAAGTGTACTATAAATAATTGTATTATCTATTATGACAACTCTCTGAAGATTTTAGCATGGAAACATATGACAATGTTAATGTATTTGTTATTGGCGAATAGATCTGCTACGCTGCTGCTGTTGGTTATTGCTGTAGTTGTAGATTATTGCTGCTGCTGCAAGTACAGGAACTTGCTACTGCCAATGCATATGGAAATACAGTGCTGTGAGTATTAAAATAACCCTGTAACAGATCTATACAAGTGGAGCTGGGGAAGGTGGAGGGTTTCAGAGGAACTCTGAAAGCATGCTGCAAAATGCTCAAGGGGATGCTAACCAGCTATTTAAATGTAAATCAGCAAGCTCACTGGCTGCGTATGCAACATGAACCAATCAGCTTGTGCCAAGTCGTTTAATGCTGTGAATATCATCAGTTTGAGTTAACGACTCATCAGCCTGCACCATCTATAGTTTCATGAAAGAACTAGGCATGTTTATTTAATACTAATTTTTTATTTTAAAATATAATAGCATTATCACACTTTATTTTTTTGTTATTTTTTTAAATAACCCAATTAAATAAAGCACAATTATATTATTATAACTATTATTAATTTTATTTTTTAGAGTTATATTTAATGGGTCACAATATGTGCAGTGTGAGCACCAAACCAAATCTCTAGGTGCGCTTATGAGCACCAAACCGAAAAACTTATGTGCACCCCTGCCTATTATGCTTTTATGATTTTCCTTCAGTGTGTAAAAACTGTAGCTGTTTGTGCATGTAAATGATCTGCGAAGTTACAAAGCACAAAGCACATGCCAAAGCGAGTTAATCTCTCAAGCAGAACACACTTTCTCTCCAAAAGAAACTTGTTTGTAGTTGTGCCATTATATCTGTGACTTAGCAATGTCACCATGTTACACATTTGCATAATGCCCGCCTGCTGGCTGCTTTGGCCTACCCTCAAAGAACAGTTGGGTAAGTGATTTCTCTATGTTGAGGAGACATAGCAAAACCTGATGGGATGTTACATTTCTGACACACACTCTAAGCGATTGCCCAATCACAACAGACTGGGAGAACTGACCAATTAGAGCAGATTTTTCAAAAAAGTAGGCTTTAAAGAAACGAACTAAAACAGAGCATTTCAGGCAATGGGTAAAGAGAGATGCGGTGGCAATGTGCAGTATGGGAAAAATAACGTTTTTTAAACTTTAAATCATGTAAATGTATTCAAGAAGAACTTGTAAATGAGCGTGTGATCACTTAAAATACTTTTATATTATTTTTACATAAAGGTTTGCACATTCCATTTAATCAATAAAATAATTAATGTGTTAATTAGTTTTGGGCAGCTTGATAATATTTGGAACAATTACCATGTACAAAAGCCTCGTTTAAACATACGTGTGTCAAGCCTATTTGAACATGTGACAGTTTGCACAAGTATTCTCATTAAGTCATGTGTAGTGTGCACACAATGTGAATACAATTCAATACCAGAAAAATATGTACACTTTATTTCAGAGTGTATACTGTACCACATAACAAGTACACTCTTAAAAATAAAGTTTCTACTCATCACTGTCACCGAAAGCTGCTCACTAGGGGTTGTAGGGCAATATTTCTGTAAAAAATACTTTGGAATAATCTTTCTAGTGAATAGTGCCATACTAATAATTTTTTTTTAGCAGGTTTCTACATCTAATATTACTCAAAAGCGTTGACAGAAAAACAAAATATGCTGTGAACTTAAATATTTTCCAAATAATAATTGAACAAATTTGCTTTAGTTCAATGTCAATATAAAAATAATAATAATATATTTTTTTAAAAAGTACTTAATTTACCAAGCAGCATGATGTCTTCATAATATCATCTTATCTATTTTTCACAATATAAATTAGATTTTATACATGAAAATAAAGAGCAGACTTTATGCTTTAGAAATGAGTTCCCTCACAAAGCTATCACCATACAATCAAAGAGTTTGAACTCTGTTGAGTTGCACAATGAACTTTTTGTTGTGTAGATTTTAGAGAACCTGGTATACTGAAATACTAGTGCAAACCCATAGGTTGATCGGAATGTCCTCATGTAAAATCAACAAACTTTTTATCCTCAAAAGAGCCATACAGTCCACCCAAGAACCCTATAGCTAAAATGGTACTTAAAGAGAGGGTCCTCTGCAGAATGTAAAGTGTTTCAAAAAAACAAAACAAAGAAGAGTGTACTGTGCATACCGTACCACATGACAAGTACCAATGAATATTTTAAGGTAGTAAACATACATATTAAGAACCAATCAACTGCTTTCACGTACCCCACCACCATCACTTACAGCTGAACTCTGCATTCAGAGGCCAGTCACATGGATGATGGCAATCAACAGATGTCATCAAACCTACAGTATGTAGCTGCTTTGTTGGGGTGCAGTTTGACTTTAAACTTAAAGCTTGAGCAATTGCAAAACGGCAGCCATACCAACCAAGGCTCATTGAAAAAACATGCTCGTGTCAACAATTTTCAAAAATGATATTATGTTGCTTCCTGCACATTTCGGTACACTTTCAAAATCAAATGTCTAGTGAATGGCACTAAAAGCACATTTAGATTTATCCAAAACAGATAAATGTGATCCTGGCATGTTTTACTGCAATGGTTGTTGCACGTATGGCAGCAGTTCAGAAATGAAATATCCAGAAATGCTGCTAAAAAGCTAATGCTCTATCATGTTCAAAATTACTGTACCACAATGACACAAAACTCTACCCTAAGACTAACTGATAGCATTAACAAAAACAAAAGTGAGATAAAAATGCATGAGAAACCATGCCATTTTAGCTTGCTTCTACAAGTCTTTGAGGTCTTTATCGTGATTCTGCTTCACAACTGCAATGCTGTACCAGGTGAGCTACCAAGCAAGTTTACTAAAAGAAATTAGCACTATGCTTAAAGTGTTTTGAAGTCATAATATTGTGCAAGGAACAGGTTTACTAATCAATAATCTGCCCCTTTAATTATGAGTTGTGTGAACAAAAAACAAAAAAATTGTTGGAGATTTAGGGCCACTAGTGGTCATTTTAGCTATAAGGTATGTTGTTGGAGTTTTGCCCGAAATTAAAATGGGATACAATCTTCCAATGCCGTCTTGCAGTATGTTGGAAATGGAGTTCTTAAGACTCTTAACATGAAATGATTAACTGCTAAACTCTCTCCACCAGCTCAATGGCTTTCTGTTCTTGATCTACATTACTTTCATTTAAAGAAAAAACACACCTCAAAATTACACCATTTATCTCTGACCAAATGAGTTCACTCATGATGATAAAATGTCACATGACCAAGAGTAATGAAGCCTGCAGGTGAAGCGGCCATTTTAATCTCTGGGAACGAGAGAGAGGGGAAGCAATGATGTGCCAGATTAGACTCATTACGAGAGGGAATGTGTTGATGGGCTGCAGAAATGGAGGATGAAGGGATGGGGATGCAAGAGCCACAGAAAAAGAAGAGAGAAAAACATTTTTATGTATGCATTTGGCAGATGCATTCAGTCTATACATTTTACACAACGCGTCAAGTTTTTAGCAATGTACTTTTTTTTATATTCGTGTTGGTTTCACATGGTTTTGAAAAACCATTTCCAAACAAGTTTCAATTTAATGTCATGCTTAACCAATAATCATTCCATATGTTCTTTACACTTTAAGAGTACACACATCATAATCATTATTTTCAAAACCTTTTCTTTTAAATATTTCTATTTAAAATATTTTTTAAGTTTTTTCTAATTATCACGAATGACGTTTTTTTCTAACAAATAATAATAAAAATATGCCAAACTTTTCTTAAGCATATCAGGACATTTAAAAATAGCTAATCACAGTCAGTGTATTCAAGTTGTATGTAATATGAAATGCATTTTTTTTTTAAATTATAGACAAAAAAAAAAAAAAAAAAAAAAGTCACATCACTGACTCAGTCTACTTGTTATTTGAAATATTTTTTAAAAGTACTATTCATAAAAATAAACATAAAAATTACAGCTAAGTTGTCAGCTGCAAGATCTGTCAGTTGGAAGCAAAAAACAACAACAGTTTGAAAATTTCATTCAAAACAACATTTTCTATCCATGATTAATTCACTGTGTGCTTTCACATCAGCGCTATTGTTCATGAGCTTATTGGACTGTTTCAGAGCTGGTGGCTATTCAGTGGGCATAAATATCCAGTGACTAGACTGCATACGGATGGGCTGTTTTTCCTCTCAGATCTGCTGTTAACAAGAATGTTTTCTTGCAATGTGGACCAAGTTAGCAATCCATCCTATTATATTCATTCAAATCTGACATGGACCCAGAGTACACTGAATCATAATAGGGATGGATGGAGAAAGCAATGAGTAAATTGAGATAATGAGAGCCAAAGAGACATCTAGAGTGAAGGCCTTCCTTTTGTCTTTTAGGCAAACGGCTGCAGGGATACTAATGGTTGATCAAATCCAAATATGCCAGATAAAAAAGATCTGTCCTACTTTTTCGCTAATGGATGAAAGAGAAAGAAAGAGGGAGAAGTCCTGACTCATGCCATATATGGTAAAGGACTCGCTGAACTGATGTCCGGCAGAATGTTTCCCTTACAATAATGCCTCTCTCAACACGACACTGCTAAAAGCTCTCCAAATCAATCCTACTTGCAGATACTGAGGTGCTATTACTGGAGTGTGTTTGTGTTAAAGTGTGTATATTTGCAGAAATGTATGTGAACTTGTTGGACTTATCTGGTTTTATCTGCATAAATTGGACATAAAATTTGCAACTGAAAGTTACAACAGTCTACTTGAAAACATATCACTGGTTGTGTTATTCATTCATGTCTTCATTGAACACACCATGTAAACCTTCACACTAAGAAGTGGCCTTCAACAAAGACATCAGACCAGCCGTCAGCAGGTATTCTCTAGTCCATTCCTTTTACAAAAAACTATTTCTGTTTAGACTATTTCAATGTCTGGTGTAAATGTCTCGGTTCAGAGCATCAGGCTGAGGTCAGGACTCTGACTGGGCAGCTCCAGAAGACCCATTTTATTCTGTTAAAACCATTCTGGTGTTGATTTACTCCTGTGCTTGTCCTGATACATCACCTTCTGCAGAGCTTCCACTTTTGGAATTCCTTCTTGGGAATTCCAAACGTTGCAGCTGAGAGAGTGTTGTGCTTCTTACATACTGTAGCGTTTTCATTTTCTCCAAAAAACTAAAAAAAACTTTGGTTTTATCCATCCACAGAAACATTAGTAACACTGAGGAACATCCACATGCTCTTTTGCAAATGTCAGACATACAGCAATGTTTTATTTTTGGGCAGCGGTGGCTTCCTCTGTGAAGTCCTCCAATGAAAACCACTCTTTTTTAGTGCTAAACACATTATAGACACGTCAACAGAGAAGTTCAGGGTTCTTCTTATCACCATCGAACATCCTGCACTGTACTCTTGCAGTCATCTTCACAGGGCGCCCACTCCTAGAGAGAGCAGCAACAGTGCTTAACTTTCTCTATTTATAGACATCTTGTCTTACTGTGGAGTGGCGAAAATTGTGTTTTATAGGACAGGGAAGCTCTGATCAATCTTGTATTATCTGGACTTCTCACTCCAGTTATGGATTCACAACTTTTGCATCCTTCATTGGGAATCTATACATGGTGAGTTCAATAAAGACATAAAAATGAAAAATATTTGTGTTTTTCAATTTAAAAGGTGCAAATCTAAAAGTTTCACACAAGAAAATAAATTGGTTTTCTTGTTGAGTCATCTGAATGGTGTACACTCACTCGATGCAAAGAGTGAAAATTAGACAATGGAACACATTTTTAATCAAGCTTTAAAGTGCCCCTATTATGGATTTTCAAAGTTTTAAATCTGAAAGTGCACCGTGTATGAAGTTATTGTCTCTCAAAAGAAAGAGTTGACTCTGAATCATTGAAAGGAGTCGTTTTTAAAACAAATCCCAAGCAGTTTCATGTTGACGTCCACTTGTTGGTCTTTTCGCATTGGTCTGAATGAAAATGCAAATTCATTCTGTGCCACTAGGTGCCGCTTTAGGAGTGGTAACGGCTCCGGACAAAAAGCAGCACTGCACTCACAAACGCTGCTTTATCAGGCATTACAGGCATGATGAGATGAAAATGAGACCAATCGGACCAATCACCGCAGATTAGCGTCACGCAAAGGAGGGGTTTGAAAAAATGAATCGCTGAGCAAATCATTTGGGAGTCATTGAGCAAGTAAAGTAAAAATAAATGCATATTATAAGACAATGAAAGTGTTTTTTGACCTTGCATGCATGTCAACCTGTTACTGGGGACTCCCAAAACCAAAATATGAACCTTTCATTACCCATAATAGAGGCACTTTAAAAATGGGAGAATCGGTATTTGTATGGCTGAAGAAGGAGAAAAGATCTGAAGCCAGAAGCATAAACATACGCCATACACAAGGTGAAAAGAAATGATGATGGAGAAGTGATGCCCAAACTGCTGCTTTTCTGTCAGACAGGAAAGGGAATTATTGTGTGGACCACTCTCTAAAAACTCACTAGTATCATTGTATTTACATAAAACTAGTGGTCAAGCCATGTATCGTCAAGGCCAATATACTGCCATTATACAATATTTGGCATTGTTTAATGAGCAGCATCAGCTGATAAGTTCTCTGTTTGACCGATAAGTGTCGTAAGCGAGGCTTTAATTTTGACAGCCCTGAGAAACCAGGGCTGTATATATACGCATATTGGCTTTCTATTGGCCAAGATATCAGCATCAATCTTCAAAAAACCCTTTAACAGTCAACCATTAGAAAGGTGATCATGCTTATCCATGTCAATAAAATAAAATAAAAATATATAAAAAACTAAAACACATGAACAACAGCAATGCAACTGTACAGGTCTGTTCACACCAAGAACGATAACTATATTAGCGTCCACACCTGTGGACAATATTGTCTTTATTGTCTGTGGCACACACTCCACTTTAAATTCTTGAACTTGTGGTAGCACTGGAAAAAAATCATTCTGAAAGTGATTCCAACAATATCGTTTCTCATCGTAGCTGTGGTGTGGAATTTGCTATTCTTTAATATTGAAAATGATTTTTAGAACAATATTTTGAAATTGCTATCTTTAGAGTTATCGTCCTTTGTGTGAACAGGCCTTAACTCTCGCTAAAGAACTACTGAATGCACCTTTAAGCAGGCTGTATTTGTTTATAGTTGTGACTTACCTGTAAATCAGATCAAATTTTATGCTCAATTTATGCAGAAATTCAGATAAATCCAACGGGTATTTTTTCCCGCGACTGTATATATCCTGTCATATCTATGATTCATCGGCGCATCCCTGACACAACAACATTACTGCCTCCCAGCGTGAGTTTCTCGTTTCCAGAATGCTTCATTAATCATGAAAAAAAGAACGGTATTACTACGCCCTCGGAAGTTGTCTAAAGCACGAATTTGCGATCCATTTTTATCACTTGCTATGAAATTTGTGTAATTTCCGGCATAAACAAGGTAAAATATGACAGAGAAAGAATAAACGAATGTAGGGAAAGCAGAAAAATGGATTTCAGCCAACCCTAGAAGTGATAACATGTAACAAGGTACACTTCAGCTTCTTCATGTGGAAAGAAAGAAAGGGATGGAGAGCGACGGACACAGAAATAGAGAGAGATATCAGAGTCGAGGGGGTCAGAACCACAAGAGCAGAAATAAAACTCTAGTGGGTGCGATTCAGCCCGAGGTGGGGGAACGAGAGAGCGGGAGAGCTGGAGAGAAGCACATGAAAGTATAGGCACACTCTCGGTTTGAGAAATCCATGCTGACAGAGGAAGAGAGCGCGAGAGAGCCACATGAAAGGCTGGAGTCACCTCTCTGTTTGAATAAGGTATGCTGACACTCCATCAAACCCTCCGACAGAAGTGACAGCGGACTGTGGAGGAACAGAACAAAGAGCAGCATGTATGGATGTGCCTTTATGTGCGTGTGTTTGTAAGAAGAAGCTACAAGCAAGTTTCTGTCCTGCTGAGTTCCATCTTACTACCAACCCTCTTTTTCACTTCCTGAAGTGATTATACAGCACTTCCCATTTTCTTAATGAGAATATTAATTCTCCAAGAGTATGTGTGGTTACAGTTCAGATGGTGGAAAACTAAAAAATCATGCAGGTATCTGGAAGCTACCAATTTAACACTTGTACACCGTGTGTGTGTGTGTGTGTGTGTGTGTGTGTGTGTGTGTGCGTGCCAGAGGATTTGCTTAAGTACTGTGTAACTAAATGTTCCAGTAGTGTAGGTTTTTGAATATGTATAATCTCTGAGTCCTCAGAGATAGCTCCGAGTTGTCTACGATTTTTAAAACGCTCATTCATAAACTGCTCAAATATTTACACTACTTTGGCTGAAGCAAGCAGAAGAAGTGTGAAAAATAGCCTGGAAAGGATTGAAGTTAACATTGTGTGAGTCGGAGGTTAGCGTGTTCTCGAGCTGTGAAAGACGTAATCACATAACAGTTACTCACAACTTTAAAGCCTCCTACAGAAACCTCTCACTGCGGCTGCTTCATTATGAACATGAGGGTTTAATGTATCTAATACTTCACTTTGAAATGGGCCGGCAGATCAGTGGAGAGTACAGATGCTCTGTGAAATACAGAAATCAGGGTCATGTTTTTAAATACATGATTAAATGCACAAAATGAGATCTGTTTGGTGGGCGAGAGACATCAGGGACTATGCGAGTACGTGTGTAAGAAGAACGATTGAGAGAAATAGGACATTTGTTTGTAGGGTCTATAGATGAAATGAACAGTTAAGATTATCAATTAACGCAAAGGTTTTTTTTTTTTTTTTGTCCATACAATGAAGGCTATTGACTTGATGAATACACATTCTCATATGTATACAACCGTTCAAACGTTTAGGGTCAGTAAGATTTTGAATTGTTTTTGAAAGAAGTAAAGGCTGAATTTATTTGATCAAAAATACAGTTATATTATAAATATTAATTATTTTACCATTATTTTAACTATTTTAGCATGTTTTAAAATGTATTTTTTTCCTGTGATGGTACAGAAGCTATTACTCCAATCTTGATCCTTCAGAAGTCATTCTAATATGCTTATTTGGAGCTCAATAAACATGTCTTATTACTATCAATGTTGAAAACAGTTGTCCTGCTTAATACATTTTTTCCAAGATTCTCTGATCTTTAAGTTTGAAATAACATTTGTGACCCTGGACCACAAAAGCAGTCATAAGGGTCAATTTTTTCAAAATTGAGATTTATACATCATCTGAAAGCTGAATAAATAAGCTTTATTATTATTATTTATTAGGATAGGACAATATTTGGCCGAGACACAACTATTTGAATATCTGGAATCTGAGGGTGCAAAAAAATCTAAGTATTGAGAAAATCGCCTTTAAAGTTGTCCAAATGAAATTCTTAGCAATGCATATTACTAATCAAAAATGAAATTTTGATATATTTACGGTAGGAAATTTACAAAATATCTTCATGGAACATGATCTTTACTTAATATCCTAATGATTTTTGGCATAAAAGAAAAATTTATCATTTTGACCCATACAATGTATTGTTGGATTTTGCTACAAATATACCCCAGCGACTTAAGACTGGTTTTGTGGTCCAGGGTCACATTTATTTGCAATAGAAGTCTTCTGTAACATTAAGTCTTACTGACCCTAAACGTCTAAACAGTAGTATATAAAAGCAACATATTTAAGCCTGAGAAATGTGGCGTTTAAAAATACAGAAATAAACATAAAAATACCTAGCAGAGAAACTCTTTATTAAATATTTAATCATATGAGAGTAGGCCTAATAATACTCTTAACCGATCAAACTTCTGTCACAACACTAACAAAAACAAATATAGAAATAAACATTTTACCAGTATTGCATGATTTTTTATGCGTTTTTACAGTACCTGGTAAAATTAAAGATACAAATTATCTGTTTATGACTTCAGGGTTTGTGTGATGCCGCTGGGCTTATAATACATATAAAATCTTGAATTTGAGTTCATTTGGGGTCCAAATCTCAAACAATCATTTCTAAACGCGGCGTTTCAACCACATACACAGCACTTTTTATTAATTTTCAGCTCAATTTTAATGAAGCGCTAATCTAAGTCAGCTCTTTTCTAGGAAACAGGGACCCGGAAGTGTCGCCAGAATCAGTCATTTCATCTATAAGTGCGAAAGTGTTGTAAAATATTGTTAGTGCGAAGAAGAAAATATGAGGGAGGGCGTGTGTGGCTTTATGTCTCTCTGTTAGATCCATCTGTGAATGTGAGTGGGCATAGCCTCTGGTATGGCTGTCTTCAGTGAGCTAATTATACAGCAACCTAAATATTTAATGCCCATCAGTCTTTAATTAGCTACAATAACACGTGCAATCAGCGCAAAATAACAGTGATGACTGAGATTCAGGCTGGCACCTGCCATGCAACGTGCCACCCAGAGAGCCCATCAACCACAGCAAAGCAGAGAGAGACAGACCCCCAACCATAGTACAACGACAGAGAGACAGAGCAACGAGACAGAGCCTTGACTACAATGTAGAGAGAGAGATACCTTGTATATTTTATTCTTCCCTCCATTTTCCTAATTTATGTACATTGTTACTGCTGTTCACCGTTTTATCTGTATGCAGCTCAGCTGTAAACACTTTGGCAATGCGAATGTACAAATATTTGTCATGCCAATAAAGAATCTCAAAACTGAATACTGAGAAAATCTCAGCCAAAACACGAGAGAAAGAGAGAGTGAGAGATTTGTTTATGTTAGGGGGTAGTAGAGGCTCATTAAAATAAGAGATCAGTCACAGTATATAGCAGGAGAGAGAGAGAGAGTGATTGTCTTTACAGGCTGTGTAAGGTTGTTCTTTTTGTTAGCCGTTGTGAATTGAATCATTTTTTCCTCATTGTTAACATATGTAAATTCCTGTGTCACTGCTGCTGCAGGCCTTCAGTTTTGCTCACCGTTAGAGGACGAGAGAACAAGCCTCACACACACACACACAGATTCTCCCCACAGACACTCCTCTCTCTCTCTCTCTCTCTCTCTTTCTCACACTCTCTCTCTCACACACACACACACACACACACATAATGGCAGAGTCAGAGAAGGACACAAGGAACAAGACTGCTGCAACACACTAACATAGTTTTAAAAACACATACACATTTGTTTTCCTGTCATGGTGGGCAACAGTGTCATGCACTTTTTTTTTTTTTGGTGAGGGGGTCCTGGCTTACTTGGTGTCCTAGGCAAGATAAAACATGACTTAAAAAAAAAAGAAAACACTAAAGTTATTATTTATAGGTTATTCCTTTATCAACGAGGCATTCATCAAAATCAAAACGTCACAAAGCAGACATTACATTGATCAACTGTGATAGTAAAGACATTTATAATGTTACAAAGATTTCTATTTTCAATAAACACCGTACTTTTTAACATTCTATCATCAAAGAATCCTGAAAAAATGTGAAAAAAAGAAATCACGATTTCCACAAAAATATTAAGCAGCAATAATCAGCATATTAGAATGATTTCTGAAGGATCGTGTTGACACTGAAAACTGGAGTAATGATGCAGAAAATTTAGCTTTGCATCACAGGTTATTTTAAATTGTAAATTGGCAAACATAAGATTTCTTTAAAAAAAAAAAAAAAAAAAAAGTACAAAATAAATAAATAATAATAATAAAATAAAAATCTTATTCTGACCATAAGATTTTAAACATCAGATTTTTTAAATAATATAATACAAATTATTTGAAATATTCAGTCATACCAAATACGAAAGTATAATTTCTACCACAGTGCTTTTGAGGAAATTTTTTTTTTTCAATTTAAATTTAATTTGTATATATTTTTTAAGAAATGATTATTAATATTATTATTTTACCTATAACACAGCATTCAAAATCCATTTGGCTGATATCCACCCAAACAGCTGCAGGGACATGTGCTAGTCTGAATTAGCATGACGCTTCTTATAGACTTCCCAGTGATTTCTACAGCTCCTGAGGTAATAATATTTCTGACCTCTCCTCATCTACCAAACCCTCACACAACATTTTTACACTTTCTTTCAGACATTATTTATGCTTTATAAAGTTGGGTTCCTCCTGGACACTGTTGGCTGCTCCCCACAATGCAGGTGATTTCAGGTTTTACTATCCTTATGGGACATCTGGTCCCACACACACACACACTTGAGATCACTACACCATTCACTTTTCTTTGTGTCCCTTTAAACAGCTCATTCATACCCAGGTTTCATCATGCTGTCCTCACAGTGCTCTCTACAGTCTCTTTTTATCACAATTCCTTTTGTTAAATATTTTATTCCAGCTGCTGAACACTCTTTCACCCCCATCATCTCCCATTGTCCTCTGCTGAACACAGGTGAAGGACAGACAAATCAGGAGAGGAGGGCACACCGAATAAAGGGGTTCTGTTTTCCCTTCATCTTGATTTACTGCCTCTCTCTGTTACACCACAGTTTGGAGCCATGGGGCAACAACAACCTCCTCAATCTCAATAAATAGGGTCAGGAAAGAGAGAAAGATTGGCCCAGTGAGAAAAAGACAGAAATTTGTGAGAAATGTTGTGCAGCAAAAAAATTATTTATTAACCCTGAGAACATCAGGGGACAAAACAGCATGATACAAAGAGAAAGGGATGAGTGGAGCTGGGAATGAGTAAAGGAAAAGTAAAATCACACAGCGAGGTACAGTGTCGCTCTATGGCTGCCTGTTACGTATGTGCTGGTGAGGCGTGATGAGGTTATTTACAGGGTTACACTTCAATAAACCCTCTCACCAAACATGCAAATGGGATGTTGAAAAGAGCGAAGGAGAAAAGGGAGGAAAGCGGCAGGTGGGGAACGGAATAAAAAAAGAAAGAATGAAAACTGTGTTATTTTACAAAAAACTCAAAGAACAATGAATGTGTGTTAGTTTCTTGATTCCTCGGCTACAGTGTTAATGTGAGCAAACAGAAATGATGCTGTAAACTGAAAAAAATAAGTAAAATTCACTAAACTTTAAGAAGAAGAAAGTGAATTGTAAATGTAATGTGAGGTATAGTTCCAGTTGTTGGTTCTGAAGTGCGTTCAAAGGTAAAAAGACTATAAACGCATGCTCTATGAAATATGACTAATTTTAACTGTAGACTGCAAAAATGCTAGAGTAAGTTGCCTTACTATGTGTGGGGAAAAACTCGAATAGATCCAACCTTTCATGTATGTTTACAGAATAATGTATACTATTTTTGGAAGTAAAAAAGAACAAGTCATCTTATAATTTACAGTGAAAAACTGTAAACCGACATTCCAAGAATGACACTTCACATGTAATGGTATTCTGTTCAAATAATTGTGTTTCTTAAAGGGATAGTTCACCCAAAAATGAAAATGTAATGTTTATCTGCTTACCCCCAGGGCATCCAAGATGTAGGTGCCTTTGTTTCTTTAGTAGAACACAAACGAAGAATTAACTCAAACCATTGCAGTCTGTCAGTCCTATATAATGCAAGTCAATGGGCACAGAATCTTTGAGAGTAAAAAAAACATGCACAGACAAATCGTCAACCTGCTCTGGCACATAGATATATATATACACATAGATGCCTCATTAGCGACTGTTTCTATGGGCTGCGATACGTAAGGATCTACGTATATATATATATATATATCCATGTTCCAGAGCCGTTGACGCGTCACGCGCCGAATGTTGTGGATGAGCTCAGGAGAGTTGGACATTGTCTGTATCAGAGGTAAAAAATGATATAAATGCTGTTCAGTTTCTTGCACAAACCGATCGATCGTTGCTATATTAGTATTTACCTACACTTGTGGAAAGGCTACTTGTGATAAATGATTATCAATTCTTTACTTGCATAAAATTTGCCTCAAAATAATTATATCTACAAAGGTGCTGTAGGGAATCCATATATATGACTGAAATAAACTTTTATTTAAAAAAAATAAATAAAATAAATTAGAAACCTAAATATTTGTCACCTTCAATGCTTGACAAGCAATATTGTGAAATGCAAGGTGCTATTTTTTAAGTTCTGCCACATACAGAGAGCTCAACGCTACACTTCAAATGGTGACAATTATTTTGTGTTGAATTCCACATGAATGAACTCCAGACATCACAAAACAAGTCATTAAATGTGACGACAAAATGTGTGGAAAAAAATGCCATGACAGCCAAACAATACAAAACATTTAGATTTCCTTTAAAACATTCATATTCATGCTTAAACTGAATTATTTTGTTTAGAAAGTATTAAGTGTTCCCTCCTGAATTTACTGAGCCACAAAATCAGTTTCTCTGCAGAAAAAAAAAACGGATATAATGTGTGAGTGTGTGTAGGGATGTTTAGAAGGTGACGGAAAGGAAGACAGATAAAGATAACAATGGTAGCTGAGGCATGTGATGAGGGGAGATGAATGCGAGAAGAGAGAAAGAGTGCTGGAGGGTAAGAAACGGTAGCTGGAGATTTAAATTAGAGGATGAAGAGGTAGTGAGGGAAGAGTTTATAATCAGTACTTATATTACAGATAGATGTGCAGTATCAGTGAAGGTCTGCATCTTCATAAAGACACTAAAAATCTACAGTTTTGTGGAGTTACTAAATAAAGTGTCACTACAAACTATATTTTTCAGTAGTTTAGACAGTGTAGTTAAAATAATGTAGTTTTTCCAGTGCAAAGGTACCAACAATTTGCAAAGTAGTGTAACAAAATGCTACCACATTGCACAAACAGGTCTTTATTCAAGTCAATGGATTTGTTCTTAGAATTCATGTAAATGGATCGATAAAAAATAAAAATAAAAATAATTTTTTTAAAAATCCCAGATTTGAGTCACATTTTGTTTTCACAGTAAATATATATATGTAAATTTAATATAGTTACATTTCTTTAGTCAATGCCACTATGATTTCACAGAACTTTATTGATTTTTGCAGCCCAAAATTACTGAATTCATTGTTGCTTTTCTCAAAATTGTGGTGATATTTCTGAGTTTTTTGTGTGTTCATTTGCATTAAAAATCCTCTGATTATTATGCATTTATGCAATTAGTTTTAATGACATTAAGTGTAGTTACCTGCAGTTTTTGTGTTTAATTACCAGTTTTAATGACATTAAGAGTAGTTACTGACATTTTTCTTGTGTTTAATTACTAAAAATCATTTGTGGTTCTTTCACTTTGTCTTACACACCTAATGCGAAAATATCACTTGCGTAGCCGTATCTCTCTCAAACAGTTTACAAGCAAACAGGTCGGAAAGACAATAGGTTAATACAATAGTAGCAGGTTGCGAATGATTTGGAGAGATCACTTGGAAATTAAATATAACAATTAAATATCACACTTTTCCGTATATAGAACCTGACGTGCGTTTAAATCCTAGTGCATTTTTATGGCTGGCCAATCCCTGCTCATTTTACAACGGCGTTCACTAAAATACAGCAGCAGGACAGTTGAACGTATCGATCAATTTGTTTGCACTCAGAATTATGGATTTTGATTAGCTAATATTGCTTTTCCCCATACCTTTTTTGATGAAAAACTGCAGAAATAAGATAAAAATCCAAGCTGCTGCACATAGCTTGGCAACTGATTGAACAGCATTAAATCTTGGACTGCTTTGTAGCTTATAGCTAGCTTTACAGAGTACATAATCAAAAGAGTAGCATGACTGTACTTTCACTACTTTAAAACATGAGCAGCTTGGCAAGCTGTGGTTTCAAAGTATCCTCCCCAACGCTAGATCTAAAATGAAGATGTCTGTCTACGTCTTTACAGTCTACACCAGCTTAACCCATCAAAACGAGCCCTACTACAGCTAAATCTGTCAGAACGCCACATTTGCTTTAAATAGCATTCAACGCGGATACATCTAGCCTCACACGGTTTCAGCTTACACATCCGAAATTAAACTTTGATGCGGAGGAATAAGCGAAAGAAAATGATGGGAAAGAGGAAGAGGATAGCCTCACTTCCGGAAGCAGTCGCTGGCCTCTCTGTGTCATTAAAATGAATCCACCTTGCGTGCTAATGCCTCACAAGGATAAATAATTCAGTGCGGGCACACGCTGATGGGCCAGGCTAATTAAAGAGCAGACCGGCGGCGAGACGTCGCCACCTCACACATTTGCACCACTTAACTCGGATTGTCGAACCCTGTGGTCGTGTCTGTAACGTGGCGTGACAGCTGTCTGGGCCTCACGAGGTGGCAAATGTCAATCGATGACGGAGGTCCCCGTGCGATCGTGACGCGCCCAGCTGTTTGCAATCAAACAACAGCATACCGTGAACGCCACAACCTGCTTATTAACCTGAGGGGAAAACCATCAGAACATGGTGTTCAGGAAGAGTCGACTCAAGCGTTTGTGACAGACGCCCAGACCTTTTAACTGCTTGAGTAATTTGATGGACAGCTAGACACACGCACACAATTTTTCTGAAAGCTTATAAACACAGCGCTGAAAGACCACTGTACTGTTAAAGGATGTCAGTGGAGTGTTGACTGTACTTTAAAGTGAGACAAAGTTGATGAAACAACAGTGTGAATGGATTAACAGCACTGCGGTCAGACACCGGAAAGAAAACACATGAGCTCATATCATTTCAAGGAGACTTAATCATGAGGAGACAGCGTACCCTGACCTTGCTGCGAGGCCGTAGGCTCTATGAAAGCTGTTAGAATACTGTGACATTTACTCAAGAAAACCCAAAGTAGTGCCTCGGATGAAGATGATTCCTCTCGCTCTGGGAAGGAATGATATTAACTGGATAGTTCACCCAGAATCATCATTTACTCACCCTCATGTCAAACCCTTATAAATATCTTTCGTGTAACAAAAAAGCTAAAGCTGGGAAACTAGAAATTTTGAATAATGTGCTGATTCTTTTCCATTCAGTTACAGTGATAGTTTTCAAAAATGAAAATTCTCTAATTTGCCTCACCCTCACACAATCCCACATGTATATGAACATGACGGAAATCCATACGACCCCAGTTGATAAATCAATGTCTTTTGAAACAAAATGATTCTTGTGTGTTGGAAAAACTACAAATACAGGTGCTGGTCATATAATTAGAATATCATCAAAAAGTTGATTTATTTCACTAATTCCATTCAAAAAGTGAAACTTGTATATTATATTCATTCATTACACACAGACTGATATATTTCAAATGTTTATTTCTTTTAATTTTGATGATTATAACTGACAACTAAGGAAAATCCCAAATTCAGTATCTCAGAAAATTAGAATATTTACATTTGAGTTTCAATTAATGACCATCCCTACAGTATAAATTCCGGGTATCTCTTGTTCTTTGAAACCACAATAATGGGGAAGACTGCTGACTTGGCAATGATCCAGAAGACGAACATTGACGCCCTCCACAAAGAGGGTAAGTCACAGAAGGTCATTACTGAAAGGTGTGGCTGTTTACAGAGTGCTGTATCGAAGCATATTAAATGCAAAGTGGACTGGAAGGAAGAATTTGGGTAGGAAAAGGTGCACAAGCAACAGGGATTACCGCAAGCTTGAGAATACAGTCAAGCAAAGCTGATTCAAACACTTGTGAGAGCTTCACAAGGAGTGGACTGAAGCTGGAGTATCAAGAGTCACCACGCTCAGACATCTTCAGGAAAAGAGCTACCAAGCCACTTCTGAACCAGAGACAACGTCAGAAGCGTCTTAGCTGGGCTGTGGAGAAAAAGAACTGGACAGTTGCTCAGTGGTCCAAAGTCCTCTTTTCATTTGGAAATCAAGGTCCCAGAGTCTGGAGGAAGAGTGGAGAGGCACAGAATCCATGTTGCTTGAAGTCCAGTGTGAAGTTTCCACAGTCTGTGATGATTTGGGCTGCCATGTCATCTGCTGGTGTTGGTCCGCTGTGTTTTCTGAAGTCCACAGTCAACGCAGCCGTATACCAGGAAGTTTTAGAGCACTTCATGCATCCTGCTGCTGACAAACTTTATGGAGATGCAGATTTCATTTTCCAACAGGACTTGGCACCTGCACACAGTGCCAAAGCAACCAGTATCTGGTTTAAGGACCATGGTATCCCTGTTCTTAATTGGCCAGCAAACTCGCCTGACCTTATCCCCATAGAAAATATATGGGGTATCGTGAAGAGGAAGATGTGATATGCCAGACCCAACAATGCAGAAGAGCTGAAGGCCACTATCAGAGCAACCTGGGCTCTCATAACACCTGAGCAGTGCCACAGACTGATCGACTCCATGCCACGCCGCATTGCTGCAGTAATTCAGGCAAAAGGAGCCCCAACTAAGTATTGAGTGCTGTACATGCTCATACTTTTCATGTTCATACTTTTCAGTTGGCCAAGTAATATTCTAATTTTCTGAGATACCTAATTTGGGATTTTCCTTAGTTGTCAGTTATAATCATCAAAATTAAAAGAAATAAACATTTGAAATATATCAGTCTGTGTGTAATGAATGAATATAATATACAAGTTTCACTTTTTGAATGGAATTAGTGAAATAAATCAACTTTTTGATGATATTCTAATTATATGACCAGCACCTGTATGATGATCATATGGATTATTATTTAATTTGTGTGGTTTTTGATGTGTCGACTTTGGGGATCCTGTATATTTGCATTGTACGGACTCACAGAGTTGGAATATTTTTCTAAAAATCTTTGTGTTCATTTGAAGATAGAAAGTCTCATACATCTGGGACGGCATAAAGGGAGAATTTTATTTTTTGGCTGGAGTATGCCTTCAAGTCAGTGATCTTAAATAATTTACTCACCCCCATGTCATTCAAGCCGTTCATGTCTTTGTTTCTTCAGTCGAAAAGAAATTAAGGTTTCTGAGGAAAACATTCCAGGATTTTTCTCCATATAGTGGACTTCAATGGGAGCCAACAGGTTTAGGGTCCAAATTGCAGTTGTAATTCAGCTTCAAAGAGCTCTACACGATCCCAGCCGAGGAATAACGGTCTTATCTAGTGAAACAATAAAAAAAATAATTTATATTCTTCTTAACCACAAATGCTCGTCTTGCACTAGCTCTGAGATGCGCGTTCACGACTTCATGTATTATTGTGGAGGAGGAGTACTGTTCAAAAGTTGCTGTATGTTGAATGACACATATTTGTATCAGTTTTTCAGTTATGTAATGTTTTTCTCAAAAACCTTTTCGACTGGAGAAAGAAAGACATGAACATCTTGGATGACATGGGAGTAAATTATCAAAAAAATTTAATTCTAGAGTGAACTAATCCTTTAAGAACCAGATAAGTCTGATTTGTAAACAAATCATACAGATTGATCTTGTGAACTGGATCAAAAGATTCATTAAAAAGATCTGACTCAAAAGAATGATTTGTTTATGAACTGGCCTTCACTGTTCTCTTATACACTTTCATGAGACAGATTTAGGACATAGGTCAAGACTTTCAGTGAATAACTTAAATTTTGATTGTAGGGCATCAGAAAAATATAAAACAGAGTACAACTTATATACTTGATACTCTTTTGGTGCTTTTTGACATTTTAGAGCTTGACAGTTCTCATCTAATGTTCTTATACTAACAAAAACTGCATTCTACTGAAGAAAGAGTCATATGGGTTTAGAACAACATGAGGGTGAGAAAATGATTTTTTATTTTTGAGTAAGCTACTACTTCTACTACCTTGATAGATCCAAACTGCGACCTGTGGATATAGTATCTAACGTAATATATTCCAGCAAACACAGGGACAGCAGCAAACACATCTGAGCATGTGCCCATTTCTCCTGCTGCGTTACTTGAAAGCAAACACAGCTCATGTTTATTTATTAGACGCCAATGCAAGGCACTTCAAAGGACTGTCCAGTCAGAAGCTCCCTGAGACTACGTTCACGAAACCTGCAAATTACTCCTGCCCCTGCCATGCCCAAAACCACCTGCCAAGACAGTTACATTAGCTTTTCTTTGTTTACCATAGAGCCTTAAAAACAAGTGCAAGGTGAAAACCATCACATGCACAGGCCATATCAAGATTAGATACAACTGAGATGGATGGCTAAAAAAATAGGCTCCCTTAGTCTGACACCCCAAATTGTGAATGTGTCCAATTTCCAGTGAGGAAAAAGTACAGTGGAGCTTGTGCTGGAATGTTGAGTTTGTTCCATTTGTGAGGGCTCAGGTTTTGCTCTTGATGGTTAATCAATGAGACATATTGCTTTGGGTCAAAAATGGGAGCTAGGTGAGCAACCACTAGACACTCTGTCCAACTAAGAAAGTCAGCTTGTGTAATTTAGCCATTAGATTCTACGGTTGAACTAGTGAGTTTCCTCATTGCCAACATAGGTAGCTCCCTTCTACTGCAGCATCTTAACTCAAATGGGATTGCCTTTTCCACAAAGGACACACGCGATGCCCACTTTTACATGCCATCCCGAATGTATAGGGTCAAGTAAGAGTCTCTACAACAAAGAAAAACACACAAAAAAACTTTAAAAATCTAGTTTAAAACACATATATATGCCATATGTGACCCTGGACGACAAAACTCAATTTTTTTCGAAATTGAGATTTATACATCATCTGAAATAAGATATGATGAAGCTGAATAAATAAGCTTTCCATTGATGTATGGTTTGTTATGATAGGACAATATTTGGCCGAGATACAACTATTTGAAAATCTAGAATCTGAGGGTGCAAAAAAATCTAAATATTGAGAAAATCACCTTTAAAGTTGTCCAAATGAAGTTCTTAGCAATGCATATTACTAATCAAAAATTTACGTTTTTATACATTTACGGTAACAAATTTACTAAATATCTTCATGGAACATGATCTTTACTTAATATCCTTTTGGCATAAAAGAAAAATGGATAATTTTGACTCATACAATGTATTTTTGGCTATTGCTACAAATATACCCGTGCTACTTATGACTGGTTTAGCCAGGGTCACATATACATTATATATATATATATATATATAATTCTGTTTCCTAAGAAATAATAAAAGTAAGCCAAATATAATTTCCTTTCAAGAATTCATTCTTCTGATGAAACTTTTTACAGGGTGTTTTCCCCACAAAAAATATAAAATTAATTTTAATTCAGCAATTCAAAATATGGTATTATCAAGTAATGTATTTTTTAATAAACCAATACACCCGGACAACAAAATTTATATGTCTTGACTATTTGACCACCTTAGAATGCCGCATAATTAAATGCGGTCACACTTTAAGGTCCAATTCTTGCTATTAACAAACCATTAACTATGACTTTTGCCTCAATAACTCCTAATTTGCTGCTTATTAATACTTAGTAAGGTAGTTGTTATAGGTATTGGGTAGGATTAGGGATGTAGAATAAATGCTTTATAAGTACTAATAAACAGCCAATATGTTAATAATAGGCATGCTAATAAGCAACTAGTTATTAGTGAAAATTGGTCCCTATACCAATTCCGCCCCTCTTCTTATGCAAAGGCTATTCCAAGGCATTTATGATGTTTTAAAGGTTTGAAAAAGAGCTTAAATTTTTCTAATTCCTCAAAGCTTTACTGTATGATCCACTACCCCACAATTTATTTGCTTTTCAAGCCGTTTCCTACACCTTCTACGGCCTTCCTCTGAGTGGCTTGTCTTTTGTAGGGTGAGACGGTTGAGGCCTAACTGCGGAGATGTGAGAATCCGCGTCCACCCGCGCTCTGTGCGCTTATGAAAGAGGGCTGCCATTGATTTTGCAGTGTGAAGGACTAATAAAGATGGATCTTTTTCAGAGCAGGACTGAAATGAGGGCCTACAGGTAAGAGCCGCAGACAGGCACAGCCACTTGTCCTTAATGGAAGATTGATTTTAATTGTGACACCACCTGATTGGCCTAGTTCTAAACGAATGAAACAGGAAAAAAGGAGATGGAAATGAAAAGCAGAGTGTGACCAATGTATTTTCTCTAAAGCAAAAGCACTTCAAAAGCATTACCATGACTCAGAAAGTTTTTTTTCTCTCTCTCTCTTCAACATTACGTTTTTCTTGAGGGGGTAAAAGGGTATCATTACTGTCATGAAGAAAGCTTCAAAAAGGTCTGAAATAACATCTGCAATCATTTTCTTTTTCCTTTCCAAAAAATTATTCAAGAAGATGTTGCAGTTCAAATTTAGCTCTCGTCTTCATTTGATAAAAAAAATAAAAAAAATAAACAATTTATTTTAGTTCTCTCTAAGGTAGTACATGGAACCAAGCATGTTTTTTCTTATTTTATTTAAAGTGCACCCTTGACTTCTGACTGTGGCACACTCTGACTTAAATATTAGAAGCTAAATGGCTAAATGATCCTGAGTGTTGGAGGAAATGGGTTGTAATGAAAGCATTCGTGCACATGCCTCAGCAGAGCGCTTTCTGAATCAGATCAAACCACTTTCAGAAACTGATCACTTGTTGGGTCTCAATAAATGCCTACCAATGCTTGAACAAAAAAAGACTGTGAAAAATAGTGCTGGTAGATACACACACGAACACATACATTCTTGGACATTTCACTTATGAATCATAGACCTCCAGAGACAATCGATAATGTCATTTAAACAGTTTTACCGACATACTGGAATATAATACAAACATTATTTTTGATTCTGAGTCTATTGTTGGCATGAAACCATGTAATTTAGACACTTTTTATTTTGTGCATCATCCATCTGCATTTTTCCTTTTATATATTTCAAGTGTTATTCTTGGTGTTATCATCAATCAAACCAAGAATTTGTTTTGTGCTTTACTCAGCACAGTGCGGCTCGGTACAGCACAACAATGCACTAGAAACTAGTAAATATGCCATTTGCAGGCCACACCATTCATCACATTTTGCATACTCACGTGCAGCACGGCAGATTATCAAGTCAAGAACACACTGGGCTATAAGAAGGACATTAAAATGCATTCCCCAATGTCCTTAAAAATCACTGAGCCAGGAGTTTTTTTAATCTCTTTCACACATGGACCCAAACACTGACGCACAAATACACCTGACAAGCTCTTATTTCAGATCAATACAATCGATCCTTCTGCCAGTGGACCAATCAACTGGAACTGATGTCATATTTGTGATGTCGACTTTTCGGTGAGGTAATTTCATTCTTGCCATTCAGCAACTGTCGATACGTGAACTGTGCGCATTTCCGAACAATAGATAACTCGAACGAACCTTCAAGGGCTTGAAGAACAAACTACACTAAGCTCTATTCAGTGAAGATCCAGAGATTCTCTCTTCACTGCTGCCAGAAACAGCTCTGCTAGAGATCTCTCTGACATTACAATAAAGCTGCTTTTTCATCCTCGCTGTTGAACCCTTCTCATGTCCTCCTGTGCGACAATCACAGTTTTATTTCCTCGCTTGGCCTTTCCAATTTCAGCGAATATTACTTTGCAGGAGGTTCTCCAAACAGGTAGAAATAAATCTGGTTTATATTGAGGGATATTCTCGCAGAATCTTTTTTGGCACAATTACATAGACGCGTATCAGTCCAGGCAGGGCCTCATATTTGAGACACTGTGAAATCCTACTAGCTTTGTTGTTTATTCCAAGTAGGCTACGATATCATTCCCATTCATCTTTTCTGTCAGCGCAGAAGCTGATAAGACCAGCATGATCTTCCTGTAGCATCTTATAATGGTGTGAACGTGTGAAGTAATGTGACTTAACTAATAACAATTGGCAGTTTATTACAGGATATGAATGAGGATATTAAGGAGTTGCTTCCTACTGTTAACAAATCTGCAAAGGTTTATTGCGTTTCAAACGTTTCATTTTAGTGCTGTGCAAACTCTCGTAATGCTTTTGGACACCAGTGCCTCTCCCAATATTTGTAGCCCAGACAGAAGTAACAGTATTCCACTGCCATGGCAACAGTACAGGCTGATGTCAAAGCGGCAGCTGGTGTGTGCATTCAGACATTCAGACTCTGGATAGGTGACAGTAACGTCAATTAAGCATCAAAAACTCCAAAGGCCAGAAAACATATGTGCACCAGCAACTGAAGATGGACATCAGTTGGACAGTTTGTCCAAAAGCTGTCGTTGTTCACACAATAAACAGGAGTAAGACAGCAGGACAAAAGGACATGCTATTCTATTAAAGCAGAGACACATCCATTATGTCAAAAAGGATTTGCTAAACCTGTGGAGAGCAGTCACACGCTGAGGAGATTACATAACGCTTCTAGTTTTCAGTTTCAAATATGATGTTAAAGGAATCGTTCACGCAAAAAATTAAAGTTCTGTTATTATTTACTCTTCCACCATGTAGCGCCAAAACTATATGATGATACTTTTTGTGGAACACAAAAAGAAGAACTTTCAAAGAATATCTTGATCACTATGTGCTTGTCATGCTTTTTTTTCTTTTACACTATTACAGTGAATGTGGACTGACGCTTTCAAGAAATAATAATAAAAAAAAAAAATACTGCATAAGCACCATAACAGCATCACAAAATTTATCTGAGCCATAGACTGCAGTATTCCACTATATTGCGCAGTATAACTACGGACGTGTTCTGCCTCAAGGTCCTTCCTCACTTCAATTTGCCTCTTTCCTTTCACTTCCTGTCTCTAGTCAACGGTCCAATCCAATAATAGCAAACAATACACCCAAATACACTACCATTCAAAAGGTTTTTTTTTTTTTTTTTAAAGAAATTAATGGTTTAATTTAGCAAGAACGTATTAAATTGAATAGAAGTGACAGTAAAGACTTGCATTGTTATGACAAAATCTATTTTAAATAGATGCTACTCTTTTGAACTTTCTATTCATCAAAAAAATCCTACAAAATGTATCACAGATTCCAAATGCTTTCAACACTGATAATTAGAAGAAATGTTTCTAAGGGATCATGTGACACTGAAGACTGGAGCAATGATGTTGAAAATTCAGCTTTGCCATCACAGGAATAAATTACATATATTAGATAGAAAAGCGTTATTAAATTGTAATAATATTTCACAATATTACTTTATTTTTTGATCAAATAAATGCAGCCTTGGCAAGCTTAAGAAACTGACCTCAAATCTTTTAAACAATAGTGAATATTTCAAATCTCATACATATTCTGTGCACTGCAATCAATGACGACACATCAAACATCAAACTTAGATGTTAGCAAATAACACTTCATTCGGGTTGATCTATTAGCAACAAAAGAGTTTGAACAGCATGAGGGTGAGCAAATGACACACTGTTTATTTTTGGTGTGAACTGTTCCAGTAATTCAGATTCTGCTACACTTTTCTCACATTCCAATCTGGATCCCAAATGCGAACGAGAAGCTCAAATAGGTCTATTACATGCCTGCCTACAAGAACCCATAAATGCACTCCATTTACTCAGAAGAGGATATTCAGGCCCGCAGAGCACCGTGGGAAGTGCGTACGGTGGGAGTGTGTGGTGATGTTATTCATAGTTCACTGGGCTGTTTAAGGGCACATCCCTACTCGCTTTCAGGTGATGGAGGGAGTCGGATCGTCCCAGTCCTCACACTATGAAGGTTACACAAGAGAAAACAAAACAAACGAGTGGAACTTCATCTAATGGGCAGTGACAGAATAAGGTGGGCGTCACAGCAATAAAAAGCTCATATTGTCTGCGAAGCAAAAACACATGTACCATCACTTCAAGCGTACCAGGTTACATGACCGGCAAAACAAACAATGAGCTTAAAGCCTTTTAAGCCTAAACAACTGTTACAGATTCATTCCAAGTGCTCACTCATGCACACACACACTCACTCACACACACACACACACACACACACACACACACACACACACACACACACACAGAAGGGAGTAAAAATACTCACAGAATGAAGCGGACCTTGTCAGGAACAGGATGCCATGGATTTCTGTGGTAACAAGTGAACGCAGTCCTCCGGGGAATCACAACACGTCTTCTACGATGACAGGTTGAAAGTCACAGAAATGGAGTGGTGTGGAGAGTCTCAAAGGAGAAGGTATTCCAGCTAGAAATGATCCATCTGAGAGCCCTTCACAAGCTGTGATTCTTATAATAATCCACTTTGATGGGACAAAAGTATTTTTTTTTTTACAAAGCTCAAGCACTCAGAGGAAAAAGAACCCCACCAATGGGCACCAAAAATATGTTGAGAGAAAACTGTAGTGTCCCTGTAATTTATTTATTTATTTTTTGCTGCATTCGTCCCTCTCTCTCGAGCACGCTGTTAATGTTGACCCTCCCGGCTCCAACACAAAAATAGGAGGGAACGGCAATAATGGCCAATTCTCAGAATTCTGCACTCCAAGAGACAATCACATGCTCCCACGTGCACATTCGCACATTAACGCACTCTCCTGCGCACACATAGAGGCTTCGGTTATACATTGGCATCTAGCTGCCTCTTCCTGTCAGCCCTCGGCACAAACCCTCATCCATTGCTGCACGGGCCTTGCATATGCACACATAAACACTCAAACCTAGTCAGTACTTTTACCCTGCTTTCCTCTGCCACCTCACTCTACCTTACACGTTATTGCTTTTAGTTTCACAGAGAATCGTTCCTCAGGCCCACCTGCCACATTTGATGAAGGGGAGCATTGACTTGAGCAAAGAAACTAGAATAGATTAAAAACATATATTGGAAGATTTGAAGTCTCAGAGCCAAAATCCTCCAGAATAAGTTGAGCTCAAGTGTCTGGGAGGATGAACTGATTAAGGAGCCCAGCGCTCGGGTGGAGACGTGGAGAGCAGCTCACGCTCTGTTCTCCAGCACCCTCATCAATCCAGCTATCCCTCCAATTCCCACAGCTCCTCCCTTCAGGAGTTCAGGAATGAGCTTTGGCACAGACACTCCTTCTATCCTCGGAATGGCACCTCTAGGATGGAGGCGGATCGAGTTGTGGCTGCTCCGAGGTCCGTGGAAGCAAACAGAGCCACAGGGGCGTCACATCTGTCGCCGCACTGAGAATTTCCTCGTCGGAGTCTTGTGGCCTTGCGTTGCTTAAGACCTGAGGAAAACAGTGAGAAATATTCATGATCAATTATTCATTATGCTGTACTACAGACGGCAACCTTCAATACTGATATGACTGTTCTACTATGAGGGAGTTTTGAAATACCATACCGATTTTTCTGATCTCATTATAGTACTTCCCGGCTCACATTATATATTCACAATAGTAATTCAGTTACACCATGCATTTCTATTACAGTGTATAACAGCGAGAGTACTGTGTCAATGTAATTAATGTAATGTTATTGAATGGATGTGCTCAAACGTGACAAGACCATTACATTGCAATCAATATCCAATCAAAACACAGCCTCATTATCATACAATAAAACCACTGAAGTACTGTATCATGACTGAACTGACATTAGCTGCTACTAATAATGTCTAACTATGAATGTCAGAGACAAATAATCATGTGTAACACTATTTACATCCTAAATGGATGTTCCTGCTTCACTGTCGCAGGTTATTACAAATAAAAAGGTCTTTAATAAGTAATAACTTATAAATCTTTAAACAAAAAGAAACATCTTTCTTTTGCTGTTGAGGTGACTTAGGCCACACAGACTATTGGATATATTAATCAACAGCTAAACAAGCATTTTTTGTATTTTTTGCAAGTTTGCATTTTATCACTTTTCATGATACAATCAATTGCTGTTGGATAAACTGAATTCTCTCCCTATTCTTTTTCTCACTGAATATCATGTTTCACTGTTTCAAAATACATCATGTTAAAAATGAAAAATGGTTTGGACTTACATCATTAAATTTGTTATATACAATGGAAAGTATTGGCATATTTAAATTAGACTGAATATTTAACAGACAAACACACAATAGACAAGGGATTTGAAGCAGATTCATTTGGACCCGGTCAAGGGTTCCCAGACTGACTAATTGTAGATGGTCATGTCAAATAACAGCCTCATCAGAGCGTAAAACTCCCTGGTGAGACGGACTGTTCTATAAATAAGAAAGGTGAAGGTAATTAAAGGTAGATCCCAGGCGTGGAGCCGTTCTATCCAGATTCTTATTTCCATACAATTCTCCATGTCATGCTTTGATTAGGAGGGTGCCTCTCTCATCAGCAGGACTGATATGAAGAGGAGGAGGAGGAGATGGGTGAAGGGAGACAAAAAAAAAAAAAAAAGAGAGTGATGAGAGACGGGAGAGGAAGCGACATGGACGGTGGCAGAGTGAGAATGAGACGTTAAAAAAGGACTGCATTAAAGAGATATGCTCGGTTAGAGAAAAAAAAAAGAGGACAGGAGAGGTCGCAGAGAGGTGTAGAGACAAAGAGGGAGAGACAGACAGAGACAGAGGGACAGCGAGAGAAGAGCAGAGACAGAATAAGAGAATAACTACTGGGGAGGTCATTAATGCGGCTCTCGCAGCAAAATTCATATTTGAGCAGCACACCCTCAGAAACCAATTACAGTTTAACCCTTAAAGTGCAGGAACATAAAGAAATAAAAAGCCATCTAACTAAACATTAGGATTCAAATAATAGTTTTTTTTCCACAATATAGATTTATTTATTAATTTAATTTAACAGTATGTATCTCCCATGAAAATACCATAAAACATATTAACATTTACCTCAAAGTCAGCGGTATTGTCAAAGCATGCTGCCTTGTTACTTTTAGATAAAGATGATATGTTATACCAAGTAACTTTACTTGAGTATTTGCAATGACTCATTTTTAAAATAAAAAAAAAAACAAGTGAACCCACTCCTCATTCCACATAATTGAGTAATACCTATTAGCAAATTTCAAGGGTGAAGAGGCTCATTGTCTAGTGCCAATAGTGTATTGATGCATAGAGCACAGCTCACACAGAAGTCACTTTCAAAGCAAGCAGCTTTCTGTTGGTCAATGTGGCGAATCCATGAATTTCGTGTGGATTCCTACTGGTCTGATTGGATTTCGCTCTTGAAAATTCACTGTACAACTGTAAATGTGATCGCACCTTTATAGGTGGTTTATTTTGACTTGGCCAAGAAGCAACCACTTAGCAACCACTCAGAACACCCTAGCAACCACATAACAATATGCAAACACCTATTAAAATGGTCTCAGAAACCAAAAAGCAATGCCCTGGCAACCACCAAGGTTGTGGCAGTGAGTTTGAAATGGGGGGGGGGGGATGTATTGATGTTTTCGCAAAATAATCATGCAAAAAAGTATTTTTAAATTAACAACTGAAACTGTAAAATTCATGAAAGACTGATAGAAGAATTGAAGAGACAGACAGAGTGAAGGGAAATAAGAGGGGATCACTATGAGGGGTTACAGTCCTGACATTGGTGTCACTCTTGCTTATCACACATGTCGCTCTCAGGAGCATCTTACTCAAGTCTTCCTCTTTTCTTCTATTTTTCCATCCCTTCCTCCCATTCTTTGGACCAGCCATCCTCTTAGCCCTCCTGCTCTCTCACTCTTTCTGCCAACACAGACAAATCATTCTTCATGCTCACACAACTATACAGGTGCATCTCAATAAATTAGAATGTCGTGGAAAAAGTTCATTTATTTCAGTAATTCAACTCAAATTGTGAAACTCGTGTATTAAATAAATTCAGTGCACACAGACTGAAGTAGTTTAAGTCTTTGGTTCTTTTAATTGTGAAGATTTTGGCTCACATTTAACAAAAACCCACCAATTCAATCTCAACAAATTAGAATATAATGACATGCCAATCAGCTAATCAACTCAAAACACCTGCAAAGGTTTCCTGAGTCTTCAAAATGGTCTCTCGGTTTGGTTCACTAGGCTACACAATCATGGGGAAGACTGCTGATCTGACAGTTGTCCAGAAAACAATCATTGACACCTTTCACAAGGAGGGTAAGCCACAAACATTCATTGCCAAAGAAGCTGGCTGTTCACAGAGTGCTGTATCCAAGCATCTTAACAGAAAGTTGAGTGGAAGGAAAAAGTGTGGAAGAAAAAGATGCACAACCAACCGAGAGAACCGCAGCTTTATGAGAACTGTCAAGCAAAATCAATTCAAGAATTTGGGTGAACTTCACAAGGAATGGACTGAGGGTGCTGTCAAGGCATCAACACACAGACGTGTCAAGGAATTTGGTTACAGTTGTCGTATTCCTCTTGTTAAGCCACTCCTGAACCACAGACAAATTTCAGAGGCGTCTTACCTGGGTTAAGGAGAAGAAGAACTGGACTGTTGCCCAGTGGTCCAAAGTCCTCTTTTCAGATGAGAGCAAGTTTTGTATTTCATTTGGAAACCAAGGTCCTAGAGTCTGGAGGAAGGGTGGAGAAGCTCATAGCCCAAGTTGCTTGAAGTCCAGTGTTAAGTTTCCACAGTCTGTGATGATTTGGGGTGCAATGTCATATGCTGGTGTTGGTCCATTGTGTTTTTTGAAAACCAAACTCACTGCACCCGTTTACCAAGAAATTTTGGAGCACTTCATGCTTCCTTCTGCTGACCAGCTTTTTAAAGATGCTGCCCACACTGCCAAAAGCACCAAAAGTTGGTTAAATGACCATGGTGTTGGTGTGCTTGACTGGCCAGCAAACTCACCAGACCTGAACCCCATAGAGAATCTATGGGGTATTGTCAAGAGGAAAATGAGAAACAAGAGACCAAAAAATGCAGATGAGCTGAAGGCCACTGTCAAAGAAACCTGGGCTTCCATACCACCTCAGCAGTGCCACAAACTGATCACCTCCATGCCACGCCGAATTGAGGCAGTAAAGCAAAAGGAGCCCCTACCAAGTATTGAGTACATATACAGTAAATGAACATACTTTCCAGAAGGCCAACAATTCACTAAAAAAAATTTTTTTATTGGTCTTATGAAGTATTCTAATTTGTTGAGATAGCGAATTGGTGGGTTTTTGTTAAATGTGAGCCAAAATCATCACAATTAAAAGAACCAAAGACTTAAACTACTTCAGTCTGTGTGCACTGAATTTATTTAATACACAAGTTTCTTAGTTTTGGTTGAATTACTGAAATAAATGAAATTTTCCACGACATTCTAATTTATTGAGATGCACCTGTATACCACATGTCTGAATGCCCGCTGACTCACAAACCCTGTAAAACGGTTAATAAGGCTAGAAGGGGGTGAGATGCAGGGGAAGATGGACGTTAAAATATGACCAGGCCTGTGACCTTTTAAAGAATTCGAAACTCTACTGATCAATACACTGCCATCAGCACACAAATAATCCCATGGGATCATTTAGCATGTTAGCACACTGTCACTTGTGTGAGAGTGAGCAGGTGAGATCTGGTGTGGTGTGTGTGTCAGGTGGGAAGATACAGAGACAAAAGGTCAGATATCTGGACTGATGTAATGTGAGAAATGCACATCTGAGGCACCAGACAAGAGCAGCCATGTTCTCTTCACACACACACACACACACACACACACACACACACACACAAGTGCAGAAAATGTGAAAAAGACTGAAGCTACATGTGAGTGAGTGAGTGAGCTGGATCTGGCTGTTAACAGTGAGCAACAGTGTCCACCACAGATATAAGAGAGAGACACACAAACACACACATACACAAAAACAGCAGCAGTGCCAATGTGTGCAACAGGAAAGATTTCTGCCTTCACCCTGAATATAAACTAACTATGGAAAATCACTGCACAAATCATTTTCTTTATAGTCAATATTTTTGTCTTGTTTTAAGGATCTAAACGGCTTTAAAAGAAGATACTGTAAATGTACTTGAGAAACAAAACTATTTTTTTTAATCAATTTATTTTTCTTACCCCATGGACCCTGTGTTTTATGCATAAATCTCATTAAACTGTGATGGATTTACATTAAAATAAAATTAAATAAAAATTAAATCTTGGTAAATATTGGGGGGTCTTCGTTTAAGAACAAATGTAACAATTTAAAGATGTTTATGCTCAAAACAAGAAAACAATTGCTGAAAAATGGTAACTTTAACAATCAAAGATATACACTCGGTCTGTACAAACAAATCCCTGTTATCTTACAAATTACTTTTTACATTTTTCAAAATAAAATTAATCTTGTTTTAAGAATGTTTAGATATTTACTTAAATATAAAACAAGAAAAAAACATTAAGAACATACCAAATATACCATTAAGTATACTATTTACTGAAATGTATGTTTAAAACAAGAAAAACCAAATGCCAGTGGGGTAAAGAAACCACTTCAAAAAATGTTCCCTGAAAACAGATTTTGTATTATTTAAGAAAACAGCTAAAATATTTAAAACACATCTTTGTTTGGATCTCTTTCCTAGAAACCCAGGCAACATGCTGATTAAGAAAATGATTATTCCCAGTGCACAAATGAAGACAGAATCAGTATAGTAGAGGAGAGGAGAGGGGCAACCAAAATGAATTTCTTTAAAATGTGCAAGTGGAAGAAGACAGCCAGCTCTCTCTGACTCAGACTAGAGGATGGAGCAAGAATAAAAAATAGAGAGATCAGGAAACGGGGAGAAAATCTGAACGGTGCACTGAGATTTAACGAAACAGCAAATGAGAAATTCATCAAGAGTGATGCCAGAGGACATCTATGACAGGGAGATGAAGCAAAAAGAGAGGACTTCAGAGAGATCTAGAGAAAAAGCAGAGGGCTAGAGAGAGCGTGAGAGGCTGTTGAAAACTCACCCCTGTGTAAGAGTGGTCCTCCTCAGGTTAACACAATCCCTGCTCTGTGGAGCCATTCTGAGCAGAGCCTGTTTGGAGCACTGCACACTGTCTACAGAATACCAATCACATGCCGGCAACACACACACACAGTCAGTCAGTCAGCGAGCGGCATGACATACTCTTTCACTCAGTGTTTCAAAAGCAAGCCACCACAACACCGTAGTTGTGCTTTATGAGCTGTGAATGAAACGGTCATAATGCTGTAATAAATTGTGACACAAACATGCACACAGATACACACGGTGAGACGCACTTCCAATGACGACCCCGGTGATGGGGGACAACAGGCCGATCTGCTCAGGAACTGAAGATGAGAGGATCGTGTGAAGCTCCTCCGGTGCGCCTCCTTGTTTCCTTCTGTCTTCTCACACACACTTTTCAGCGTCGAGCATCAAGAGGCTCTGTAATGTTTCTCTTCCACCCTCTGTCCTTTTTCTCCTTTGCTTTCCTTTCTTTTTCAAGTCCCTGACAATGTTCATAGCTGTAATTCCAAAGCACAGCAGTGCAAGCTGCATTCACTCTGACTCCAAACCCCCTCCCTTCCTCGTATGCGCTCTCTCTCTCTCAGCTCATTGTATCCCCATACCTCCTCTGCTCTCCCTCCAATCCAATCAGCTCTCACTCCTTCTCTCGCTGCTCCTTCCTACACCCTTTTTCTCCTTCTCTCTCCTCCTCCTCTTTCAAAGGCAAAAATCAGCCGGCATCAGTGAGATCACAAGTCTTCAAACAAGTCTTCAAACCGTTACAAACGTAAAACACTTGACGTGCCTTGACGCAGCAGCACACGCCAGGTAACAGACGTCACAATGCCAACTCAAACTACACATGTACTGATTATTTGACTAACACAGAGATAGAAACCCAACAGGTTATATGTGTTCTAAAATTCATTTAAAACTAGCAATTTCTCTCACAAAACAAAACTTAAGAGAATAATTATAATATTATATTATATATTTGTTACAGTGTTCATTAATGTTAACATTCGTAAAAATAATAATACTTTTTTTTTTTTAAACTGTTCATTGTTAGTTCAGGTCCGTTAAAGATGCTTTTGATGCTGAAATTAACATTAACTAAGCTTAATAATAAATGCTTTTGAAGTATTATATTTATGTATTATATATTTTTAAAAGCATTTATGTATATAATATATTTTTTATTTACCTTTATTTGACACAAATGGAAAAACAAAAAACTAAGTTTATTCACTGACAGTCAGATTCCACAAGCACATTGACAATCCTAATTCTAATAATTAACTTCTAATCATTTGCTAAGTGTGCGTGTTGTGTCTCTTTAAGGGTTGTCATGTGCACCTGTTGTTAAGCAGGAGTCCCCTTCACTGCAGCCCTGTTTGTCTACACACTGGAGAATCATCCAGCCCTTTCCATCTCTCTCTCTCTCTCTCTCTCTCCCTGAAACGGCTAAATATGCATTCAACAGCTGTCTCTCCACCTCTGCTCTGCTCTGCAGCCTCATCAGCACAGAATCCCCTTTTGATGCAACCGAGCACAGACTCTCCAATAAGACACGAGACACAAATCTCGCCCTAGGATGACGCCGTTTCAAAGCCTCGTGTTCTATACCTGTAACTGGTGGTAAATCCTTGAATACAACCCTCATTTCCATAAGATTCCCTTGTTATTCTTACAGAGACAAGCAGAAACCCAAGGGTACAAGGCTGAGAGAGAGAGCGAGGAGGGACTGAATGGGAGGGGAAGGAGGGACATGGACGGAAAAGGAAAAGGAAGAGGAATGATGGAGTGAAAGGGAAGAGGGATGAGGGAATGAAGGTGGGATAGGGAGAAGGAGGGAATGGGAAAAGGAAAGAGAGAGAGAAAATTGACATTCAGCCTGTGCACTGTGCCTCACTGGTGGAATAATGATTAGCTACTCAGTATTCCAGTCACACTGCCTCTACAATAAATGGGGGGAAAGAGGGGGAGCGAGAAAGAGAGAGAGAGATGGTATAGCAGTGTAACGAGAAGGACCGGCAGACGGAGAGCGCGTGTGAAAGAGAACGGGAGAGAAATAGACCCAACTAGACCAGATAAGCGTGACAAACCTTTCAACAGGAGGCTGCGCACACATGTAGCCATTTCAAAAACACACATGAGCATAATATGGCATTTCCCAGCACCGCCGAAGCCGGTGTATGATAGCTATATCAGCATATTCACACCTCATTCATCATGTTTAGCCCTTCTCTCGTTCTCAAACACACAAAGACGAAGGGTCAGAGCAATCCGTGAGGACCAGAGCTTCTTTTCCATATACCAACAAGCTTATGGGTCTCTTTTGTTAATGAATATATATACCGCAGCATCGCACGTGCTGCAGTACGGATATAGCACACACACATACACAGAGGGGCAACACACAAGGGGGAACACTCTGTCAAAGTCACAGTAGGTACAGCTACCTCAGCAAAGAGACAGACGCAGAGAAAGAGAGGATTTATATGCACGCACACCAACAAAAATTATGCATCATCTTCCAAATGTCTTTATCATTTAAACACAAAACAGATCTCATTACACCAAAGTCACTCACTGAACAAGTAAAACAGATGTAGAAGAATCAGGGTCAGACATTTGCGGTCCGTCAATACCAGACACTCGTAGTCTTTACTCACTGGTGTATTGTAAGGTCAGCAGGTTTCAGCTCAGCACTGAATATGCAGCCTCACAGCTTGTGCTCATGGGTAGATATTTATAGAATTTACAAGATAAAAAAGTATGAAGGATAAAGGCGAACAAAGTGGTTTTATTCTTCAAGGCTTATTGACCGAGAAAATTACACAGCTTGTTGTTTTCTGGTTTTTGTTTGCGGTTGATAATATTTTATCAGTTGATCTTCACTGCATGATTCATATAATCTTCTCGTATAAAAGATCTTAGATTTTCTCAGAAATCAGATTTATGTAGCAAAGATTAAAAGAATATTTCAGGTTTAATACTGGTTTAGCTGAATGAACAGAATTTGTGCCATAATGTTAATTAATTAAAAAAAAAAATTATAATTATGACTGGCCCTTAACTTTAACAAAACTCAAGGTTATGGTGTGACACTTATATGGAAGTGAATGTGGCCAATATTTTTAAAAGCAGAAATATGAAGCTAATTATTTCATTTAACCACTTAGATAAATTCTTCTGCTGAAACCTACTATTTGAGCTGTACAGTTATTTTTATGGACTTTTTAGTCTTTTTCTTTTTACAGTTAGGGTGCTGTGTTATCATGCCAACAAAGTAGATATAACTTTACACAGAAAAAGTTAATCTGCATTTTTTTTTTTCTTAGGGGTTTGAAATTAATTTTCCCTCACCAGCCGATTTGTCAACAAAAACAGCCATTCTGACCTTGCAATGCTACTAGCTAAAACAAAAATATCAGGAAATCACTACTTGGATTTAGATTTATTATTTAATGTGATTCAGAATTACAACTGAATTAAAATTTGAGTTTGACTAAAAAGTCAATCATTGTTTACAGATACAAAAATTTAATTGTATTTTTTCAATAATAGCCTATTTTATGAATTATATTAGAATTTTAAAGGCTTAGACTCCTGGTGGTTGGAGGACATGATTTATGAATCATAACCCACAAAACCGGCTATTGAGTTATGTGTCACCCATCACGGTGGATTTTTATTTATTTTTTTAATAAAAGGACAAATCTGTCAAAATTCATTTTTGTGGTAACCAACATTATGTGAAAATGCTGTTGATTGATCTTAACATAACTGATCTGGGAATATTCCTTTCGGTTTGATAGCATCTTCTATGCCACATGGCTCAGAAACAACTGTGTTATCAACTGTGTTGTTAACAGAAAGTAGATTCAATCAAAAGCATTTTGTATAAATCGATTATCTTATTTATTTGTCCCCTAAAGCAGTTCAATGGCAAAAAAGACCGCTGGTGCATCTTAAATTGCCAAATTGCTCATTTACATGAAGGTCACGCAGTAATCGCTAGACAAAGTCTGTAAATTAATGAGCTGGGGAAGATATCTATCAAATAGTTATTTGGGAATTCAGTGCAGGGAAGGGAAATGCTGTTCCGATATCACTGTCTATCATTTATGGGACTAATCATAATGATGCAGCAGCTGTATGGGGGAGGAGTTCAGCGGGCCCCGAGTAAATTGAGGGAGCAAAGAAGCGAGTGCAGGCAAACACTATGAGATCCAGTAATGGCTCTACTTAGCCTCAATCTCTCAATGAGCTGAGGTAATGGAGCTCAACTCAAACCTCATTCAACTAGTGAAAATTCATGACGAGATTTGCAGTTAAAGAGCCCAAAGTGCTGGTTTCACTGCAGTCATCACTTACATCTAAAACTGCAGGTTCATTTACTATGTTTGTGCTCTGGGGGGCTGGTGAACGTCGAGAAAAAAAAAAAGAAAGAAAGAAAAATTGACATTTAAAAGACTTGTTTCACGTTATTTCATTTGTGCTTGCACGAAAAGAGGCCTGATTCTCAGCACACTATTCTGAGGTGAATAGGCTGGACAAATTATGCCTCTTTTCTGCAAATATCTGGCCATTTTTTCCAGAAGCAGCACACCTGGGACCACACATTATACATCCATGTTGCTCGGCAACCATAAATGGCCTATAGTTAGGATGATGAACTATATATTACCTGGCTGAAGAATTGCTTATTCTTCTATTTTCACTATTATTATTATTATACATTTCGCTTTTTATTGAACCCTCCTTTATTGAGCCCTATTTTGTTGCTAACAGTAATTTCTAAGTTGGTTTCTGCACCCCTAGGGCAGCGCAATCTATAGGCCTACTACCCCCAGTAATAAACCCAAATTATTAAACCTAAATTATTAGCTTACTATTACTTACGTTTAAAAGGAACAAGATGGTTAATGGTGATGGTGGCAAGCGATGTTACTAGAATGTGTTCTAGAACTTCCGCCACCTTTCACCAACCACACCGCTTTGACGGAACTCCCGCGTTATCTTTACCTGTAACGCAGAAGCACAACAGAAACGCCTTCCGTTTTCATGCGACTCTCAGCTACCTCAAACGTTAAAAAGCTTTAGCAATACTCACAGTCTTGTGTGTTTTTGGTCTCTTTATTTAACTGTTACTTTTAAATTTGTAGTCGTTTAAATCGTAAGAATTCGCGAACACACTGCATGCTCCAAACTCACGAAAACTGATTCAAGTTCATCCGTCACACGCTACGCTTCCGGTTCCCATATATGGACTGCCAGCTGTGAACGCGCAAAATGATTGACAGATACAGCAAGTGTCATGTTTTCAGACAATTAATTGCATGTCAGTTATAATTAAATAAATATATATTATAGTTTAAATGTATATTAAATGCAATTAGCCAACCCACTCAAGTGTAACTTTAAGCAATTTCTTCATTTGTAATTTCATAATTACTTCTACTGTCTTGGAAATATGATTAAAGTGTACTGCTTAATGTTTTGATAAGCATTTTGGCAGAATAAAACATGTTTTAATGTAATTTCTATTGAAACGTGTATGTCATGTATTTGTTATTAAGTTACAATGAGTACATATAAAATGTATCAAATTTGAATGAAATAAATTTAAAAGATGTGTTTAGAAACAGTAATGAAAATGTACTCTCTTTAAGTACACTTAAGTGGCCTTTTATACGATCTGCAAGTACTGAAGGAAAAATATACTTCTAAGATTTAAAGTACATTACAAGAGCACATTCAGTACAATTCCTTTTAACATGGGAATGGCCATTCTGAGGAGTGTTTGGAGTGCAAGAATACTAGAGTAACAATCCTGAAGTAGAAAAATAAATAAATAAATGATTAAAAAATTCTGACATAGCACCTTTAATTCATTCGAAATGATCAGCAAAAATTATTTTCCCTGACTGGCCAAAGCTTCATGTGCAGTCATCAGTGAGTTGACAAGAACATTTCTACTTCATCAGCGACTTCATTCCAGTTTGCTAAAGTCAAAATCTCTTTAAATGAAACGGTAACAGACCCCAACACGCTCAAGCTTTTTATTAAAATTAAACACCACAAATTATGGTCCATTTTTTGTATTAAAGGCAGATAAAACACTCAAACCATAAGATAAAATCAACGTGTAATTACAATTGCCATTCATATGCAAAAACCTTTGTGATTTCACTTTCTCCAGGGAAAGATGCTGAGTTGTTGTATTTCTATATTGCAAAAGCCTAATTAACGAGGCATCTCTCAGAAATCCACACATAAACTTTTGTTAAGTCCTGAACTATTGTTGAATCTGCCTTTCTCTTTCAAAAAAAAAAAAAAAAATTCTTCATGTTCACCCCCCACCCCTTGTCCCCTTTGAATTCATCTGATTATGTTTTTACACAGTCTCCTCTAAGATAACCTCAATAGTGTGAGGCACATCCTGACCCGCCACTACATTTATAGAGGGAACTGTGATAGTTGGCATAGTGATGGTGGGCATGGTAAGGTTGGGGTGCAGGAAGACCACAGAGGAGCTGCCTTCCTCTGCCACCAGCATGCCCTCCTGGACCACAGGCATGGCGGATGAGGAGGAGGATGGTGAAGATGAAGCAGACTCCTGTACTAAGAGGATGGTCTGCACCGCTGCGTCATCATCTGCGTTCTGTGCGGAAGGATCCATGGGGTCGTTGGCGTGCAGACGCATGTGTTTGTCGAGGTTGGGTCGTGAGCGGAAGGCGGTGGGACACCGAGGGCAGATGTACGGCCGCTCACCGCTATGCACACGGGCGTGCTCCGTTAACCTCGCTGCTACGCTGAAGCTTTTACCGCACACCCAGCACGTGAACGGACGCTCGCCGCTATGAATGCGCTCGTGATCCTGCAGGTGTGGAAGCTGCCGGAAACGCTTCCCGCAATGAGAGCACTGAAACAGAGAGAGGAGGTGAATGTGTGAAAAAGAATGAGGCTCATCATTACTGATTGTTAATGAAGTAGTTTCAGATATTTGCACTGATAATAGAGAGAAGATGGAAAATATGCAAAAAATTTTATGATTTAATTAAAAAAAAATTAATGCCACAATGTTATAGTATTTTGTAAAAGTAATAGTTTGCAACATGGATATTAATAAAGTCTCTAAAGTCCACCTTATTGGATTATATAAAGGAATGATTATGATTATATAAATGTAACCCTTGTATTTATTTTATTAAATTTTTTTCCTCTCTCTTCTTCTTGCTTATTTTATTTATTTATTTGTTTGTTTATTTTCTTTCTTTCTTGTCCGACTGTCAAATTATTAACAATATGCCTGTTATTCCTTCTTCTTTGGTTGTTTGTTCTAATGATGTTATTTTGCTTGATCACCAAAAAATAAATAAATAAATAAATAAAGTCTCTAAAGCCTGAAGAAATTACAACATAGAAACTTTAAAAAGTCGCTAATAAATAAATAAAATATTTTATGTACTATTTTGGTAGATTTTGAAATTTAATGTTGATAAATCATTTTCACTGATTGTTTAAAACTCTTAAACGTTTGTACATTATTCTTGTTCTCCAAAGCTGCATTATTTGATCACAAATACAGTAAAAACTGCAATATTGTAAAATGTTATTAAAAATTAAAATAACTTTTTTTTTTTTTTTTAAATTAAGTATTTTTTCTAAAGCTAAATTTTTAGCAGCCATTGCTTCATTTTCACATGATGCTTCCCAAATCATTGTAATATTAAGGAAGTAATATTACATGGTTAATGTTTAGAGGTAATGGTTAGAGAGTCGGACTCGTAACCCAAAGGGAGTTAGTAAAACTAATGACATATAAGAGTATTTACCTTTTTTCACACAAAAACTAAATTAAAAAAATTACAATACAACTTAACTCTGGAACCAGCACATATTTGAGTCATTCCGGATCTCTCTTTCCAGAAAAACAGAAACATACCTCAAAGGGTCTCTCGTTGGTGTGTGTCCTCATGTGAACGGTGAAGGTGGACGCGTAGGCAAACTCCTTCCCGCAGAACTCGCAGGTGAATCGGCGTGGGGCGTTTCTTTTGCCTAACGCTCCACAGCAGTGGGCCACGAGATGCTCCCCTAGAGCAGCGCTGGAGGCAAAGCGGCGTCTGCAGGGGGTGAGTGGGCACCGCAGGGGCGTCTGACCCGTGTGGGAGAGGCGATGCAGGTCAAGACCATCCTGAGTCACGCAGCGGTGGCCGCACATATCACACTCCAGCTGACCTCCCACCTTGCCTCTTCCCTGACCTTTATATCTACGGCGGCCCGTGTCCTCTCCTGTGCAGCGCTGCAGGTGTGTGTCCAGCACTGTCTGATTCAGGAACTGAGAGCCGCAGTTAGGACAAGTCTTTGGTTCTTTATCTACAAACAAAGACAGAGAGTTTGAGAGTGAGGTAAGATGTGTCACTAGCCATGTTTCCACCCAAAGTGGCAAACTGAAGTGAAAATTTGGAATATTGCATAAACATCTGCAAATAAAGCATAGTTTCCATTTTATGTGTTTGAGAGAACTAAACTGTTACTTCCTGGGAAACTGGTGCAAATGATCAATAATAAAAATGGATTTCTGCAATCGGGGAAGACACCGTAGCTCTTTTCTCCCACATAATAAATTATTTGCGCTTAGAGTGTGTAGATGAAATGCAGTAACAAACGCTGTTGGTTAATCTTGCATTCTGAGGCGAATGCCTGATGTGTGGGAACGCAAATGTGTTAGACAGTTCTGGGAGGTAATTATGCCAAATCATAATGTAATTGTAATGACAGACTTTGACTCAGGCATTTCAGAAAGAATAAAACAACATTTGAGAAGGTGAGCAGTGTGATTGGTCTGCTGGTTTATCCAACTGTCCAATCATATGATGTGTTGAGACAAATCACGTGACTTTATATTCAGGAATTTATTCAGTAATGGTTTTCTATCACATTTAATGTGCATATTTTCTAATCAGAGTAAAAAAAAAGGATCAACCTCAACTGAGCACTTTATTCATGCACATTTTAAAATTTTATGCATTTTTTGTCATTTCCATACAGCTTTTTTATGATGTCCTAAAATGCATGTAAAAATATATGTGGATGGAAACTACTACTGTGTTCACATGTCCATATTTAAATCATCATACAGCACTAGACTGAGGGATGAAAAATAATGACATTTTTAGGATGAAAGGATATTTAAAAGTAAATTCTCTCGACGCAGGTAAAATGTATTTTATAATCAAAGCTAATTTGTCCATGTCTAAAAACATATCATACATCTTGATGAATTACTAATGCATAAAACCACCCAAAAATGAAAATTACCCCATGAGCCTCAAGGTGTATATGACTTTCTTCTTTCAGACAAATACAATCATCTGAGTTCAATTAAAAAATGTCCGGGCTCTCCCAAGCTTTATAATAGCAGTAAATGGAGGTCAGGATTTTGAAGCCCAAAAAGTACATTCATTCATCCTTCATACAAAGTGCTCCACATGGCTTCGGGAAGTTAACAAAGGCCTCCTGAAGTGAATCAATGTGTTTGTGTGAGAAAAATATCCATTTTTAAAACTTAAGAAACTGTAATCTCTAGCTTCCGCTAACTGTCGTACACACGTTCACAAGAGAATGGCGTTTCAGAGGATGACGGAGGACGTAGGCGTAGCGTAAGCTGCGTCACAAATTAGAAGTATAAACAAGTATGTGTAAAGAAAAATGTCTTTCGACGTAAAGCAAAAGGAGACTGGTTTTCCTTTGCTGTATAAAACTTGGTTCTCGCAAGACTAGCATATTCTCACCGCAGTTTACGCTACACCCATAAATCCTACAAAAACGCCACTCTCTTGAGAACACGCATATGACAGTTAGTGGAAGCGAGAGATTACATTTACATTACGCCTTATTCCATTTTAAATATGGATATTTTTCTTACACAAACGCGCTTCGCTTCAGAAGGCCTTTTTTAACCCTTTATTAGCCATGTGGAAAACCTTTTACGATGGATGGATTCAAAATTTTTACCACCATTCACTGCCATTATAAAGCTTGGATGAGCCAGGACCTTTTTTGACCATATTCTGACTATATTCGCCTGAAAGAAGAAAGTAATATACACCTAGGATGGATTGAGGTTGAGTAAATCATGGGGTAATTTTAATTTTTGGATGAACTGTGCCTTAGATTATTAAAGCGAACAATTATTTCCAGATTGGTAGCTATGGGGTAAAGTGTGAGATGCTTCAGGGTAAACTGTGCCTGTGCTCAATTAAAAAATACAATTAAAATATGAATAAATCACATATATATCCTAGCAAATCAACTTTACCCTGGACATGACAGAGTTTACCCCCATGTTGGGCAAGTTATGCAAATTAACCTTTTTTTTTTTTCGGAGAAAAATCACCTCTTTCTGTTAGTTTTACTTTTCTCTCATTTCTCCTTGAACAGAAGACAATGCAAGTTAAAAGTAGCCGACTTACCCCATTCATATTAAATGCATCCTAAAGTGCTTATCTACAATAAGAGAAATGGAGAGGCAAACAGATTCTCCAGTCTCCAGCTTCTGATGTACCGGACATGAGAGATACTTATGTTTATGAACACGTTCCCTCACACACAAGCAAAAATAATCTTCTGCTTCTTATCGAGTGAGAAAAACAAACACGTATTGTTTGTTCCTTATCTAAAAAGAGGGCCGGAGACAGAGAGAGCAACACAAACACGAGCACACAAAAAGCTCCCTCTTATTTACACAGGACCAATCAGAGGGAGGCAGCTGATAAACAGACATTTCACAGAATGCACAGCGCATACGCAGAAATAACAGCACTTTATGGGGGTCACGGGTGATGTGATGTTTAGATGCAGAGCATTCAAACTGTCAGGCTGTGACTCAGCCTCACTGACCTTTACAGGCTTTTAAAAGCTTCTGCTAAGCAACTCTGCACTCCCTTATTTACACCTGTATAAAAAATCTATTCTGCTTCGTTCTCTGCTTCTGTTCAGCGAAAGAGAGGAGCAGCTGCGGCACCGGACTGATCCGTGTAAGAGCCTCTGATCAGAGGTGATAGTGATCAGCAGCTGATCTTATCAATACACACAACCCATCCTGATCAATGTGACCTTTGACCCCATCTATTTACTTGGAAGCAATCGATGAAAGCTCATTCATTTGACAGATCTGTCAGAGTGTGTGTGTGTGTGTGTGTGTCTCTGTGTGTGTGTGTGTGTGTGTGTGTGTGTGGTCAGAAGCACAACATTAACCCACACAGAGCTGCAAGTCGAAAAGAGAAACCGATTAGGCCAATTAATAAAGTGAGTTTATGAGTGTACTTGGGATAACCATGTTGATTTACAGCAATTATTATATAATACATATTGAACAGTTATTACAAACAGTAGCTTTAGAAGTAGCTTTGTTTATATACATACACACACATACATATATACACACATACATATATACACACACATACATATATACATATATATATACCGCTGGGTTAAATACAATCCAGAGCTGGGTAAAAAATGGACGAACCCAGAGATTGGTTACTGCCCAGAAGGTTTGGTTAAACATTTAACCCAACTGTTGGTTGAAAACAACCCAGCATATTTACCCAGCACTGGGTTGTATTTAACCCAGCATTTTTTAGACTGTACAATTAAATTAAATTTTACTGTTCTTTTTTTTTTTTTTTTTTTTATGTAATATATATGCTTCTGTCTGCCACAGTGATATAATATCTTCATTTGGGGGCTTTTCTAAGCAAAAAATTATATGCGGTCAATTAAATTAATAGGCATATTGTTTAATTAATTCGATTAAATAATTAAACAATTGCCAGGCCTAATCTTAATGCATGCATGTAAGAAATAGCATGTGAACAAGAGCTTGTAAGGACAAAAGGCTGAGTGTGTAATTGTTTCCTGCAGGCTGACCTTGGTGGATGAGAGAGTGGAGGTCCAGCTCTTTGCGTCGTATAAATGCCTCCCCGCACACATTGCAAGGGAAGGGATGGCTGGTGTGTAGGAGTCTAGAACAGCGAAAAACAGAGAGAAAGTGAATAAGAAAGACTGCATCATGCAATCCCTGGAGCCAATCCAGCAACAATCGCTGTGAGAAAATTCACGTTTGAATTCACCCACATATCATCAGGCACACAGTCATGTACTCGCATAGAGGTATAATTAACATCACCAGAAAATAATGCAGCTTCAACTTTGAGCAAAAGAAACGTCATTAAACTGAGGCGTGCTAGAGAGTGGCAGACTCTATAATGTCTTGCATAGGATTAAAATCAGCAGGGTCCTTACTAATTATTCCTGACATCAATAATTACTGCTTATATTTACTTTCCAGTCCCGTGGCAATGTGTCATCTTTAACCAGTGCCCTCAGTAAAATGACTGGAGGAAGAAATATCATCCGATTTCTTTTTTTTTTTTTTAATTATTGACATTTTAATTAAGTAAATTACTGACATATGCTTATTAGTTGTAAACAACCAAACAGTTTATCTGCATTCCGATCTTATTAGCTGTACCACTGCTCTGGAAAATCAAGAAAGTTTGATGGTACCGAGATAATAACTCTGTACAATTGCAGCATTAATGTGTTTTACTCCTGTGCCACTGAGCATTATGAGAAATCCAGTAATGAAGGCCCTTGAGAATAGAGTTTCAAATAATTAGGTAAGCATTATAATCTCGCATAAAGTATTATAAAGAGGCATTCTGCAAATCTGGTTATTGAACTTCTTTAGAATTCAGATTGTTACAGAGTAAGTAACAGCACATTCAATTGTAGCCAATATGCTGATGACACAAAACACAAAGGAAATAATTGCAATCACGTAAGGGAAGCAGTCATATCTCACACTACCATCATTAAGGTACTTAGTAGGAAGAAGCATTCACCCTGTTGAATGTTTTTCATTTTCAGCTCCACCAAGTGTTTAACTATGCCAAGCATTTCAATCTGAAAATCCATCATGTTTTGAATTTTCTCTGTACTGGAATCATTCACTCTCCTCTACTCATTCCTACATTTCTACAAATATCTCCTTTGTGAAAAACAAAGGGAAAAATGTATGTACAATTGAATGTGTAAATGTCATTTATGATATGTGTAAAATATAATTTATTTAAGCAATTCTGTGTATGTCTTATTTACTTTCATCAAACTGCATGAGGTTATACACATTTGTGAATCTGGACCACAAACCCAGTCATAAGTTGCACGGGTATATTTGTAGCAATAGCCAACAATACATTGACTTTTCTTTTTAAAAATCATTAGGATATTAAATAAAGATCACGTTCCATGAAATTATTGTAAATTTCCTACCGTAAATATATCAAAACTTAATTTTTGATGAATAATATGCATTGCTAAGGACTTAATTTGGACAACTTTAAAAGCGATTTTCTCAATATTTTGAATTTTTTGCACCCTCAGATTCCAGATTTTCAAATAGTTGTATCTCGGCCAAATGTTGCCCAATCCTAACAAACCATACATCAATGGAAAGCTTATTTATTAAAATATAATTAAAAAGATTGCCCCTTATGACTAGTTTTGTGGTCCAGGGTCACATTTATACGGAGCCCTTTACAGGACATTGTGGTGGGAAAAATTCGGGGTGAGTGGAAAAAATTCAGGGTGGGAGGAAAAAAGTTTACACAAATGTTTTGCATTCCCTCGCGAAACTTTTGCATTCCTCATGAAACTTTTGCATTCCTCATGAAACTTTTGCATTCCTCATGAAACTTTTGCATTCCTCATGAAACTTTTGCATTCCTCATGAAACTTTTGCATTCCTCATGAAACTTTTGCATTCCTCATGAAACTTTTGCATTCCTCATGAAACTTTTGCATTCCCTCATGAAACTTTTGCATTCCCTCATGAAACTTTTGCATTCCCTCATGAAACTTTTGCATTCCTCATGAAACTTTTGCATTCCCTCATGAAACTTTTGCATTCCTCATGAAACTTTTGCATTCCTCATGAAACTTTTGCATTCCTCATGAAACTTTTGCATTCCTCATGAAACTTTTGCATTCCCTCATGAAACTTTTGCATTCCTCATGAAACTTTTGCATTCCTCATGAAACTTTTGCATTCCTCATGAAACTTTTGCATTCCTCATGAAACTTTTGCATTCCTCATGAAACTTTTGCATTCCTCATGAAACTTTTGCATTCCTCATGAAACTTTTGCATTCCTCATGAAACTTTTGCATTCCTCATGAAACTTTTGCATTCCTCATGAAACTTTTGCATTCCCTCATGAAACTTTTGCATTCCTCATGAAACTTTTGCATTCCTCATGAAACTTTTGCATTCCCTCATGAAACTTTTGCATTCCTCATGAAACTTTTGCATTCCCTCATGAAACTTTTGCATTCCCTCATGAAACTTTTGCATTCCTCATGAAACTTTTGCATTCCCTCATGAAACTTTTGCATTCCTCATGAAACTTTTGCATTCCTCATGAAACTTTTGCATTCCTCATGAAACTTTTGCATTCCTCATGAAACTTTTGCATTCCCTCATGAAACTTTTGCATTCCTCATGAAACTTTTGCATTCCTCATGAAACTTTTGCATTCCTCATGAAACTTTTGCATTCCTCATGAAACTTTTGCATTCCTCATGAAACTTTTGCATTCCTCATGAAACTTTTGCATTCCTCATGAAACTTTTGCATTCCTCATGAAACTTTTGCATTCCTCATGAAACTTTTGCATTCCTCATGAAACTTTTGCATTCCTCATGAAACTTTTGCATTCCTCATGAAACTTTTGCATTCCTCATGAAACTTTTGCATTCCTCATGAAACTTTTGCATTCCTCATGAAACTTTTGCATTCCCTCATGAAACTTTTGCATTCCTCATGAAACTTTTGCATTCCTCATGAAACTTTTGCATTCCTCATGAAACTTTTGCATTCCTCATGAAACTTTTGCATTCCTCATGAAACTTTTGCATTCCTCATGAAACTTTTGCATTCCTCATGAAACTTTTGCATTCCTCATGAAACTTTTGCATTCCTCATGAAACTTTTGCATTCCTCATGAAACTTTTGCATTCCTCATGAAACTTTTGCATTCCTCATGAAACTTTTGCATTCCTCATGAAACTTTTGCATTCCTCATGAAACTTTTGCATTCCTCATGAAACTTTTGCATTCCTCATGAAACTTTTGCATTCCTCATGAAACTTTTGCATTCCTCATGAAACTTTTGCATTCCCTCATGAAACTTTTGCATTCCTCATGAAACTTTTGCATTCCTCATGAAACTTTTGCATTCCTCATGAAACTTTTGCATTCCTCATGAAACTTTTGCATTCCTCATGAAACTTTTGCATTCCCTCATGAAACTTTTGCATTCCTCATGAAACTTTTGCATTCCTCATGAAACTTTTGCATTCCTCATGAAACTTTTGCATTCCTCATGAAACTTTTGCATTCCCTCATGAAACTTTTGCATTCCTCATGAAACTTTTGCATTCCTCATGAAACTTTTGCATTCCTCATGAAACTTTTGCATTCCTCATGAAACTTTTGCATTCCTCATGAAACTTTTGCATTCCTCATGAAACTTTTGCATTCCTCATGAAACTTTTGCATTCCTCATGAAACTTTTGCATTCCCTCATGAAACTTTTGCATTCCTCATGAAACTTTTGCATTCCTCATGAAACTTTTGCATTCCTCATGAAACTTTTGCATTCCTCATGAAACTTTTGCATTCCTCATGAAACTTTTGCATTCCTCATGAAACTTTTGCATTCCTCATGAAACTTTTGCATTCCTCATGAAACTTTTGCATTCCCTCATGAAACTTTTGCATTCCTCATGAAACTTTTGCATTCCTCATGAAACTTTTGCATTCCTCATGAAACTTTTGCATTCCCTCATGAAACTTTTGCATTCCTCATGAAACTTTTGCATTCCTCATGAAACTTTTGCATTCCTCATGAAACTTTTGCATTCCTCATGAAACTTTTGCATTCCTCATGAAACTTTTGCATTCCTCATGAAACTTTTGCATTCCCTCATGAAACTTTTGCATTCCTCATGAAACTTTTGCATTCCTCATGAAACTTTTGCATTCCTCATGAAACTTTTGCATTCCCTCATGAAACTTTTGCATTCCCTCATGAAACTTTTGCATTCCTCATGAAACTTTTGCATTCCCTCATGAAACTTTTGCATTCCTCATGAAACTTTTGCATTCCTCATGAAACTTTTGCATTCCTCATGAAACTTTTGCATTCCTCATGAAACTTTTGCATTCCTCATGAAACTTTTGCATTCCTCATGAAACTTTTGCATTCCCTCATGAAACTTTTGCATTCCTCATGAAACTTTTGCATTCCTCATGAAACTTTTGCATTCCTCATGAAACTTTTGCATTCCTCATGAAACTTTTGCATTCCTCATGAAACTTTTGCATTCCTCATGAAACTTTTGCATTCCCTCATGAAACTTTTGCATTCCTCATGAAACTTTTGCATTCCTCATGAAACTTTTGCATTCCTCATGAAACTTTTGCATTCCTCATGAAACTTTTGCATTCCTCATGAAACTTTGGTGCATAGACAGTTCAAAAGAACAGCATTTATTTGAAATAGAAATATTTTTGTGACAGTATAATTTTACGGTCACCTTTGATCAGTTTAATGCATCCTTGATGAATAAAAGTGTACTTTTTTTTTAAATCTTGAGAAAAGCAAAGCCACATAAGAGCATAATGCCTAAAGTCTATGGTGAATGTTTAGCGCTCCTGTTTTTGTTCCTTCAAGATTCACATTGACTGGATGCCAAAATAAGGCATTGCTAAATACATCACATGGGAAATGAGAAATGTCAGAGGCACTTGTTTAATTGATCACTTCTGAGATCTTCCTGATGTTGTACAGTTTGACAGGGCAAGTGTTTCCGGCGCAGAAAAACCTGTAGGGACGTGGACCATAACATGGAAGGGCACAAATAGAGCTTGTTAACCGACAGAAACATTCTATGGTTAGTCCGGTGGCATCTCAAGTTCCTGCTCAAATGAATCTGGCATCAGGCCCTTTGCTCAGACAGGCAGCAAAAATCTAATTTTTTGGTATATCTAACTCAAACCCGTCACACAAAAAATACACATAATGCTTTCTATGCTTTCAGCAGTATACATCATTTTCACTCACTCTTTTGGTATACACACAAAACTCATCTGTTCTCTCACGCGCCTCATACTTCAGCACCGCAGCGAGATGTCATGATAGACAGGAGAAGAGGCAGTTTTCAGTCCTCTCTTCCCACACTGACAGCTACTTAAAGTTGTTGTTTGAGAAAGTCTGGCATCATGCTGATGCTCACATCATTACTACAACAACCCATGTTGATGCACCGGATACTGACTACACTGTCTGAACAAACGGATCAGATTTCATCACTTGCTAAATGACAGTGCGGACAGTCGCTCCTAAAGATCAGATTTATAACCAAATTAGAACTTAAATGGTTTTAAGTCAGTTATTTCTTTCTTTTGCTGTAGTGTGTCAGTAGGAAATATCAGTTTACATTTCCAAACATTCATTTTGCCATTAATTGTAATAATCCAATGGGATTTTTGTCTGACAAAAGCCAGTGCTCCACACAGAGATCAGATCTGATCATCATCAGTCTGTCTGGAATGACATGAAGAAACAGAACAAACCGAGACAGAATAAATCCAGAAGAACTGTGGCAACGTCTCTAAGATGCTTCAGGAAACCTACCTGCAAAGCTACAGTACTGTTAAAGGTTTAGGCACTTGTGTAAAAATGCTGTAAAATGAGGATGCTGTCAAAAATAATGTTATAAATAGATTTATCATCAATTAACTTAAATCAACATTTGTTGTGACCATACTTTGCATTTAAAGCAGCTTTTGCCCTCGGTGCACTTGCGCATAGTTTTTCAGGTAGCTTTGCAGGTAGGTCTCTTGAAGCATCTTGGAGACGTTGCCACAGTTCTTCTGGATTTATTCTGTCTCAGTTTGTTCTGTTTCTTCATGTCATTCCAGACAGACTGATGATGATCAGATCAGCCAAAAATCTCACTGGATTATTAAAATTAATGGCAACATGAATGTTTGGAAATGTAAATGGCTATTTCCTACTGACACACTACAGCAAAAGATAGAAATAACTGACTTAAAACCATTTTTTAGCTGGTGAAAATACTAGTGTTCTAATAATTTTGGCCACCACTGTATAATATATATATATATATTGTTTTGTTTCTGAAAGTGATGATGAATTTAGATCATTGGATGAAACACACACAGACCTGTGACTCTTCAGTTGGGACTCAAACTTGAAGCTCGCTGGGCACTCTGGGCAGATGTGCAGACGCCCATCGCTTGATTGTCCCTTGCCTTTTCCTCTGCCTCTGATCTTGCGTTCCTGGCTTTCACCTTCCTGGTGAATCAGCATGTGGCGTTTGAGTGACGTCGGCTGGAAGAAGCGCTTGTCACAGAGGGGACAGTTGAATATGCGGGATCCTCCGTGGGTCAGGTTGTGACGTAGCAGGTTGGACGGAGACGGGAAGCTCTTTTTGCAAATTTTGCAGTTGAAGAGTTTCTCACCTGTGTGCTGGAACACATGCTCACGCAGACGGCTGCGCCGTGTAAAGCCCTGCCCACAATGTGGGCACTCGTGAGGCAGGGCAGTGCGTGACCAGTCGCGGCTCAGCTTGGCGGGAGCCTCAATGGCGCCGTCTGCTGCTGCTGCTGCTGCTGACAGAAACACTTTGTTAACAGGAAATCTAAACGAAGGAGACTGTCCATGTAATATCGGATTAATTTGATACATTTCAGGCTTAAATGTTATGAACGTTGTGAAATGCTGATTATGTGAACCATATCACAGTCTGTTCAGATAACAGAAATTTGTTACATTTAGCAGGTACTGCTAAATCAATAAAATGCATCTATCACTTCCATGTACACTACCGGTCAAAAGTTTCGGGTCAGTAATATATACATGAGTACATATGAAGAGTTCATTTGCAAAAACAGATAACTCCGTTTTTAACAATTCTCAGAAATCATGTTTTTTCCTTGTGCATTCCAATTAATCTCAATCAAACTGCAGTTGGGTTATTTTGACTGGGTTAAAAAATAACTTAAAAAAACAGCTAACTAACACAATAAAACACAATAAAAACATGATAACATAATAAAAAAACGATCTTTGAAAATTTATAACAGAGTTATCTGTTTTTGCAAATAAACTCAAACTTTCATTTGTTCTTGTGAATCAATAATCAGTCCGATAATACTACAAAAATATATTTTTTACATTAAGCATAAACATTATTTAACTACTTTTTTCTACTATTAAAATACTAAAATAAATAGAATACATTAGAATAAAATATTTATGATTATTATCATGGTTTCTGATCTTTCTGATCTGATCCTCCGTCGTCTTTATAAAGCAGAATGAAACAAAATTTGAAACAAAAAGTGACTTTTCTCTAAAATATTTCATGGACCCCTTGTGGACTCTAGATCCTAATTTGAAAAGCTCTGATTTTAAGTAATTCATCTAGTACTTCCAGTACTTAAACATAATTCATCAGTAACTTTATAATTTTAACTTTATGGGATAGTTATTACATTCATAACTTTTTTTTCTACTGTGGAAAAATAAAATGTGACAAAATAAGAAATTTAGAGAAATGTCTCAGTGTTTTTTTGACTACCCTTATGAAAATGAACCATGGCTTTGCTACAAATAAAACCAACAAAGCATGGTTACTATAGTTAAACCATGCTATCTACAAATTAACCATGGTTTTGCTACACTAACCAAAGTTTAAACATGGTATTGTAGTAAAACCAGCAGAACCATGCTTACTACACGTTAACGACAATAAAACCATGGTTAATTTTCCATACAAGGCCATACAATGAAAGTCGATAGCAACTAAAACTGTTGGTTAACTTATCAACATTCTTTAAAATATCTTAATTTATTTTCCACAGAATAAAGAAAGTCATACAGGTTTGGAACGATATTAGGGTGAGTAAATGACAGAACTATTCTTTTATTTATTGTTCAACTTGTTTACTTGATTACTTTGCAATCGTTTTTTTCTCAGGTCTGTTTGTGTACAGCCCCGAACCAGAATCATAGAGTTACATTGTCAGTTAGTAAATGCCCAAAAAACAAAGCATGTACGGATTTCCTACTTAGTTTGGTCTCTTTGGAATTGTGCTGTGTTGCATGCACTCAGTCTGACCTGGTTGTCCGAGGTTCATGTTGTCTCCATGTTTCACAACAGCTGGAGCTGCAGTAGTGTACAGCCTGCCTTTCACTTCACCAGCAGATGGATCTCCCGCAGCTGCGTTCTTATGCTCCCGGCGATGGTACAGGAACTGTGTGGTGCTCATGAACTCAGCCCCGCACTCTGTGCAGGTGTGCAACGCCGCCTCCAGACCGTGTTCGGTTCTGCGGTGCTCTGCCAACTCCTGGTCACTAGTGAAAACAGATCCGCACTGATGGCAGAGAAAATTCTGTCCTTCTTTGCTCAAAGAGGGAGCGTTCTCAGATTCCTTGTCTGCGCTGCTTTCCACCTCTCCTTGGATCTCCTCAACCACAGCGCTCTTTTCCATCTCCAAGTCTTCTTGCATCTTATCAACGACCACTTCCATGCCTTCTTCCTGGTTTGCTTCATTCCTCTCCTCCACCATCTCCACAATCTTCTCCACCAAAATCTCTGTGCCTTCCACAGCAGGTTCCTGCTCAGTCTGGAGAGCCTCGGATTCTCTCATCCCATCATTGTCCAGCTCAACCTCCACATGTGCTACAGGGGTCTCAGTTATGGTTTGTTCCAGAGTGGTCACCTCCATTAGGCTCTGGCCTTCTCCGGCTGTGGCTAAAAGCAAGAGTCCCTCACCTGGGGCCTCCAGCATGGCTGTGGAGAGCTGAGGAATGGCAGGTTGAGCCTGCTTGTGCTTGTCCTCCACCTCTGAGCGGTGCTGCTTTCGGTGATAGAGGAAAAGAGTGGTGTTGAGGAAGCCCTCTCCACAAACCGTGCAGCGGTGTATGGCATCCTTCAAGCCGTGCTGATTCTTACGGTGAGTCACAAGTTCTGGAACCAGGCTGAAGCTTTGCCCACACTCCACGCAGAGCAGGCTGGAGGGGGGCTTAGCTTTTTTTTGCCCTCTGCGCCTTGTGGCAGGACTGTTTTCTTCAGCTGAAGACTCCACGGGCACAGTTTCCTGGGAGACTGAAGTCTCCGGCGGTTCTTTGGGGACACGGTTTCTCTGTACGGCCTTAGGTGCCGCTATGCTTTCAGAAACCTCTCCAACTGCCACAAATCCCTGACTAGTACTTCCCATCTTTATTTGAGCTTGCCTTCCCTCTTCACTCACCTCCATCTGTTCGTGTGCATTCTGTGCCTGCTCAGAGTCCTGATATTCTGGCTGGGTAGGAAGCGGTTGGGCTGCTGTTGCAACACTTTCGCCACTCTGCTCTTCTCCAGGTCCAGGTCCCGGTCCTGGTTCCATCTCAAGGCAACAGCCCATTTTGCGGTGCTGCTGCCACAGTGACAGAGCATCAAAGAGAACCTCACAGTCAGCACACTGGTACAGAACACGTGGAGCATCCGCCTGAAAAGTTTTCTTCTGTTCTAGCAGAGATGACAGATCAACAGCTGTCTGAGTCTGTATCTGGGGAACTGACATAGCCTGCATCGCCACCTAGTGAGATGAAAGAAAACATACACATCAAGTGATCTCATGACAAACGATGACAAAGTGCAGAGCAAAATAAAAGTTTGGAATTGCACTTTGGGTCAATGATATGATGCTCTTTTTTAAATATATTAGTTTTTTTATTTTTGTTTTTTTACTGGCACAGCCTGCATCACCACCTAGTAAATCGAAAGAAAACATACACATCAAGTAATCTGATGACAAAGGATGGCAATTGCAGAGCGAAATAAGTTTGTAATTGCACTTTGGATCAATGATAGGATGCTCTTTTTTAATATATTAGTTTTTTCCCCCAAAAGATACATTAACAATGTTACTCTTACATACAATCAATTTAATATTTTTGTGGGAGCGTAAAGTCCAAAAATTAAGTCCTGATATCCTATGGAGAAAAAAAAAAAAAGTCTCTTTAAAAGAAATAAAAGTTGTTGTTTTTTATTTGGCATAATCATTTTATTATTTATTATTTAATAGATTTATTTCGTAGAAAAATATTTTAACTGCTTCACTGCAAGGTCAATACGTCTCTTAAAATATCAGATAATTTGGCTTTTCTGTAACAAGGCAAAGTTGGTTCTGATTGTAATGCCATGTCATGTGGTGCAACTCCCCCAAAACCCAATATTGATTAATTAATCATTCATATTTGTAAGTAAGAAATTATATATTTAAAAACATATTTGAAAATAATAAATAAGATTTTCAATGTTATTACATTTAAACCTTTTAAACCAATTAATTTTGAAAGTTATGTATTTAAAGAGTACATTACCTACATGCATTTCTCTTTATAACTGATATTTATTATTATTATTATTATTTATTATTTGTCATGGATCCATTTTCATAAATTATACTGTAGGGAGTATAAATATATATATTTTGTTTTTTTTGTAAAAATAAATTTAAATTTTACATTTTTCGAATTTAAGTTTTTTTTAATCATTATTTTGAATATTACATATTAACTATTTAAATTGTAAAGTTGTGCTGGAATGTAACATACATTTTAGAATGTCTCCGTGTAAAACATGCATAAACATCTGACCATCTGTACAAAGCAGTTCAGATGATCAATGCCAATAATGTGCTTATTTGATTATTGATTATATTTAACACTTCATTGTCTGTTTTTTTTTTGTGTCTATGTTTAAAATAGATTTAATTCCCAGATTTTCAGTGTGGAGTGTTGTTTTTTTTTTGTATTGTGTAAGGCCTTTAATATTTTATATGCACTGAAAAAGAACAAACTTTTAACTTCTTCCTGAACACAGTGACCGAGAGGAAACACCCATGTGCTGATAGCTCTCACGGAGTGTAAAAACCCACTCAAGGAGTTAGCTCATGTCACACTCAATTCAAGCTAACATTCACTGTTACCAAGGGCACGGCATGGGGGTCCGTGTTACCGTCATCTGACGCAACCGGCTCTGACATGCCATTGAACTGACATGGCATAAACGGTTTGTGTTCGCCATGCTATCTTTTTTTAAAATAGTTTAAGCACCCACTTAAGCCATCTTGATGAGAGGGTATTAAGAGTAGAGCGGATGACTCAGAGAGACAGGGAGGTTTGGCTGAGGACATCCATAAACTGGATGGACAGATGCACTTATGTTGTATCTATTTTCAGCGTGGATGTTTCAAATGAGATAAGAGCAGATGGAGATCTAAAAACAAAGTCAAAGAGACGATGACACTGCGAACGGACATAACAGGCTGCAGCCTCGTCTCGTCCACCAGCTGATATGGAGCAGCGTTTTCATCGCATACTGAAAATGAGGTGAAAAATATTGATATAAAAACATGTATTAAGGGGTCATGAATTGCCTCTGTTTTTAAATTTTGTACTGCTCTCTGAGGTCCACTTATAATGTTATCAAGATTTTTACATCAAAAAACATAATTTAGAAGTAATAATTAACACTACATGCGCAAATCGGTGGGCGGGCCTAAACAGGCAGCGATGTAGAACCAGGTGTTGATCTTCTTCTGAGGAGGCAGTGCTTATCCACACTATTACATCAGAGTTTTACATTCCACAAGCTGACGTTTTGGCAGACTGGCTTCAATATAAGATGTTTTTAGACTAAGAAGAAAGTTTTGAGGATGTTTTTATAGTACAGTGACCTACCCTAACCCTAACCCTATTTTGGTTTCTCAGTTCATGACCCCTTTAAAGTAACTGATGCAAAATAAACAAAATCAAACTTAAAATAAACTTGTGACATGTCTGTCAATACTCTATCCCCTGCCTCCGTTTAAAAGAAAGCTGTAAGTTCATTTTTCACCACTTTAAAATGTATTTTGCGCATTCATTTTCACAATCACATTTCACAACCTAATGTCATTTCTAGTTAAACAGATTTTTATGCGAGCATCGATCCTTGCAATTAAATCTCTGTATTGCAAGTATTCATAAGTCTGCACTTATTTAATGCATTTAAAAGCCTGTTTAAAAAACTAAATGAAAAAATTGAAATATAGGCCTACATACTGTATAATCCCCATTAAATGAAAACAGAACAGTAACATACCCATTTCTAAATAAAACCATTAAAATAAAACCTATAGATACCTTTATATGGAGAAATAGCTATATAGTTCTGTGGGAGGCTTCGTCTATGACAATGCGAAAATGAAAAGGCACATTTTCTCATTTGATTCACCTTTTTCTGAGTGGTGATTTGCTACTTGTTTAAAAAGCAGAAAGAGAGAAAATGTCTTTTTCAGCTGTGACTAATAACTAGCTTGAAGAGAGCTACTCCAATCATTATAAAAACAGTCAAGCATTAATTCAAACTTGACTGTTTTTATAACAACTAGAGTAAAAGTGCATCAACATCAGAGCGTAAAAGACAGAATCTCAAGTGCCTCATTTCCCCCCTGTAGTGAAGAGGCAAATTAGGAGTTGCGCAAAAAACCCATCCGCTTACAAAATTATCCTTTTACATTTCAGCTCACCATTCAGGATTACTGGAAGCTGCTCTTCAAATTTTCTAGTCTATTTTGGATAATTATAGTTACGAGTTCAAGGGGTATTAAGGGAATAAAATAGATTACATTTTTCACAGGCTTTCAGGAGCTGCATGTTAATGCACCCCATTTAGAGATAATGCTGAGTAACACCACAAAGAATAATGTGCTTTTTATTAATGAAAAGGAATTTGACAAATCCATCTCATGTGACTCTTAGGAAAAAGATGACTTCCTGTGAGATTTATCAGAAAGATAAAGAAGGAGTTTAGGGGTGAACTGTGTATGCTGGTACTAGATATGTGGCTGTACCTGTTGCAGACCGGCGGCGGCGGCTGCAGCCTCGATAGGTGTCTCATTGGGCAGGAGTTGTGGATTCTCTGCAGTGCAGGTCATCTGATGTGCAAGCACTTCCTCTAGTGTGGGAAACTCCCGATAACAGGGAAAACACATGTACACCGAAGAGGACTCCATGGCTGCTCAAAACACACAAGAATATGTTTAAGTAAAACAATAATACAAGTTTACATTTGATTAAGGGTAAAAAGGTTTGCCTCCAATAACAGCGCCCTCTTTTGATGCAACAGAGAATGTACAACTAAAAATAAATTGCAGCAATCCTACTTGCACTCCCACTGGACCCTTTCAAATAAAGACATTAAAAAATATCTAGCACTTAACATTCATTTAACAAAAAGAGGTAAAGGGGACTGTTAGATGCATACCTTTTTATATTATTTTATTTAGAATGATATCTGAAGGATCATGTTACACTTAAGACTGGATTAATGACTGCTGAAATTTCAGTTTGGACAACACAGGAATAAACTATTTAAAATATATTAAAATAGAAAAGAGTTATTTTAGTTATTTTGTGTAATAATATTTCACAATATTACTATTTGTATTGTGTTTGTGATCAAATAAATGCAGCCTTGGTGAGCATAAGAGACTCAAAAAAAGCTAAAAATAAATAAGACAATTATGTACAAAAAAAAAAAAAAGTCTTTAATAACAAATATTTAGAAAACAATAATGTTGTCGAAAAAGAAAACTATGAAACTGAAGCATTGATGAGAGTGGATCTTTTTGGGCTGATTCAGGCTGCATGCCACACCTCCATGAAGTGACAGACAGGAAGAGGATGGATGGAAATGTTTTAAGGATGACAGGAGAATGAGTGTGAAATAACAGATATTCCATGGCAGATGGCAAGTGAAATGTCCTTACAGCATGTTATCAGTGTTAACATGAGGGGGCTGAGTGCTACATGACGTGCAAACTGTGGCAAAACAAAGCCACACTCATTAGTTTCACTCCACATAATTTATCAAGACGGCACAAAAGACCAAATAATTACAGCTGAAATGTCACAAAACTAGCTTAAATATGACTCAGTGAAGTTCATCCTGGCAATCATAAACATGCAATTTAAATGTTAAATAGAAGCAAAGCTGAACATAGCCTAAATGTATGCAAACTAGTGCTGTCAAACAGTTAATCGCATCGAAAATAAAAAATAGTTTACACAACATGTGTATACTGTGTATATTTATTATGTATATATAAATACACACACATGCATGTACAGTATCTCACAGAAGTGAGTACACCCCTTATATTTTTGTAAATATTTTAATCTTTTCATGTGACAACACTGAAGAAATGACACTTTGCTACAATGTAAAGTAGTGAGCTTGTATAACAGTGTAAATTTGCTGTCCCCTCAAAATAACTCAACACACAGCCATTAATGTCTAAACCACTGGCCATAAAAGTGAGTACTCCCCTAAGTGAAAATGTCCAAATTGGGCCCAAAGTGTCAATATTTTGTGTGGCCACCATTATTTTCCAGTACTGCCTTAACCCTCTTGGGCATGGAGTTCACCAGAGCTTCACAGGTTGCCACTGGAGTCCTCTTCCACTCCTCCATGAAGACATCATGGAGCTGGTGGATGTTAGAGACCTTGCGCTCCTCCACCTTCCGTTTGAGGATGCCCCACAGATGCTCAATAGGGTTTAGGTCTGGAGACATGCTAGACCAGTCCATCACCTTTACCTTCAGCTTCTTTAGCAAAGCAGTGGTTGTCTTGGAGGTGTGTTTGGGGTCGTTATCATGTTGCAATACTGCCCTGCGGCCCAGTCTCCGAAGGGAGGGGATCATGCTCTGCTTCAGTATGTCACAGTACATGTTGGCATTCATGGTTCCCTCAATGAACTGAAGCTCCGCAGTGCCGGCAGCACTCATGCAACCCCAGACCATGACACTCCCACCACCATGCTTGACTATAGGCAAGACACACTTGTCTTTGTACTCCTCACCTGGTTGCCGCCACACACGCTTGACACCATCTGAACCAAATAAGTTTATCTTGGTCTCATCAGACCACAGGACATGGTTCCAGTAATCCATGACCTTAGTCTGCTTGTCTTCAGCAAATTGTTTGTGGGCTTTCTTGCACATCATCATTAGAAGAGGCTTCCTTCTGGGACGACAGCCATGCAGACTATGTAGCTATCTATCAGACTGTCTATTTCCCAAACACAACCTCTGGATATGACGCTGTGCACGTGCACTCAACTTCTTTGGTCGACCATGGTGAGGCCTGTTCTGAATGGAACCTATCCTGTTAAAACCGCTGTATGGTCTTGGCCACCGTGCTGCAGCTCAGTTTCAGGGTCTTGGCAAACTTCTTATAGCCTACACCATCTTTATGTAGAGCAACAATTCTTTTTTTTCAGATCCTCTTTGGCAGAGTTCTTTGCCATGAGGTGCCATGTTGAACTTCCAGTGGCCAGTATGAGAGAGAGAGAGCGATAACACCAAATTTAACACACCTGCTCCCCATTCACACCTGAGACATTGTAACACTAATGAGTCACGTGACACTGGGGAGAGAAAATGGCTAATTGGGCCCAATTTGGACATTTTCACTTAGGGGTGTACTCACTTTTGTGGCCAGCGGTTTAGACATTAATGGCTGTGTTGAGTTATTTTGAGGGGACAGCAAATTTACACTGTTATACAAGCTGTACACTCACTACTTTACATTGTAGCAAAGTGTCATTTCTTCAGTTGTCACATGAAAAGATATAATAAAATATTTACAAAAATGTTAGGGGTGTACTCACTTCTGTGAGATACTGTATATATTTAAGAAAAATGTTGTTTATACATTTAAAATATTTTTTATATAATATCAGTTATATGAATATAAATATATACATGGAAATATTTTCAAAATATATACTGTCTATCTGTGTGTGTGTGTGTGTGTGTGTATTTATATATATATATATATATATATATATATATATATATATATATACACATAAATATACACAGTATACATACATAAATTATGTAAACAAAAACTTTTATTTTGATGCGATCAATTGCGATTAATCGTTTGACAGCACTAATGCAAACAACAAAATATGGATATAAAATGATTCCTCCTTTTGCTGGAAGGCAATATTTTATGTCAGTATATAATATGGTTCACATGGCTTATTTATTTAGTAATACTTACAGATTATCGGTTTTACCAATATTTGTCACAAATATTCAGACTTTTAATAATTATTATATTTAATAATTAATGTGTTATACACATCTTAAATTGCAACAGAAATATGCATGCCAGTATTTTAAATGCATAACAGTATTTTAAACTAAAATATTTTTACTGTTGTTATTTATATTGCATATTACATTGTCACCAATATTCACACATTTTTACATAAGTGTTGATTCCTCTTCATTGTCATAATTGTCAAAAATACTGATATAAATGCCATCAAACCAGAAGAGTATCACAAAACAATGGCAATATATTACTGTGTATAATAAGAAACAATAGTATTCATTAAGTTGCTTTTAAATAAAATTATTTAAAAAAGTTTCATATTTAACATTGTGCTGTAATTATTCTTATATATATTTACATAACTTTCTACATTACTAATGCATATTGTTTTTTTTTTTTTTTTATAATTTCGTCTAAAAATTAAATTCATTAATGCTTCAAGGCATTACTGTCAAAACGCAGACATAAAATGATTAACAACGGTTTCGCATATCGGTCATATGACACTTACGAACAAACAAACGTTTCTGTCATAAAATAACCGATATTGGCAGACCTTTAGATTTTCAGTAATAATGATCATCCATTAATAACTATGTCTGCTGCAAACACTTAAATCGGTTAATAAGCTACATGGGTTTCTCTATTGCACCAAAAAGGTGTTAGAGCTGGAGGAACAGCAGAATGATCACAGCGCCACTCAGAAGCTGCGCCCGACAGGCTAATAAGCTAACACTAGTTAGCCAACAGCCTCAACTAGCGGGCTCTGCTGGCCTGCTAGCATTTAAGATGCAACAACTTCCTTTTACTGAACGACGGTAAATATGTGAGAAATATATTTACAGAGCCACAGTCATTGGTTTATTGATAGCTATATATTCAAAGTGCAGCCGCTATGGGTGCTTGGTCGCGCTCAAACATTGAACACACAGCGCGAGCGAGAGAGAAGCGCCGAAGAAGGGCAGCACGCGCTTCTTCGGTGGTAGTTTGGCGGAATCCGCGCGTTAGCGAAGGGCGAATGTCTCCCCCCAGTCGAGTCTCCGAGACGACAGTTAGTATTAAGTTACAGAAACTGTAGATAGCCTTGGATTAGTCGCAAAAAAAATATCGCTCCGGTAGGATAAAATAAACAACTCACCGATTATGGCCTTCTCCTTTCGTAACTGTCAGAAATGTTATTTGGAACGTCTCAACAAAACGCAATCTCATTGGTCCGCAGCACTTTTCAAGTCCGCCAATAAAATTCCTCTGAAGTCAAGCGTACTTTCCAAAATACGTAATCTAGGGCTCTGCAGGTTTAACATCAGTAAAGACTTTAGTATTTTTTTTTTACTGTTTTATTTTGTTGTTGTCTGTTCAAGTGTTTTGTGTCTTCTTGATTTCAGCAATACAATTTTTATTTTATTTTTTAATTTAAAAAAGTTGGTCAGCACACTCTTGCGAAGTCTTACTTATCTGGGCTACGTTTCCCAAAAGCATCGTAAGCCTAAATTGATCGTAGCTCCATTGGTTTCAATGTACGATGTACTTAAGCTTACATGCTTTTGGGAAACGCAACCCTGTTTGTTGTTAAGGTTAGCTGTCTGAGCCTGCCCTGGTTATGACCCGTGTCTGCTTGACTCTGCTTCAATAAATATTCCTCTGCACATGAAAAAAAAACAATAAATCAGTAAAGACTTTAAGAGCCAGATTTAATATTGGGGACTCAAATATATGCCAATTATGCAATTTGGAGATAGAAACAGTTGATAACTTGTTTTATCAGTGTAATTTGGTACAAACATTCTGGAATGATGCATTCAGCTGGAGACAACAAGTAAGACTGACTGATCCTCTCATGGGAAATTGTTAAGTTTGGTTTGTTATTTAAGGATAAAAAAGATATCCCATGTAATAAATAATCTGTTGCTTTTGCTGAAATGTAAATTTTTCAAAATTCCCCCATGATTAGAGGAATTTGTGATATATTTGGAAAGGTTAGGAGAGATGAAAAGTCCCAAAGCAAGATTTTTATATACTTTATTAGAGGATTTTGGTTTCATAATGTGAGAACCTCCTACTCCCCTACTTCTTCTTTGCCTTTTTATATATGTATGTATTTTCTTTCCCCCCATTGTTTTAATTAATTTTATTTTAAATTTATTTTGTGATATGATGTATAGAGTGTGACTGAAAATTGAATGTAAGCTCGGTCATGATATGTAAATTTTCCAGTTTTGAATGCCTTTCTGTGTTAGTGGTCAAAGCAGTAAAACAAACAAACAAACAAACAAAACATCAGTAAAGACATTTAAGTTCATTGAGTTTCTGACTATTTTAATTGGATATTGAACATTCTCAAAAAAAAAAAAAAAAAAGATATTTGTTGAACAGAAATGAATTTTTATACATTTTGTGGGCTACATCTCTTTTTGTTTTGATTGTCTCTAACTGCTAACAATACAACCATTGTTTTTTTGATACAAACCGAGTTGCATGATTTAGTACATCATAACATTGATTGTAATGGTATTGTTTGCTTTATCAGACAGTTCATAAACAAGACTGAACAATATAGATCGGCTTTGAATGTCATTAGAAACAAAAATCAAGAAAGACGTGTAATTTTACTATTGGATTTATTTATTCATTAGGCATTTTTGAAAATCTGATTAAAGTGAAATGAAAATAATTTCACAATCACATATAACCCTTTTACATTCATAAGATTAAAGGTCTATAGCCACTTACAAAGATTTTGGAGGTTGTAACAGAAAAGCTGTTGCTGTTATAAAGTTAATTAAAGAAATGAAACTTGCTCCTTAATGACAATCACTATTGCCTATACTAGATGGAGAAAGTCCTTTAGTCAAATATCAATTGACAATCAAGTCAATGTTTTATTAATATGCCATACAGAATCCATTTAGCTTAAATACAGCAGTTCAAAATCTTTGACAACTAAACAAACTTTTTTTTTTTTTCTGTCGTCATCTGTAAGTCTAAAAGTTAATGTGCTTTGCAATTCTTTGTTCAGACAAAATAATTTCAAGGTAATGAGTGATGAGACTACAGAAGTGATAAAGTTGCTTGAAGTTCAAGTCAGAAAGGTGACCGGATATCTGCCTGTCTGAAACAAACGCTCCATTAGTATTCAGTGTATCACGGCTCAGTGGCTTGTAGAGTAATCAAACTTATGCCAAAGGACTTGAGCCGAGGTCTCTGTCTCCTCTAATGAAAAAAGTAAGGTTATATTACTTCTAGAGGGAATAAAATAGTGACCACAAATGGTAGGGCTATTGTTTGCCATACAGTTGTAATGACTGCACACCATATTGTTAAAAATGTGAATTACTTAATAATGAAAAGCGATGGACAAAAGAAAGTAGGGTTACACTTTTTTTTTTTTAAGAAAAATGGAACATTCTTATTTGTTGACTTGAAGAAAAATGAATGCAGTAAGGCAAATCAACACAAACAACATTAACATTTTTATGATTTAATTTCTTATCACCACTCTCTCACCTGAGCTAATTTACAAACGTTAATACCTAATCAGTGTGTGCATAGAGGACAACAGAGACGTCCAGAACCTCCTGATTGGCTTTTGTTGTCAGGGGCTCTTCAGTGCACTGAGATCAGTCTAAACACAGTTGCGCCAAATTGAAAGTCTACTCAGAATTGAACATCTGGTGCCATTATTCTTTGAATGTCAGGCAATGCAAATGTCCTACAATCATACAAATGCAATACGGCATTTCAAGCTGTGACCCTCAGCTGAAGCAATGAGTTAAGAGGAAACTAAAGCAACTGAATTTTGAAGGACGTTCAGATTCTGAATCCACGATGACTTCCACTGGTGATCGAAAACACTGTTGATCTCTAGAGAGCTTTTCATTTTTCCTTCCCTTTAACAAACACCTAAAAAAATTTTTATTCAGCTTTATTGCAATATATATATATATATATATATATATATATATATATATATTTTTTAACCTAATTTTCAGACGCTACATCCGCCCTTTAACAAATGCAGGGTATCTGCAGGCTTAAGACAACAAAGTTGAAAACAATAGGAGTATTAATGGCAATTAATAAAATAATTTGATTAAAAAAATATGGTTAAAACAAATACGATAATATTGTAAAATGCATTCTTATTCTTATTTTTTTTTTAATAAATTGTGTTTTCAGGCAACAAAAATACTGATTTGTTTGAGCCTTTTGAATATCTTTCCATTCAATTTAAGACCTCCACGTTGTTTTATCAATTTTTTATGCTATTTTAAATATTTTTATGGCCTTTACAGTTCAAAAGTGTTTGAACAATTGAATAATGCATGGTAAATAAACAATTTAACCCACAGAGACACTTGATAACTTTATTAATGAGTTTATTATTTATACCAACAAACAAAAACATTGTGTATCTCTCCCTCTCTCTCCCTTTAACCGTTCATCTTTTCACTGATGGGCCGAGCAGCCTGTGTGTGGTAGTGTGTACCTGCCCTTTCCAGAACATTCCGTCAGACAATATTCCAGAGTTTGAGATATGAACGTTACACCAAATGACAACACACACACAAACCCCTCCCCCATCAGATTGTTAAAAACAGAATCAGACAGCAATACAATAAATAAAAGGATCAGAATTAACACTGATGAGGAGGGGGAAGGGCAGGCAGGCAGGCGGGCGGATGAGGAGAGAGAGTAAGAGAAAGAGACTGAGAGATATCAGGTAAAAACAAAATTTTGTTCAGTTTTGTCTTTCTCCCCGGACGCAGGGAGAGGCTGGATGAAATGTTATATACAGTTGTATGATGAAGGGATAAGAGGAAAGAGAGAGAGAGGGAGGGAAGGCGGGAGGGAGAGAGAGAGAGAGAGAGAGAGAGAGAGAAAGAGATAGAGAGACCAAGAAAGGCTGGTTTCTGCTCATACCAGCACTGCTCCACTAGGAGAAAAATCTAATTACAAGGACAACAGAATAACAATAACAAAAATAACAAAATAAAAGGTACATGGCATTTACATATTAGCAATGAGAGAGGAGGAGATGGGAAGGATGGAAGAAGGGAAAGACAAACAGCTCCAGTCTCATTTGCTAAGTGTTCATGGTGTGTGTGTGGGCTCATGTATCAGCGTGTCTTTTAGATGAACATCCGCTAAATTCACATTTAACAGGCATGCCGATGTATATTAAACACACACACATGGCATAGACTTCATAATGCACAACAGAACAGCTAACACAGCTAGTGATGGGACTGACCTACCAGCTATATATGTGTGTGTGTGTGTCTATGCGCATGCACAAAAAAAAAAAAAAAACGAACAAACAAAAGTGAGCACGTTTTATAATGAAACCGTCAAAAAAAAACCTTCGACTTCTCCAAATACTCTCCTTAAAAGAAATTAAAACAAAAGAGTGTGCAATGATTACTTAAAATTGACATTCGCACATATTAAGACACACAAACACTAACATCTCACACTCGCTGCTTCTTAAAACCCATCGTAGTCCTTGCTTCATGCAAGAACTCCTAAAGAAAGCTAAAACGTATCAGTTTAAGAGCAAAATTAAATTTAAACGAGCTCGACATGTTTAAAAGTCAAAAGGATGGTACCAGAGGCAGAGAGCAGTAACTGTGCGGTGCTCTTCATGCCACTAGGGGGCACATGTGCCCCAAGCGGCCCTTCCCAGTCTTTAAACCGAAACATGACAATCATCATACTAAATTTAAATCGACCTCATTATCTCCTCCTGTGATGATTGACGTCATTAATCTGGGCATCGCACACTTCTTTCATCATGACGACACATAACACGAGGTGATGTGCTTGTGTGTTTGTGAGAGAGAGCGTGTGAGAGAGAGACTGTTTGGAGCTGCTTTTGGGAAGGAGAGAGGAATGAGAAAGAAGGGATGAGGAGAGAGGGGTGATAACGCCGCAGTAATGCCAAGGGAACAATTAGGTGTTGTTGCTCAGGGGTCCCGGTGCTGAGCTAGACTGGGCTGGACCGTCTGAACCGCTGCCCTCTGTGAACACACACATAAAATAAATCACAGGACATGTAGATTGACAAATGCATACAGACTGACAGGAAGGGTAAATCAAAGGCATTTGGTATGTATGTGTGATCAGTACCGTGTGAGGCAGGTGTCGTCTGCGAGCGAGCATGGGGAGGAATGAGAATGGAGTTCAACTGTGGTTGGATAGACAGCTCTGCGGGGGGGGGAGAAAGACAAAGAAATTAGCCATCAATATCTAAACGCGTCAAAACCCTAAATAGCTTTTTACTTGCATCATAGGATGTGAAAGCCGTCTCAAATTACAAGCAGCATGATTATTACCTTCTAAGTTTCCTAAAAGCCTAAATTTGATGCATAGGTTGTGACGTGCTCAAGAAAAAAAAAGAAGCCGATTAACCAAATGTACCATTTTACCCACAATTTGCAGAGCTCCAGACCAAGAAATGGAGTAGGGAACTACTGGCTTTTAAAATGACACTTTTTTTTTTAGCTGGCAGATTACAGAATCACTCAGTATAGATGGCGCTGACATTTTTGCTTAAGTTCACTTTTCTGGATTCATTCTGAGGATCTATTGCAGTGGGGGAAGATTCACGTGGCAATGAATCAAATCATAATTTCAAGCTCTGCTGTCGGTGTAAGTGTGCAGCATTGTTCCTATAGGCACTAGAAGTATAAATACATAAACAGCACTTCAGCTCATTGAGTGGCCAGTTTAAAGTCTGCTGACTTTTAACAAACAGACATGACCATCTTAAAAGCCACTGCACACCATTACTGTAGTAAATTACACATAAAGTGAAAATGTAATGTAAAATAATACAATGTTTAAGTTATATGCACTTAAGTTGTAAACACTGCCTTTCAAATGTTTGGGGTCAGTAAAATGTTTTGATGTTTTTTGAAGTCTCTTGCCCACCAAGACAGGATTTATTTATTTAAGTAAAAATACAGTAAAACCAGTAATATTGTGATTTTTTTACAATTTAAAATAACTTTTCTGTTTTAATACATTTTAAAATGTCATTTATTCCTGTGATGCAAAGCTGAAATTTATCAGTCATTTCTCCAGAAGTCACATGATCATTTCGAAATCATTCTATAATACTGATTTAGTGCTCAAGAAACATTTCTAATTATCAATGTTGAAAACAGATTTGCTTAAAATGTTTTGTGGAAACAGTGATCATTTTATTAGGATTCTTTGATAAAGTTCAAAAGAGCAGCATCTATTTGAAATATAGGCTATACAGTTTATATTTTAACATAACTTTTACGGTCACTTTTGATCAATAAAATGCATCCTTACTGAAAAGTTCATTTCTTTACAAAAGAAAAAAAGTTTGAATAGTTATGTATATAGTAATTATAATTCAAAATCGAATTGATCAAGAAAGCTTTATTTAAGTTTATATGCAGTATTCAGAAATATAATTTTATTCAGATTTGTGCTTTGCTAATCGGGATGTTTCTGTTGGTATGCTATGATGCAGCTATGATAAATTGTGAATTAATTACTTATGAACTGGTTAAAATGATGCTCAAGCTTCAATCTAACATACTTATTCACCGAGCAGTCATTTTTGATGAACCAAAAACCATTGGTCTGCTTGTGTTTACTTTTAGGTTCATTAGATTTAAATCAGTCTAATTACTGACTGGTTGTTCATTTGACAACGTGTAGTTAAGTTAAAGACACACTCGCTTTACAGTAATGCAGTGTTTCCCAACCTTTTTTTCTGCTGCGGCACAGTTATGAAAAGTAAAAAAAAATCCCACGGACGGCACACCACTAAGCACTTAAAAAAAAAAAAAAAATTAAAAAAAAAAAAAACAATAGGAAGGGGGAAAAGTTCTTCCCCAATAATTAAACAATGCATCAGAGTTGCTATTTTGGCTTTATATCTGATCAGACACTTGCACTTAACATTTTCTGAGTTAACAAGCTTTTTGACAAGAGAATGATGGAGATCTGCGTTTTGTTCGTCATTAGAACGGCCGCATCTGAGACAGAAAATTAATCATTTTCATCAATTTACAGGTTATAAGGTTTATTGTAGCTATATAGGCACTGAGTTTAATATATTTGGCCAAAACTTCATGATATAAAAGATGAACCGCTTTGCACAGGATATTTGAAAAGTACAAAAGTTTATTGGCTCCAACTAGAGTCTAGACGGCAAATGCTAAGACTCTTCAAACAATCAAAAAAAACATTAGCCTTTACAGACAGTGGTTCTTGAGTAAAGAAAACGCTGCTCTTTTTCAAACATCAGCTCTTTATTTACCCTGGCATTGTGAAGTAGACGTCTGCAAACTGCGTGTCGCGGCACTTCACTCTGAATGGAGGCGGGGTGGAGTTATAAGGTTTGACTGACAATTTGAGGATCCAATGGCGTTACGAGGTTTTAGTCACACGCTCCCTTGAATGCTTTTCATTGGTTAAATATTTGTAAAACCCACAAATAGACATGATGATGATAAATAGCACTGATTTAAAATAATAACGAAATATAACTGATAATGAACAGTGGTTGGGAAACACTGAAGTAATGAATAGTATACTAATTAAAAAAGGTAACAAAAATTTTAAGCATATAAAGGCCAAGCTGTAAGGTTAAAATAAGCAATGTTTAACCTTTTTTATTTTCTTTAAGGAATATCAATAGTGCCAGCATCAATTTTGGAACTAAATCCTTTTTTTGCGTTCAACCATTGTATTCACATACTGATTGTGTTGCTATTTTTTAGTTGCTTTTAGTTGAATTCTCACTTCTGAAACAACCGTGTGTGTCAGGCACATTTCTTGTGATGAGTTTTCTAAATGCTTTTTATATTGTTTTCTTTACAGAACACCTCAGACCAGACACTCACCAAAACACCATCGTAGGCATCAGACAAAATTAGCTCTTTAGATAAGTACCGCCTCAACATACTAAACCGTAAGAGTGTGTGTAAGATAAAAAAAAAATATATATAGAAAGAGAGAGCATGAGCCTCTGATTAATCCGACGAGGCTGAATCTGAATAGAAGTGGCAGTTCTTTCAGTTCAACTCACCCACAGGGCTGAAGTTGAAGAGTTGGGGAAGTTCTCGGCCATTAGGCAGACGGGCATTCGGCTGGCGCAGCTCGTCAAAGAAAGCGTGTGCACAGGCCTCCAGCGGAGAGAGCCGCGTCACCGGTGTGTACTCCAACAGACGAGAACACAATGAGATGGCTTCAGGAGGGGTCCTTGGCTTAAACACCTAACAAACGCACAGAATCACAGGGAAATGTCACATCTGACAAGCTTAAAATTGAAAGACCAGTTTCGAGATGAATCAGCCTAAACAGTTTTAGAGGGCCAAAATCATTGACCGGAACAGTGGCGTTAAACTAGCGCTGGTCAGATGGCATGTTTTGACTGTTCTCATACAAAAAATGTGGGTAAACATGTCAGCTGAGTGGACACTACAGCTGGTACGACAATATCGATTTAAATCTATCTTCAATTTAATGAAACATTGTTTAGTCTATGGTTTTTCAGTTAATGTATGAACAAAATGTCTCTAAACTGCATTATGCGCAATATAAATGTAACTCAGTTTTTATTTGAAGTATTCATTATTAAATACATTTGATAAATAAACTATTTTTATATGTGGTTTTCAGCTAAATGAAAATTTTTGTTACCAAAGTTATTTCGGAGCATCATTCTATAAAGTCCTAAAATGTTTCTGTCAGTGAGATAACTGTAAACGATCACAGCAACAGGTGCTTTACCTTCGTCCAAGGGTGTGCTTTGATCTGTGGGAATTTAAACTCTGTGTAGTTGGGGTTCATCTCTCGGATCTGTTCTCTTGTCGGGGTCCCCAAAACCTGCAGAGGTTGGACAGAGAGAGAATTAAGACTTGTGTCTATGCTTACACTTCAAAACACAGCAATGAAGATCCTCCACTCACCTTGATGATCTCCACTAGCTGGTCCACTCCACTGTCACCGGGGAATATGGGCTGTCCCAGAAGCAGCTCTGCTAATACACAGCCAGCTGACCAGATATCAATGTTGGATGTGTAATCCGTGGCTCCGAATATTAGCTCGGGAGCGCGGTAATACCGCGAACAGATGTATGACACATTGGGCTCCCCACGAACTAACTGTTTTGCACTGCGGAGTTCACATAATAGAGGGTTATAAAAATCTTATCAAAAATACACACATGTAACAATGATACAGTGGGCTGCATATGAAGGCGTACAATTGGCAATCCTTTCACATCATTTCTGAAAAATAGAGTTGAATTAAGAATTGGAATCAGACCAAGGTTCTCCGAATCCAAATCAAATTTCAAGACTCCCACCGAAGGACACAAATGCACACAAGTTTGACACACTGGCCAAAACTTTCTGTGAAATTATTTCAAATTAATCAGAACAAAAATTTATTTGCAGTTTGTTTTGGAGTTGCCACTTTTGAATTACCATTACCATTTTGTTATTGAGGGGTAAGCACATATTTACATATTCACATAAATGATGATCTTATACAGTTGAGGTCAAAAGTTTACAGTTCCCTTATCGAGTCGGTCTCTCGACATTACGTATGGGGAAACTCCATACGTAATGTCTCGTTCCCTCCTCTCAGGGAACCCAGGTTACGTGAGTAACCGGAGACGACACCTTGCACAATCTGCAAAATGTTAATTATTTTACCAACATATAAGGGATCATTCAAAATGCATGTTATTTTTTTTATTTAGTACTGAATAAGATTTCACATAAAATATGTCTACATATAGTACACAAGAGAAAATAATAGTAGAACTTATAAAAATGACCCCCGTTCAAAAGTTTGCATGTGCTTGATTCTTAATACTCTGTTGTTAATACGATGTCTTAATAGTGTGTTTTTTTGTTTAGTGATAGTTGTTCATGAGACCCTTGTTTGTCCTGAACAGTTAAACTGCCTGCTGTTCTTCAGAAAAAGTCCTTCAGGTCCCACAAATTCTTTGATTTTTCAGCATTTTTGTGCACTTGAACCCTTTCCATCTATGACTATGATTTTGAGATTCATCTTTTTACACTGAGGACAATTTAGGAACTCATAATACAACTATTACAGAAGGTTCAAACATTCACTGATGCTCCAGAAAGAAAAACCATGCAAGTTTTCCGTTGGGTAGAAACCTTTTTGAATTTGAAGATCAGGGTCAATTTAACTTATTTTGTTTTCTGAGAAACATGTAACTATCTTCTGTAGCCTCTGAAGGGCAGTACTAAATGAAAAACTATGATATTTTGGCAAAATAAGAAAAATGTACACATCTTCATTCTGTTCAAAAGTTTTCACCCCCGGCTCTTAATGCATGTTTTTTTCCTTCTGGAGCATCAGTGAATGTTTGAACCTTCTGTAATAGTTAAATACGAGTCCCTCAGTTGTGCTCAGTGTGAAAAGATGAACCTCAAAATCATACAGTCATAGCTGGAAAGGGTTCAAATGCACAAAAATGCTGAAAAACCAAAGAATTTGTGGGACCTGGAGGATTTTTCTGAAGAACAGCAGGCAGTTTAATTGTTCAGGACAAACAAGGGACTCATGAACATCTATCACTAAACAAAAAAACATAAAATAATTAACATTTTGCTAATTTTGCAAGGTGTCTGTAAACTTCTGACCTCAACTGTACATGGGTGTGTTTCAAATACATGCCACATCAGACCACACACCTGCCAAAGTCACACAGTTTGAGTACAGCTGTGTCTGGGTCCACCAGGAGATTCTGTGGCTTTATGTCTCTATGGCAGACGCCTTGGGAATGAATATATGCCAGACTGCGAAATAACTGATACATATACACCTGAGAAAGAAAGACAGATTGTGGGGGAGGAAAGAGAGAAAGAGATGTTATTGTTTATTGTACATATACATATGAATGGGCACAGTAGCAGCAGTCATGACTACACAGAGACTTACTTTGACATAGATAATGGGGATGGTGGTCTTGGACTTGTTGAAGTGGCGTGCCACCCTGTACACGGTTTCTGGTACAAAATCAAGCACCAGATTTAGATACACTTCATCTTTCTGAGGAGAGAAAGAGAGAAGATTGTTCAACAGAGATTACATACTTCACATATATACTATTCACCATGACAAATTAATTTCACTGGGAATATAAAAACTCAAAGGTTGGACAGAAAAATAACCTTTTCTCCACTGGAGTAGAAGAAGTAGCGTAGCCTGACAATATTACAGTGGTCCAACTTCCTCATTATCTGTAGCTCACGGTTCTGTGGAGAAAGAAATGATGTGTGAAGGACGGTAAAGTCACAGCATGAAAATCAAACATCTATCTTATTTAATGCATTCATCTGTGGAAGTGTGTTTCTCTGACTGTGCAGCCTATTTAAAACTAGTGTGCATGCATTATATATTTCACTAAATATACAGTTTTCAAGCAGTGCTCACTTCAAGGTGGAAGGCCGTGCCTTATGCTGTCACGATTCAGTGCTTTCACACTCAGAATGCTTCCATTTACACTGGTATTTATGTGTGTTTCGGGGCTGAGGTGAGACATATTGCCATTTAAATCCTTACAGGTTTGTGGGGTGTGTTTCATTAACATGCGTTACGAATGCTAAGTATTCCAGGCTCACATGTGAGCAATTTCAAACATTTCTGGCTCCTACAAATTCTTATACAGAATGAGGAGATTAAAAATCATGACAACAATATATTACACTAACACTACATTACTAATTGTATATTCTAATAATGAAACTCCTAAAATTGAATAATAATAAATATTACATTGTAATAATATAATATTCAAGTAGAAAAACAGTGACTGAGAAGTGGACTGATAACCTATTACAACTAAAGTGGATCAAAAAGAAATCAGAGTCAACCTTCAAGCCCAGGTACAACATTAATGCATTTTTTTGTTTTGTTAGGCCTGCTCACTTTTGAGCAGGGCTGAATGATTTTGGAAAATAAACTAATTGTGTTTTTTTTTTATATACCAATATTGTGATTTAATATGCAATTATTTTTTAAAGCTCTTTATGTTCTGTATTATTCAATAAAGACAAGCAACAAATCATTGTATAGTATGACCAACACAATATTAGATAGATTAAACAAATGTTCTTTTCTGTAGGCCAGGCCAATATGTTACGATGAGATTAGGTGATGCACGAATTGATATAAACAACATTTTTATTTAACAACTACAATCACAGTAGTATATTGACTGATTTGTTGAACTTCCAGCCTAGTAAGCATGTAATAATTATGACAACAAAGCACAGACAAATAAGCCTGGAGTACACATTAATATGAAACAAATCAATAACAAAATCACACAAAAAGTAGATTGCAGAAATATAAAAACAAATCTGTTGCTTTACCACACTCGGTATTTAGGGAATTGCTACTCAAAACTAGCCCAATCACGTTTCGAGGGGGGGGTTCCCCTGGTAAGATTCGCATTTCAAGGGCCAAATATCACGTTTTTTGGAGGCAAACAGCAGACTTGGCAACACTGTAGTGTGCCAACTCTTAAGATTGCTTAGGTGTGTTCGACATGAAGCAGTGCTGCTTAGACCGATCGGTGTGTGTCAAAGTACCGCGAGAGCTATAAGAGAGCGGATGTCTCCTTATGCTCTCTTGCCATACTTTGTCATACACCTCTTCAAGTCAAACACACCTCTTTACTCTCATGTGTGAGGTGACAGTGTAACCGCAGCCTATCATATCGCGATATTATCGCAAATGCAATTAATCGTTCAGCCCTACTTTTGAGTCAGTTTGAAAGAGGTTCAGCTCTTCTGAAAATGTGAAGAGTAACATTTCCTCAAGGCAGTAGACCCTGGACAAAACAACTGGAGTCATAAGGCAAGTTTATAGTTTATGAACACACCGATGAACTTAAAAGGGGGTGTTTTCAATGTGATCTTAAGCCTTTTTGTTCTTTTAGCTTTGATATCTAAACAGAAGCAACATGAGATATTAAAAGTTTATCACGGTTCAAATCGCAAATGACAAAAAAAAAAAAAAATTCCAGCGTGATTGTAGCAGCCCTATTTAAAGGGCCTGTAGCATTACAAGTAAAAACATTTCATGTTGGAAACGGTTTTATGCATTTTAGGGTATTTTATTATGATACTGTACACAATCAGGTTTTCTTACTCCTCTTACCTTAAACCTCTTATCCTGAAGCACCTTCTTTATGGCCACCATCTCCTGGCTGTCGATGAGTCGAGCCTGGTACACCACTCCAAATGAGCCATTCCCGATCACCTTGATGTCGGTGTACGAGACCTCCTGAGGACGGTCCGGACCCTGCCCTGGTGTGGCTACTACCGTTGTCACTTTTCCACTGTCCCCTAAACACACAACAAAACAAGTGGGTTTTTTTTAAAAGGCCTTTGACCGAAAGATCTGACTGCTCAAAAGAATACAGATTTTTCCATGTATGACCTGAACGAATGCTATATGAATGCTGTCGCCTATTAAAAATGACTTCTGTACTGTGTGATAAAATTACAAAAACAGTGACAGACATCTGACAATTTACCTTAGTCATTGTTTAATTCATGTTTAAAAGGGCTTGTTCAGCCCTAAAATGAAAATTCCATCAACATTTACTCACCCTCATGTCGTTCCAAACCCATAAGCAATACGATCATATGTGACCCTGGACCACAAAACCAGTCTTAAGTTGCTGGGGTATATTTGTAGCAATAGCCAAAAATACATTGTATGGGTCAAAATTATCGATTTTTCTTTTATGCCAAAAATCATTAGGATATTAAGTAAAGATCATGTTCCATGAAGATATTTTGTAAATAGCTGTGTGATGATAACACACAGCATTTTGAATAAATTGTCATTTGTGTTGTATGAGAAGCAGAGCGCTGCTGTATGATGTCCATGTAGTCCTTCATTAGGCCTATATGCTGCAGGATTGGTGGTGGACACGTTCCTCATGATAAAATCACAGAAAAACTATGTTCTGACAGTATTAATTATGAATCTACCATGCAATTTCAGCTGAGAAAAACCTAAGTAATAGTTCTAATCAGCTGGTGAGTGTGGTGATTTGAAAAGACATGTCACATGCAACATTTATGGTTAATTTGTAGTGCCTTTCATGCTTTTTGAAGCATGAAATCACAGGTCCCCACTGCATTGGAATTGGCGAGTGGCACATTCTTTAAAACGTCTCCTTTCGCACTCCATGGAAGAAAGTCAATCAGGTTTAGATCGACATGAGAGTGAGTAAAACGTGAAATATTCCTCAAAACTACTCCTGAATGCATGAGAGATCTTTATATAAAAAAAAAACATGAAAACATTAAAGCAAAAAAGTCCAAACCCAGCATTAGATTTAAATCAGTTAGATCTTTTTGAACTCATCTGTGCTCTTATCCAGCATGCTATGCCTGTTTGCCACTTTGTCTGACAGGTGTTAATAGTAATCCAACACCCGTGTTTAGATGTGTGTCCAAACACAACAGAACAACGGCTAGAGCTTATCACTAGGAATAGCAGAAACACCCTTAAGACTGTTTGAACACGGGTGGAGTCTACTGAAGTCTGACCACATTTCCACCTGTGGCCACGAGCAGACCTGAATAATGGGGATGCCTGGAGACAAGCAGAGCCCTAGGGTGATGTTTTTTCCATCAGTTGCTGTCAGCTTAGATTTAGACGAGGAGTGACAGATTCACCAAAACTAAAGCTTTGTTTTATTACACGGCAAAACTATTATTTACCAGATCAGTGCAGAGCAGATAGCTGTTGTCATGCATGACACAAGACAGTTGCTGCTATTGAGAATTTTTCATCAGAATAACACTGCTTCGAGTGGGACGAGAAACACTGAATTAGTGGCTTATTTAAATTGCCACCACATAAAATGTCATTTTTTAATGCCAATTTTTGGATGTTGCATAAAAATTTTGGAAAATTTGCAAAAATCTTTACATTTGAGATGGATATATTTTTATTCAGGAAGTCAAGCTCATTAACTGAGGGAAAGATTATTATAGAATAATTTGCTACATGTGCATAAATGTCTTGCGACTTTTTCACAACCAGTCATGTGACTGAATCATTCTCTCAGAGTATTAAAAAAAAACTAAAAAAAAATCATCATCATATAGCACCTAAAATGACGCTATCGTGAATCCGAAATGCCAAAGCCTGCCATTAAAAAGACTGTCTAGTATGATCGTCTAGGATGAGAGAGATGGATTCAGGACAGTTAATGGTCAGTCACTTTGTCATGGGTTCATTGATCGTGTTTATACCATTTAGTGGCTTTCAGTGATGAACTGAATGACGATTTCATCACTGCTTCCAGCAGAAGAGTGTATATGAATATAAAAATCATGTATTTGCAAATAAAAATGTAATTACACATTATGCAAACTATACATTAATGACACACAAAATGTATCATGTTTTTAGGCGAGTACAAATGTCAGCAGAGTAATTTAAAATAGTTACTATGCTGAAAAAAATAGGACAAAAACAGCAATGGTTGTTGTGTTGTAACTACTCGTTCAAGGTTTCTCGTGGGTTACAGTCGTACATCCACCCACTCCATCTCCCCTCATTCCTAGTAATAACACCCATCACCATTCTCACGGAAATCCAGCAGTCAGCACCAGTGTAGATAAACGCTGCTGCCAGCACTGCAGTCACTGGGAATCATTTATAGAGCACCAAATGAAGAGGTTTATGCCTCTAGGGAAACCACTCGTTTTCACAGGAGTAGCCCAACCACAAATTTACATTGGGTCATTTTTCCTTCATAGGACGCAGTGTTGTACCTCAAGCTTTGTGATGATCTGTTAGATTGAGAGTAGGAAGGCTGGGTCGTTTAACGTTACGTTAAAACTAATAATAATCATGTTATAAATATTGATTATGATATTTTTCCTTTAAATATATGGACACGCAAACGCCAATTTGGCCCTCTTTAGACAGGTTGAACTTAATATTAAGATTATTATTAAAGACATTTCTGATGCGACTAAATGCATCCAGGGTCGCACATGATGAAATGATTCAAATCGAACACAAAATTGAAGATACAGTCTGTTAGATGTTGCCGGCAGGCTAACTGAGCTTTGTTACCAAACGAGCACATCTTCAATAACGCGACGTCTAAACAGCTTATAAACCAAGAATCATATTTTAAAGAAAGGTTCAAGGTGGTCACAATGTGATGTATTGGTATCGATCATAAGAGATGCGTTTAGCCAGTGCTCTTATGAAGGATTGTCGAGCTAATGTAGAGCAATCAAAGCCCTTGATCCGTCTACAAAAACAAGCTCACGTTAGCTTAGCCAGTTAGCCGCCTAAAGTAGGTTAACGCGATCATGGCAAAATAATCAGACAAACTAATGAACAGCACGCTACACGGTCCAGCACTTGGGCTTTTACTAGTCTACTAATATCACATTTATTGGGATTGTCGTGTGATGTCATTGAATGATACTCACTGCCCAGCTTTAGGTTTCCGAAACCAGACGAACTCCCGCCTGAGGCCTGCGCGCCCCCCGTCTTTCCTGAAGAGCTTCCACCGGCGACGGCTGATCCGGCGGCGGCTGCAGCGGCTCCCGGGACCCCCGGAGGCTCAGCAAACGAGCTAGTCCTGGGCCGCCCGCTGCCGCTCATTTCGGGTTGCAAGTGTGCCAGAGCGGGGGTAAACTGTGCCTGTAGACTGGCCCAGGCGCGTAGTGGATATGTCAATTTAAACTATAATAATCGTTAAAAAAATATTAAGATTGCTGAACTATTCTATCAATAGCAAACTGTGCGCCTCCTCTTTCTTTCTCTGTGGCTGGGCAACTAGAGCTGACGCACAGCGACGCTCTATGCGCATTGTTTTCTGGGTAATGAAGTTCAACAATGCTCTCACGTGCATAGATTCTGCAGCATAAGAATGAACTTTTCATTGTTTTTTTCATGCCAAGGACTCATAAATAAAAATGCAAAATCTTTTTTGTCTTATCAATAAAAACTATGGCGGTCAATGGAATAACATACTCGAAATGAACCTAATTTCCAAGCCTTTAGAAAGCAGAATGTTTAACAAGCCATGCATTATATAACCTAATGGCATAACATACTATAATACAGTTAATAAATAGATAACTCAATATATAAATATCGAAATGATAACTTTGACTTCAGATGAAAAGTGTCACATTTGTTGTCGATTAAAATCTCGTTTTACAAAAACGTTTACATTGACAAATTGTCCATTTACGTAGAAGTCGAACTGTTTTTCCCCTTACTAAGTTCAGGAATGGTCTGAAACGATTTAATAGCAGTGTCTATTATTTGAGGGACTAATTATATACATTTCACGAACAATTAATAATAAATACTTAACAATAAACACATAGTGTGTTTTGAAATTGTTTATTATGAATGTATTGGTGGTTTAGGACCTTTCCATCAGAAGATGTAGTCTCGCATTCACATACTCTAGCATCCAAAAATGCTTCAATCATTAGACTATCCATCGCAAGAGCTAGAGTTTGACAGACAGTCTTTCTAGCCAATCAGCGCCTTGCACAAGCCACGCGAACCCCCATGGGGCGGGGCAGCATGCACAGAGCAAGGAACAGAGGCCAGACAAACGGTACATTTCCACATCCACGATCATCTTTACGTCAAAATATTTAACAAACAGTGCGAGGCACTGCATAATACTGGTTCGTTGCGGTGAGAAACGCATTGTGAACACCGGAACGCTTCCGCGGGGCCGACGAGCGCTGCACGAGGGATCGCCCAGCTGCAGCGCGCGAGGAGAGGCTCGGAAACGGCTGGGGAAAGAAGGCCTCCCTTCAGCGCTCTTAGACCTGCGGGGAAAAGTGAAGAGCGCCGCCTGACGACCGCCGTACAGCGGGGTGGCTCGCTCAGGAGACAGCGGTGCGCTCCATAAGCTCAGGCAAAATCTGAAGAGCGCCACCAACTGCTCGCCACAAGGTAAACCACTCGTCTGAAACCCGCTAAATGCTGTTGTTTGTTACTACCGATTCCGCCACGACTAGTGCTAGAAGTTTTGAATGATTTTCAGGTTGCTTTTAACACCTGTATCTGTACCGCATTTGTAATGTCCGTAATATTTTTCTGATTTATTGATGAAGCGAAATTACTAAATTGTGGGCTTTTTGTATTTCGGAGATGCCATATGTTATGCACGGACTTGATGTTAAAATCCACATTACGTGCATTATTATATTTAAGTATCATAGGCGACCATATTTGAATTAATGTCTTCATAAATATATGATGTGTTTACAAAAAGCAGGGATGCAGCTCTGAAACCAAATAAAAGAGATATTTTTAAAAATTTAGAAATATTCCTGTGTACACATACATATAGGTCCTATATATTATAACTCCAAGGCCCACCTTTGCCCAAGACAATATTCAATGCCTCCTATCTAGGATATGTATAATAATATATTTTAACATTATAGACCTTTTATTTAAGTGCCTTTTAGCAGATTAATTAGGATTATATTAATATAACCAAATTTAAATAATACTTATTGGGGCCCCTTAGACATTTGCTGAGGCCCTGTGATTGAGAATTACTGATCCAACTGGTCTGAGGTGGTTTTAGGGGTATTTGATGATAAAGTTAAAGAGAGAATCAGGTGAAAAACAATAGAAGAAGAAAATCAGGTAAAATTGTGCATATGTGTAGCGATAATCTCAAAGTTTAGCTGTTTTAAAAACTAAATGGCACATAAAGATGTTTGACACATTTTGTCCCATGTCTTTAAAATGATATGAATTATGTTTGTAATATTTATATAATCAGTGGCCTGTGGCAATCTGGTCCTGAATGACAGGTTATGGAATCTAATGTAAAAATGGCATAACATATCTGTATCTTATTTATATATATAATATTTTTTTTTTTTTTTTTTTACAGGTTGTTTTGAGGCTTAGGTACGTATCGAGCATAAGAATGCATACTGAACCCAGGGACTGTGACTTATAACCCCAGCACTGCATCTGCTCTTCAGCACAGCAAGAGACTTTGCATCTTAACAGGTTTAGCACTGTGCAGTTACCATGAGTGAGCAGGAATATGTGGAGCATCAGTACATGTGCAGTGAGTGCCAGCAGCTCTTTAATACGCTGGAGGAGGTGCTGGTGCACCAACAGATCCACACCGGAGCAGAGGGGGACGAGGTCGAGGTCCTGCCGAGCCTTGAGGACTGTGACACTGGGGAGAGTCAATATCAGTGCCTGGAGTGTGGAGCCATCCTGAGGAACCCAGATGAACTGCTGCTGCATCAAGAGCTGCATATGAGAGAGGCAGGCCAGGGTGAGTGCAGTGTTTAATACACTATATTGCCAAAAGTATTGGGTCACCCCCTTCAAATGAACAGGTTTGACTACTTTAGTAATTTCCATGAGTATAAATCTTAATGTTTAAGCATATAATGATATTCAAGGGAATTGTGTGCTTCTAATTTTAAAGCAACAGTTTGGACAGGACCCTTTTCTATTCTAACATGACAATGCCTCTGTGTATAAGGCAAGGTTCAAAAAGAAATGATTGATTGAGTCAGTGTGGAAGAACTTGACTGGTCTGCAGAAAGCCAAGTCCTAATACAAGCTGAACACCTCTGGTGTGACTTTAAATGCAGATCTTGAGCCAAAAACTCTTTACCAAACACCAATGACTTGTACATACACTATATCAGGCATCCTCAAATCTGGCCCACTCCTGCAGAGTTTAGCTCTAACTCTAATCAAACACACCTGAGCATGCTAATCAGAGTCTTCAAGATCATTAGAAAATCACAGGTAGGTGAGTTTGATCAGGGTTGGAGCTAAACTCTGCAGCATATTGGCCCTCCAGGGAAAGATTTGAGGAACCCTGCACTATATGGACAAACGTATTGGGACACCCCCTTCTTTAGAACAGAAAAAGGCACTTCCAAAACTGTGGCAACAAAGATGGAAACATAATTCATGTATTTAAAAATTGTATTTCCATCTCAGTTTTGAATGTGTCTAAAATGACTGCACCCATATATACAAGTCACTGGTGTTTGGTAAAGAGTTTTTGGCTCGAGATCTGCATTTAAAGTCACACCAGAGGTGTTCAGCTGGGATTAGGACTTGGCTTTCTGCAGACCAGTCAAGTTCTTCCACACTGACTCAATCATTTCTTTTTGAACCTTGCCTTATACACAGAGGCATTGTCATGTTAGAATAGAAAAGGGTCCTGTCCAAACTGTTGCTGTAAAATTAGAAGCACACAGTTCCCTAGAATATCATTATATACTTAAACATTAAGATTTGTACTCATGGAAATTACTAAAGTAGTCAAACCTGTTCATTAGGAAGGGGGTGACCCAATACTTTTGGCAATATAGTGTATGTGTGCTGCTGTACTGTATGTTTAGTTGTGGTTTTTTGAAAAAGCATAAATGCTTTATTTTTAGAGCTATGTGAGGTTACAGAGGTGGATGCTGTCGATGCAGAAGTGCCAATCCAGTATCAGTGTTTGGAATGTCTGGCTCTCTTTGACACACCTGAGCTGTGGTTGGCTCACAGACAGACACACAACAGAAGCAGCACCCACAGCAGCTTGAGCACTGACACAGTGAGTACATACACACACACACACACACACACTAATAAATGAGACTGGGTATCCATGCTGATTCTGATTTGCTCTCAATTTGTTTTGATTAGATTCCTATTCATTTGAGAATTTTGCAGTGGCGATGTTCATTTATGTAGGAAAGAAAATCTCTTTCAGCTAATGAGCCTTCTGACTTGGTATATTGTATTGTAAATGTAAAAACATAGAAAATATTTTTAATGTTATTTATATGTAAAAATACTTTTATAACAATATATACATTAAAAAATAGCTACAAATCAAATAATTTAATGTACATTACTGTTACGATGTCTGGAGTTGGTAATGTTTTTTTTTAAAGGTCCCATGGCATGAACATTTCACTTTATGAGGTTTTTTAACATTAATATGAGTTCCCCTAGCCTGCCTATGGTCCCCCAGTGGCTAGAAATAGCGATAGGTGTAAACCGAGCCCTGGGTATCCTACTTCGTCTTTGAGAAAATGAAAGCTCAGATGGCCGAATCTGGAATCTTCCCTTTATGTCATCATACGGGAAAGGTTACCTCCCCTTTCTCTGCTTTGCCCGCCCATGAGAAAATGAGCCACTACCGTGCGAGGCGAGCACAATATTTTTTTTTCCTCGAGAGACATCATGGCTTGCAAACGAGCAAAGCATGATAGTTGCTCAGTGTTTGGATGTACAAATGAACACCAAAGTATTTTTTAGTTCCTTCATCCGAGCCTATGGCTAGCATTAGCTACATGATAATAACTGTAACAGCATACATAAACAAACCAACTAAAGTACCGTATCCAGACACAATATTTTAAACTAACCATTCGGAGACGTCCTGCTGTAGCCGCTGAGTTGCAACTTCTTCATCCGGTGCTTCTCCATCCGGATCAGATTCTGGGTCAAACTGAAAAGCTTGAAAGACTGCGTGTCTATGAGCCATTGCAATACATCCACTGTCAACATTAGCGCATGGTAGCGCAAGCTGGTTAAGGCCACACACCCACCCTCCACCTTGCCCCGCCTCTCTCCTCCTCATTAGCATTTAAAGCTACAGACACAGAAATGGCACATCCTAAGGAAAGCTCATTGTGGGACTGGCTTGTAGTGGCTGAAATTCTGCACCAAGGCTGAATTTCGGGAAAGAGACTTCAGATACAGTACTAGGGACCACTTAGGCCTATATAAGAGCATCCAAAAAGCAGCATGTCATTTTTTCAGGATTCTTTGATTAATAGAAAGTTCAAAACAACAGCTTATTTGAAATATATATTTTTTTGTAACAATGTAAAAGTCAATGCTATCACTTGATTGCATTAAATGCATCCTTGCTGAACAGAAGTGTAATTAAAAAAACAAAACGTATTTATCCCAAACTTATAAACACTAGCATAGATAAATTAACTAAACAAAAAAATTCTAATATCAGCTAATAACTCTTCTCAATAACGTAATAATGCTATATCTAATAGAAGAATGTGTATCTATTTAAACATCAATTGTTAATATTATCAAAAATGTCTACACTGTTATTGCCACAGTGTCAGGTTCTTGAGGTGCTCAACAAACAACTTGCACATACTGCGGAGTAAAATATTAATCTTGTGATCTTTTTAGCAGTTTTTAATTTAATTTTGTGTTCTGTTTCAGGAATATGTTCTTCAGGCAGATGGTTCAGTCACTCCGCTTCAGTTGCTCAATGTTCAAAATCTAGTTCTGGATGAACAGAAGGCAGGCCAGATCCTGACCTTAGCCCAGGTCTGTTTACATCCATACATTCTTTAAAGGGGGTTTGTTTTACACAATGATCTAACTAGGAGTGATGAGATAAAATCTATATTTGATTTCTGTTTCTGTCCTGCCCACTCATTGGTCTAAAATCCGCTGAAAACTGATTGTGTGATTAAAACGTGGTGTTAGGATCAGGTTTTTCCCATCTTATTAATTCAAGAGTTTCAATGTGACAATATCCTGGCCTATTTCCGCATTGTTTGGGGATGTTACAGGTCCTATATTTCCAAACTTACTTTTGTTGCCTTTATTTTTCAGGCTCTTAGAGAGCAAGAAAACCCATCTAAAACTGCAAACCCTGCCAGAACTATGCTAGTGCCAGCCAATGCTTCCCTGCCTGGCTCCACCTCTGCGATGCTCCGCCTGCAGTTCTGCTCCGCCCAAGCAATCGCTGATGGTTCTGCTTCAGCTACTCTCCGCAAAGCTAAACTGCTCGCCCCTCTCTTACCCGCCGATCCTATCCGGCTGGACAATGTGACCACTTTTAACCTCCTCCCTTCATCTGGTCAAGTGAACACGTTAAAGAAGGAAAATGAGGAGATTTTAATTATCCATCCTTATGAGTGTTCCGAGTGTAATCTGCTGTTTAGCACACCAGAGGATTTCCTTCAACACCAGGGGGAGCACTTCTTAGGCCAGGACAAAGAGAGTGGGGACACTGGGGTGATGGTGGGGTATGAAGACAGTTCTGGGGCTAAGGAAGATGAAGCAAGAAGCGATGGATCCGAAGAGGGGAGCAAAGTTGGCAAAGTTATTGCTGGGAGGCATACATACACTGCCCGCTCCGCTGGTTTGGGTTTGACGCCGCCACCCAGCAATCTTCAGTGTGAGGAGTGCAAAAGAACGTTCACCTCTGCCAATCGGCTTGTGGCGCACCTTCGAGTGCATGAACAAGGAACACACGAGTGCCCAGAGTGTGATAAAGTATTTAAGAAGTTGGTGTCCCTTCAGACTCACATGCGCACACACTCTGGTGAGGCGCGTTTTCTGTGTGTGGACTGTGGACATGGTTTTACCACAGAAATGACTCTTATGATACACAGGTAATAACAAATACAAACTGTATAGTCAAACATCAAAACTTGCTCGTGATTTGGGTTCTCTGTCATCAAAATTCATTTTTCATTCGCTTTTCCCGCTTTAGGAAATCCCATACATCTGAGCCACTGCACAAATGCCCATTTTGTGCCAAAACTTTCACCAACATGACGAAGTTCTTGTACCATCGTCGCACTCACCGAGTACGTGAACCGACCGCACCAGTCTCTCAGGTAATAGTTGTGACCTGATGAAGGAAATTAGCTGTGCACAACATCAGTATCATATTGGTTATCAGCTGATATAATGAGATTACATTTATTGTTAAACGTAGTCGTATTGGTCAATGTTGATATATATTTGCCGGCTATTTAATTGTTTATGCTAATTTCCCCTATTATTATATTTAGATGTCTTTGTCCTGATCAAAATTAAATTTGATTTTTAAAACTGCACTGCTTTTGGCTGATTTTCATGTTTTGGCTAATAATCAATAAATGTCTCATATTAAGAAATATAACACTACATTGTATATAAAGTAAATAAAAATAAAACCTTAAATGATACAAGGGAATTTAGGCATTAAGACATAATAATGTACACAATGAAAAACAAACATTCATTTCACATTCATTTTTAACAGTGTTAAGTAATTTCAAATTTAATTTGAATGTTAAAATAGAGAAAGTGGTCATGTACAAAATATACACTCAGTATTGTTGAGGCATATACAATATTTCAAATGTAAAAATTCATAAATTAAAAAATCTCTAATATCTGCCAATAATTTACAGATATATTGTTCATTCATAAAAAGCACCAATAACTTGACAGAACTGAATTATTACATATTTGCACTGACGTCAGTCTTCTCATTTCTCAAGATCTCAAATTCAAGAAAAAAGGCATACTGTTAGTGCTGTTGTTCATTTTATCCACACACTGCAGAACCTATTAATTACACAATGGCCTATTATATACTTTTTTCCTTAAAAAGGGAATTGAATGTCAATGTTTTAACTAAGAAAAAGATTAATTGTGAGATTAATTCAACCATCTCCGCTTTGCAGTTTGTACTGGCCCAGCAGTCACCTCTCTCTATCATCCAAAGAGCAAGAGAACGAGAGGCTGCTTGGAGGAAAGAAAGACATGTGGTGACAATTCCTCCTGTGAAAGATGACAGAAAAGAATCCAGTGACACAGATCCAGTGCTCATTGAAGGTATTGCAGTGGTTTCCCGGTTTTCAGAGCCAACAGAAAATGGGCTTCATTCTGAACCCTCAAACACAGAACAAGCCCAAAATGGAGGGAAAATACTGACAATCGACCCCAACCATTCATCTACTGCCAATGTGGTAGGAGGAGAGGAACCAAGTAAACACAGGACTCCTGCTGATGAAGAAGAACCAAAGTTCCCTTGCTCTATTTGTAAAAAAAGATTCTCCTCACAGGTCCGTGTGTTGCGTCATCGACGAACGACTCATACCACCGAAAGGCGCTTTAAATGCAACATCTGCGGGAAACCGTTCAAGAAGCAGATCCATCTGCGAAACCACCTGCGCACGCACACAGGCGAGCGGCCGTTCCAGTGCAGCGTGTGTGGAAAGACCTTTTCCTCTCTTGCAAATCTATCCCGCCATGGACTCACACACACAGGAGTCCGTCCATACCGGTGTGACATTTGCAACAGAGCCTTCAGCCAATCGTCAAATCTTCGTCAACACCGTCAGCATCTTCACAGCAATGTGACGCCCTCACCCTGTCCAGACTGCTCCGCTACCTTTATCCGTCCTGCTAAACTTGTAGCTCATCGTTTTCTTCACCACCCAGGGTCACCAGCACCTTACCCCTGCCCGCACTGTACCGTGGGGTTCTTGCGCAAGCGTCAACGAGACCTTCATTGCCTGGAGGAGCACCCCAACTTGACTCAGCCACACAGTATCTCCCAGGACTCCCAGGTTAGCTGTCAACAGGGCTCGATGGATAATACAGAGCAACTAAGCACTCCTTCGATGGCGAAACCTAATCTGGATTGTACTATTTGTGGCAAGCGGTTAAACTCTCCTGCAAATCTCCGCCTGCACCAGCTAAGTCACGGACTTGGGCCCGGCCGGCCTCGAGGCTCAAGCTCCAGCACTGGCAAGTCTCATCCCTGTCCGGTCTGTGGAAAACTCTTTGGTTCAGCCTCAAGTGTTACGCTACACCAGAGAGTACACACCGGTGAGCGTCCGTATCCTTGCGCGATCTGTGGAAAACGATTTCGCCAGAACACGCACCTGCGGGAGCACCTTCGCACGCATTCGGGCGAGCGTCCGTTCCGGTGCGAGTTCTGTGATAAGGGTTTTGTGCAGAGCATGCATCTGGCAGAACACCGACGTACACACACGGGTGAGCGGCCACATGCTTGTGGTGAATGTGGAAAGACCTTCAAGACGGTTTCGAACCTTAGGAACCATCGGAAGACCCACAATCGCACCCAAAAGCAACAAGAGCCTGAACACAGCACAGAAGCAGTGGCTGCAGAGTCTGAAACAGCAACTGTTGCTGTTGTGGAAGCTTCTGAGATGGACCTGGTACCAGCCTTCTGCCAACAAGAGGTGCAGCTTGGACAACCCCAAGTCATTCAGATACAAACATCCAACCTGACACAGGTAGGAAACTGTTAATACTGTGTGTTAGAACCAGGAATCGATTTCCAGAAAGAACGGGTTCCAAGGTGTTGGGAATTGAAAATCTCGCGGTCAGTTTCCATTAATTGGTTCAAAAAAATGATTGCAGCCTTCTTTTACATCATACGTATTTTAACTTAGTATCATGGTATGTCATGCAGAAATACATATTGCTGATTAAGGTGATTCAATTTCATTTACTTAAATTCCTGCATGTCGAATAGTATACAACTTACAAATATGATTAATTGTCTTCGTGTCTCCTAGATTAAAGTTTTGCTCCTAAAACGCAATTCAGACATTGATGCACCAACGTAATCTGTTCTAGGTGTCTAAAGTATATGAACAAAATAAACTCATAAAGAGTGAAACTGGCTTGTTCGGTTGTCCACAATGGAAAGATTTGAGGGGTGCTCCGAACTACATGGAGAGATGATGCTGGTAGTAATATATACTAAGTTTAAAAGAAGGTAAGCCTTCACATCATATGGCCAAACGATATTAGGTGAACATGTTCCTCCAATCTTAAAAAAGAAAACAACGAGTCAATTCCATAGTAAGTTCTAGAACTATGAATCCGAATCGATGCCAGATTTTTTGGAAACCGCCCTACTGTGGGGTGGGGGGGGTCTTTTCTAGTTTTGCATATTAGTTTTTTGTGCACAAAATAATGGTTTATGTTTTCTCAACGTTTCAGACTCAGGGAACTCCCACTATCATGTATAATGAGCTTGGAGAGACTATAGCCATCATTGAGACGAGTGGAGACCTGGCAGAGGCCATCGAGCTGTACCACACGGCGCTGGAGAGTGGCATCAACATGGAGGCCATCACTGTGGACAACCTGCAGTTAATGTGAGAGAAGTGAAGAACAGTGTAGCATTCCAGTGGCCATCATCTCAGTGATTAAAAGAAGAGCATAAGTGGCTCAGAACAAGTGCAGAGACAGAAAGAAAAAACAGGGAAAGCAGAGATCGAGAAAGTTCCATATTCAAGACATTGTAGTCATTTCCATTGAATGTGTGAACAAGCATACCTCAAATAGCCACTCTAGTCCATCCTTTAAGATACTTTCAGCCTTATTTTCAATTTTTAAAGACATTTTTGCAAAATAATTTCAGCTAGCAATCTTAAAAGAGAGCTGATTTTAGAGATGCAACCGAGGCTCAAATCTGTGATAGGATGGCTCCTGTTTTGGGACTAGAAATGGACAGTTTGTCTTACTGACGACACACTGCATGAGACTCTCGTTCTGACATTTGGACAGAGCCAGATGGAGGGTATGAAGGTACAGATTTCAAAAGTAAAGAATTACACCTGTGGACAGTGGAGCAGGATGGTACCACTGGATGGTGTGTAGTGATTCCTGGTTAACGTTCTGACCTGCAGTTATTGGGAGGAGGAAGTTTAAGGGCACTTACCTGAAGAACAAAACAACAGGGCAGAGGAAGTTCAAAACAAGAAAGTGCTCATCATGGACCGACATTATGCACCATCACTGCAATGCACAAAGAATGCCCATGTATTTCCATCTCTCTGTCTGTACACTGAATGTTTGTAGCATTTTTAATGTTATGATGCTGATTTGGAGAAGTGTTGCAAATAAACTTAAACAGTTTTCTGTCTCCCTTGTAATTTATTTGAAAGTGGTGCTACACAACAGCAATACCTAGCAATCATGTCACCTTAAAGGGATAGAGCGTTCAAAAAAATGAGCATTCTGTCATCATTTCTTCACCTTCTCATGTGGTTTTAAACCTGTATGACTTTCTTCTGCGCAACAAAGAGAAGATATTTTGAATATTTCAATATTCTTAGTAGATTCCAATCCAAGTCAAAGAGGGCCAAAACAACACTGGACCCCACTGACTTTTATTGTATGGACGTATGTAGAGAATTTATAAAAAAAATAAATAAAAAAAACATTTTTGTGACCCAGAGGAGAAAGAAGTCAAGTTTGAAACAATTTAAGTAAATGATCATAGAATGTTCTTCTTGAGTGAATGAAAGTAAATCTTTAAATTTGTTCTGGTGTTACATAGAATTAATTTGTTTCTCCATATACTGCAACTGGCTAGAATGTAGAAATGTGATGACTAACCCCAATATAATGTTACTAATACTTGCATATGGAAACACCCAATCATTCCTTTATTCTTAATGGTCACATCTTATAACTTGATGTACTATTCAGGCATAAACCAACTCAAGAATAGATCAGTGAAGTTTTAAACAGTTGTGAAAAAAAAAAGTTAAAATGCACAAATATGACATCACCCAACCAATATCTAATTAAGAGTTATTTCCTCAATCTTGTTATTTATAACGAAGAGTCTGTTTCATTGAACATCTATTTATTTGTTTACTGAGAGATACAGTTAAAATTTAAAGCTTATCGGTGTAAAGTCATTCTTGGGCAAGTAAATCATCAAAACAAGGTAACGCAATAAGAACAGTTTATAACCATATTTCTTTATTTCTCCTTTTGTTATACAATTTCTTGTTACTGGCTTTGTTTCTTCCAACAATGTTTTTGTTGATGCTCTTTATTGTGATGCTGGAGTCTTTGGACTCTTACTGTATGTACAACAAAGACCAGTGCTGCGAGAGAACATCATCTGTGACCTCCCAGTCCCACCTCACAGCCTTAAAGTGATTGAGGAAAAACAATAAAGTGACAGGAGGAGGAATGAGAAAGGGGAGGAATGTAAGTGGCAAATCGAAATAATAAAAAACATGTACAACTACCAGAAAGATGTTTGGAGTGTCTAATAATAAAGGCTTATGTAATTGCTTCCTGGTAAGAAATAAAACATATTGTGAATATCAAGATAAAGAGTGTAAGAGAAAATGTTTTAAAAAAAGGTAGTGGAAGTGCCTCTAGGAGCGAGGATAGAGGGCGAACTCATCCCTCCATTTCTGCTAAAGAAAGAGTATATTAATAAGAATACAGTATATAGAGGTTATAAGGATCAGATCCACAAGAACAACAAAGCATTAATAAAGAACAGTAATAATGAGATTTTATAACAATGACCTGTAGCATTGCGTGTTGAAAAATCAAGTTTCTCCTCTAAAAAGTTAATAAAATTCTTATAGTAAATTATTAAGAATATATTCCCAACATTCTCTTTGCTCCGTGCTTCACCAGCTCATGAAAAGTTGAATAAAAAAGGCAGGGAAAGAAATGCTTAAATATGTGGAATCTCTTAATATATGGAAAAACATAAATCAATGGCAATAATGTGCCTGTTGACTTCCCTTCCATGACCTTTTTCCTTCATGGCTAGCCAATCAGAGGCTTTGGAATGACTCCAGTTTGATTGACAACCACTAAAGCCAATCATAGGACGAAAGGTTTACAAATGGCAGCGCAAAGTCTCTCTCTGAAGGTTTTCAGTGCCTTAACAAAGCTCTCTGTGAAAGTCTTTAAAAATTAAAACACCACAGAAGAAAAAAAAAATAAAAAAATCAAATAAAAAATAAAAGTCCAACAAGTCTTCATTATCACAAACTCAGCCAATGGAGGCCCGCCTCGCAATGACTGGCAGTAACCCACAAACCAATAAAAAAAACACCTGTGGCCAAGATACTGCCAATCAGGCTGTACGAACACAACTGTCTGAAAAGGGATGGGGTGCCCTCGCACGTCCCGCCTTTCTAGAGGCATCAGCAGCACTGTGACTTCACTGACGTACAGGACAGGCCCACAGTCCTCTAGTTTCAAAGTCCAAAGGAAGCCTAATGACTAAGATAATGTTGTAAATATAAGAGTGTATATTCAAGAGTTTATGTAGGCAAGTGTCTGAATGTAAAGATAATTCAACATCACGTAAAATACTGAGAAGTTTCAAAACCCCAAAGTGTTTTGAGGCGTCTCCCCTCATCTGCTCCATATACATACAAATTTTGCTCTTGCTTTTTCTCTCCATGTCCTTCGGAAGCGGTCATAGCAGAGACAAGACAACAAATGTAAATCATGCAGATGTTGAGGGGAGACATCTGGTCTTCAAGCCATCCATTTTCTCGTCAACCTCATCTGCTGGTGTCCTGTAAATCACCAGCGCTTCTGGGCTCCTCCGAGCTGTTCTGCTCACCCTCCCGCTCGGCCTCTTTTTCCTGAGGCTCTGCCCCTATAGCTACGTCACTGGCCGACGCCGCCCCAGAAGGTCCCGGCAATGAGGAAACATCTAAAAGGCCAGCCGTTTCCGACGGAGCTGCCGTTTGCATGATCTTTTGCCGGACCTCACGGATCTTGAGCTGTAAACACACCTTAGTGGGGAAGATATCAGCATACCGCGCCTGGAACGCAGCAGTGGCTTGAGCTATTGATCGAGAGAGGGGCAAAAGGGGGAGAGAAAGAGAGCATTAGATGAATAAATTCAGAAAGAGTTTTTATCTAATGCAGAGGTTTTCGGCCTTCATAATCTCAGATGATGTTCCTCTCAGCCAATTTAAAGGGATAGTTCACCCAAAAATGAAAATTCTGTCATTAATTACTCACCCTCATGTCGTTCCAAACCCGTAAGACCTTTGTTCATCAACACAAATTAAGATATTTTTGATGAATTCTGAGAGCTCTCTGATCCTCCCATAGAAAGCAAGGATCCTTGCACGATCAAGGCTCAGAAACGTAGCAAGGAAATCGTTAAATAATCCATGTGACATCAGTAGTTCAACCGTACGTTTTGCAAAGCTACAAGAATACTTTTTGTGTGCAAAGAAAACAAAAACAACGACTTTATTCAACAACTTGTCTCCTCCGTATCACCCTATAGCGCCATTTTGGAGAGTATCACGTACGTAAACAACGTATGCTGTTCTGTCAGCAGCACCGTACGCGGATACGCTGTTTACGCTTTGATCTGAAAGTAAACAACGTATCCGCATGCATACGTTGTTTACATATGTGATACTCTCCAAAATGGCTCCAGGGAATTGTTGAATAAAGTAATTATTTTTATTTTTTTTTTTTTCACAAAAAGTATTCTTGTAGCTTCGTAAAATTACGGTTGAACCCCTGATGTCACATAGATTATTTTAACAATCTCCTTGCTACGTTTCTGAGCCTTGATTGTGTAAGGATCCTTGCAGTCTATAGGAGGGTCAGAGAACTCTTGGAATGCATAAAAAATATCTTAATTTATGTTCCGAAGATGAACGAAGGTCTTACGGGTTTGGAATGACATGAGGGTGAGTGATTAATGACATAATTTTCATATTTGGGTGAACTATCCCAGTAAGTGGACCAGCAACATAAAAATCAGAACAAGATTCTCTTAAAAAGTTATGACTTCAATTTTGTTCTCTTGTTTCACACAAAGCCATTGCAAGGCATCAGAAGTGTAAATGTTTTACGATGCATTGATGGTCCTTTTTGAAGGTTCAGTCATTTTTTTTTTTTTTGGTAACACTTTATTTTAAGGTGTCATAATACAGAGTAATTACCTAATTAAGTACTTAGTAGTAGCCATTGTACTTACATGAAACAAAATGTACTTGCCATGTAACTAAGTTATGTAATAGCCTGTAACTACAGTTTGTAATTATGTAGATGTAATAGGCACAGACTCAGTCTGTTACATATGTGTAACAGTAGCTGCCTATTACATGTATTACAAACTGTAGTTACAGGCTATTACATAACTTAGTTACATGGTAAGTACATTTTGTTTCATGTAAGTACAATGGCTACTACTAAGCACTTAATTAGGTAATTACTCTGTATTATGACACCTTAAAATAAAGTGTTACCTTTTTTTTTTTGTAACTGCATGACCAGAATTTCTTTGATCAATAGACATGCTTGGAATGACGTGATAGTGAAAAAATTTGATGTTTATATTCAGTTCCTTTAATATTGCAAACTATGCGTTAGGGCTGGATGATATGGCCAAAAATACAATCACAATATAAATTTACTATAAATGTGGACATACTTTCCACGTGTGTTAGACCATGAGAATGAATCTAAACTTGTTTTTTCATAATTAAACTCCCAAGAAAACAATTTTATTTTCCCCTAAATTCTGTTCCATTTTGCTTTTTATGTTTTATTATAATTTATGAATCAAAAATGGTGTCTAATAAAATTTTATCAATCATTTAAAATGTAATCATATGAAAATATAATTAATTTACAATAAAACATTTAAATTAATAAATAAAAACATGGACTAAAAATCTCTAATTACAATATTATTATTATTTAGTAATATATTAGTAATCCATAGTAATATATTAATAATATAAGATAAACTAAACTTTTGTCACTTGTGTATTTGATGGTAGTTTTTCTCCTAGCGAAGTGACTCCTAGATAAGAGGTTGTTTCTTTTGATCATAAATAAAAGAAATAGTTTATAATAGCTAGATTTAGAAATACATTTGAAACATTCATTTTTTACTATAATATATATATATATATATATATATATATATATATATATATATATATATATATATATATATATATATATATATATATATATATATATATATATATATATATATATATATATATATATATATATATCTATTAGTTTATATTTTAAGACTCCATTAGTCTTGTATCTCCAAGGACCCCGGTTGAAATCCATGGGTCTAATGAATAGTGTTGTCGATAGCATCCATTTTGGCTAAGATTTGTGCTGTGATTGGTTTGTACTTCATTTCACTTCTGTGCGGTCTGTAAGCTGTGTGGGTGGTACAGTACTCTATAAAAGTGTGTGCGTTACCTGAGGGGAAGAAGCCATGCTCCTGGAATAGCTGCATGACAAGAGCTCTCCTCTGATCAAGAGTTCTCCTGAGAGAGGAGTAGGGCACCTTTTCAAACTCCAGCTCCCCCAGAATATCCTCTCCATCTGTACCAGATAGAGAGAGAATTATAATGTAGTTGAATCAGGATAATATAGGCTGCAGAATGATGACGCTTTTGTGGGTGGTGAAGTATTACCTGGCCTATCAAAGGTGAAAATGTCCCCCTCACACTTTGCAGCGCTTTTAGGTGTGTTTGGCTCTGAACTGCAGCTAGATCTGCGGCGGCTTTTCCTTTTTGGAGAGATGGGATCTTCTGTCGATGAGTCCAGGTCTGTGGAAAGGGGGATTGAGGGCTAGTTGATTTGTGATTTGATAGGCATGAACAAATGAACTGACCCAGCTATAGCTGGATTTCACATTCAGTTGTTAGTGAGGTCTGAATCTTACTCTCACCGGTGGAGTTTTTCCTCTTCCTGCGGTAGCTGCCCAGTATGGCTCGTGGGGAGGTGGCCAGACTCTGCAGGGTTGGAGAGGGCAGAACCTCCTCTGGACGGAATTCTGGCAGCTCTGCAAAGCGCTCCTCAAAGTACACTTCTGACAGAACCCTGCACACATCACCAATCACAAGATTTTGACTACTCTATACATGCAGTGGGGTCCAAAATCTGAAATCACATTCATTTTTTTTCCATTTAAACCTGGAAATAAATAGGAATGCAATTGGTAACATTTTATTTTAAGGTTCAATTCTCACTAGTTGCTTATTAGCATGCATGTTACTAGCATATTGGCTCATTAGTACTTATAAAGCACATATTAATGCCTTATTCTGCATGACCATATTTTAGATCCCTTAATCCGACCCAATAACTAAGCTTAAGAACTACCTTACTAACTATTAATAAGCAGTTAGTTTAGTTGGTCCCCAAACTAAAGTGTGACCATGCAATTAATTAATTTGTTAAAATGAATCTGTAATCCCGTAAAATTATTCTGTAAACAATCGGGCACTCAGTAATCCAGCAAGTTTGTGTGCATTGGGAATCATATTTTTTTCAAATAAAGCCAAGGTAACACATTTTACACAAAGCACACAGTGAAAACGACATGAATATGACAGTGGGCAAAAGTATAAAGCGCAGCATAGTTTGAAATGACGAGTTTAAAGTTTATCGATTGTGCATCTCCTGAAGCTGAACTCTCCTCCTTTCCACATTCAACTCAGACAGACCGACCGTCACGCAGAGAACACACGATCATGCAGGATACAAATGCACACACAAGATCTCACTGCTGGATTTGACTAAGTCTGCAAGGTTTGTGAAATTAAATGTTTATTAGACATTCAAACATTTGTTTAAAATGACAAATGCGTATTTGCTGAATGCTGACAGTAAAAGGTAAAGTATTATAATGTTTGCTTTTCTATTACTACAAATATAAAAGCAATCGTTATAATACTTTTTTGTATACCTTTTAATTCCTTTGTTTAACAGTTCCATCTGATTATTATTATTATTATTATTATTATTATTAGACAGACTTCGATCCGTATCAGACAGAACTGTTAAACAGCAACAGCAAACAATGAAGAGAGAGAATGTGAGCACTGTGTGCTCAGGCGCTGCCTATCCCAGAGCCGTCCAAATAAAAGTCTCAAATGCACTGGCCAAACTGAAAAAACGATGCAGATATTAGGAAAAATACCAAATAATCGGCCATGGCGACCACTAGTAATTACTACCAACATATGATGAATATGAAGCTGGAAATAAATATTAGTACTAATGATGCCATATTTTATGAAACATACTTGTCAACAGAATCGAACGGTCGTTTGAGAGGTGGGGGCCGGGCCTTGACTTTTTTAGGTGGTGCATCTTTATCACCATGAGACTGAGGCGGAGCAGTTTCTGATCCAGAGGGAGGAGGTAATGGAGAAGAAGGGTGGGATTCCTTCCATTCAGCCTGGGTAGAGCAAAAAAAATGAGTGAGTGAGCTGGGGGTTTTTTTTCTTTTTTTTTCTACTACACATTTTCATACACTGCTTTGATTAATAAAGTCTGATATTTAAAACCTAATATATTTGACAACTAACACACTGATATAAAAAACTAAAATGATTCTGATTCAAATGTAACGGACAGCCAGTATAACGACGCTAACCTCCTTAGCATTTGCTTCTTTGCAACGGCCACTAGGCGTAGCACTCTCCGCTACTGAGTGGGCGGGTGCTTCTGCGGACCCCTCCTCCGGTGAGAAGGTTGCAGGCGAGCTCGTCTCAGCTGCCTTGTCTACCTCAAATGAAAACCGACTGCTGCTCTCTTTGTCCTTCTCTCGCTCTCTCTCTTTCTCTCTGTCCCTCTCCTTTTCTCGTTCTTTGCCTCTCCCTCCTCCATCATAACTGCCCACTGGGATGTTGGCCACTGTGGCTTTCACTTTCTGAGGAGGCCTTGGTGTTATCAGTTTGGGTGTCCCTGGAGCACTTCCTGTTGAAAGAGAAAAGAGGGACTGTGTTTAGTCTCAAAGAAATCACCACTGGGCATAATCATGAAAACTGGACTTTATGATGTTAAATTCTATGGTACCGGAATGGGAGATTTGAGCAGGGCTTCCAGGCTGCAATGGCACTGAGGGTGCAACTGAACTGCTGCTGCTTTTACTCGGGACCTGGAACTGTTTGTCAGGTTGTAATAGCGAAACCTTCTCGGCCTGTCTCTCAGAAGACTGCGTGTAGACCTGACTGTCCATGTGCTGCCTGTCCAGTGTTCTTTCCTGGTGCAACTGTCGCTCAGAGTGTGTGGATATGTTCCCCTGCCTGTCCGAGGTTACAGAGGTCATGGAGGTTGTTGTGGTGTGTTTAGGAAGGATGTGTGGAGATAGGCAAGAGGAACTGGACACTGTGTACACCCCACTGGGTGACACCGTTGCCATAGACATAGACACCACACCAGTTGCCAAGGTCACATTTGTAGGGGTGTAAATGGCGGTGATGGCAGGAGCATGAGGGGCGCTGAGAGACTGGGCTGGGGCCATCAGCGATGGCTGACCTGGTGAAACAGTAGAGAACAGCAATGCAACAAAAACTAACACAAAAATGTATTGTTTTTTTATTTATTTTTAATTAGGGGTGTGAGATATGACCAAAATCTTATATCACGATAGGAGTAATTTTACTTCACGGTAACGTAGGGCAATAAATCGGAATGAAGTCGCAAATCGCAATCAGGCAAAAGCTGCGATAGTCATGCGCATCTTGTCAGTGAAGCACGGTTCTGTGATCAGTAGTAAATAACCATCCAAAGGCCAGAGGGTGCTCTCGCATGGAAACTCAAAATACGTCCTGCAGAAGAAATCCAGGAAATCCCTATAGCGGTAGCTGAATAAACAGAAGATTTAACTGCTTTCATTGATTCAATGTGCATAATGACGAAATTAACGAATTCACACTGCACGATTTTAGCCCTGATTTTCACTCACCGACAGGTTTTGCGAAATAGCCGACAAATGCCCGAAATCGGAAGGCAAATCGGTGCTCGTTCATGTGAGTGAAAATTATGCAGTGCGAATTATCAAAGACACGATCTGAGAGAATCGCCGATACGTCGCTGAACCTATATCTGGACCTGTAGGCAATTCAAAATCCTGCTGTGTGAAATGAGTTCTGACTGAAACATACATCTGCAATGACCTACAGCCAATGAGAGAGCAAGATACAGGGCATCGGGACGTTGGGGGGAGGACCTTTTTTAAATTTATTGAATTTTTTTTTTAATACAGCAATTAGCCATGTACAAACAACGTGGCAATATCAGTACATTTTTGCATTAGAAATTAGAATAATAGCTACAGAACAGGTGCATGAAGAAATATATATAACATAAAAAGGGGCTAGGGTTTTTCCTGTAAATCATATTCTATAAAGGACTTAAGATTTATTGCATTTTTCTTTTTCATCACTTTGAGGGCTTTTGTAAGAAACAAGCTCATAAAATGCTAAAACGTTGGTTTCACTTTCAAGTACTTAGATTTGTGTATATAAAATTTTCCCAGCAGAAGTATGTTAACAATGAAGTCATCTTTGTTATTGTTTGTTCGGGGAGGTCTTATAGACAGCATCAGCATGATCTACAGTATAACAAATAAGATTGTACATACATTGTACAAAGTAATCAAATGTATAAAAACGGGTAAATTACAGTAAATTACAAATTCACAGTGTAAATTAAGTATATATTTTTTCTTATTAAAGTTATAAAAGTGATTTGGTCAAGAGTAGTGAGAGATTTTCTCTCTTTTGTTTTTTTTGATTAACATAAATGACAGACAGCAGGAATATTACGCTGCTGTCACTTTAAGAGCTGCCCAGATCCAATATACTGTTACAAATGTGTTTTCTTTCTCAGCTGTTTGCTCTCAGTTAAGACCTTAATTACTGTGTTTACAAGGATACTTGCAAAGACGGGAATTTTAACACATGTAAGTGTATACTTAACCTATCAATGCCTATAAAGCGGTATAAATAACTCTCACGCTCTATGAGCACGGTCTTCACGCGTGCACGCTTCTCTGACTGCGTTTAGAAACAGTCTCTCAGACAGCACGCGCATATAGCAAAATGAGTTCTCTTTTGCTGCTGATTGCATTTCAACAGCTTAAAATCACTTGTTTTTCAAACGCAATGGTTAAAAACGCATGCAAACGATAGGTTTTCATGACCACGTAGCACAGCAATGTCACGTAAGCCTGTAACCACGATAGAGATGATAGTCCAAAATCTCTATCGGTTGACAAATTTCTACCGGTTAATCGTGTCTACCGGTATATTGCCCAACACTTTTTTTTTTTTTTTTTTTTTTCAAAATCACAAAAGAAAAAAATATATATAATAAAAAATTTTAAATCAACTGACTGCCCTAATATTTTTAAAGATGTATTAAATTATATTAATTGTGTCCACTGACCTGCAATCAGTGGCTGGACCAAAGTCTGTCCCGGATGAGCGATCGCTGCAAAGGTCGCCAAGGGTGATGGAACATAAGCAGATCCAGGTGTTGCTGAAGCTGTCTGAGAGGAGGAGCCTGTTGTCGTGGGAACTAATGGCAAAGGAGTAGGAACCCCAGGAGTGGACTGTACATAAGTGATTCTGTGGGAGAAAAGTGATATTTACAGAAACCAGTTTAGACAGCTTTTACAAAGAATGAGAGCAGCCATGCAAGGTTATTCTCTAGTGCTGCAGCACTTGAGGAGTGTAGGAGTTGTTAAAATAAGAGTGGGGGAGATGTTTGTGCGTGTGCGGCTAGGTGAATATAAGTAGGCCTGTGAAAGTGTGCGTTATACCTTGTAGGTGGGGGCGGTAGCAGCACGGTCTGAGACGGGGTAGAGCCTGGGGCAACCACTGTAGCTGTTCCCATAGTAACAGAAAACGGGCTCCCAGGTTGTACCGGTCCCGTAGAGGGAAGCTGCGACTGGACGACAGGCATCGGAGCAATCTGAATGATCTAGAAAGGAAACAGGAAGACATGCTAATAAAAAATTTTTTTTTTTTTTTTAAAAGTTCACAAATTATAATTCTCTCTACAAATGACCCTACTGGTTATTCAGTATCAATTTGTTATTTAGGCATTTACCATTTGAGATCTCACCTTGCTTCCTGCTTGTCCTCCATTCTGAACAGGAAGAGGAGGGGCTACCAAGGGAAACTGCTGAGAGGGGGCAGGAGCAGCCCTCACTGTTGCCATGGGAACCAGCATCTTGCCCTGCAAGACTGGTGACTGTGTTTGCACTGCAGGAGGGAAAAAATAAAAATAAAAGAAGAAAGAACAGTGTTTGAAATAATTGGGTCTTGCACAGACTGTCTTATCTGGCACAGGACAAAACTATGGAGAACAGCACCTGAACATGATGATGGCTCTGAGCCACAATACAATACAAAAAAGACAATCGACACTTTCACACATACAGGTTTTTACGGAAATTAACAGCATTTTTCTGTTTGGAGATCATGTGTTAAGGGCCTCAGCAATTTCCTGGGTACCGGTGAAGTTCCATTTTGGTGCTATATGTGAACAAAGCCGCCTGCTATCAAAAATCCTGTCTGGACCAGACAAAAGTGGTGCATCAGAATTAAATCACTAGGATTAAAATTCATATGCGTATAAAGTGTATAAAGCTGTCTACACTGCAAGTGTGAACTGTGGTTTGCCCATAATAGTTGCGATATGCCTATGTGATATGGCGTTTCTATTTCTGACACACTGCAGTGTTACTCCAGACACTTAAAACTCCCCATCGGTCTCAAATAAAACGATTTTAGCTGTCAAAGTATACTGCGTTTTTACACAGATTCCAAAAATTAAGAACTTGTAATCACATTAAATTACATTTTAAAATACTCGTAATCAGATTACAAAAACCTTTTTATTGATAACATGATTACATATTCACACAATAGAAATAAATGATTCATAATTTATCGATTCTCACAAATTCCTCGTGAAATTCTTCTAAAACAGCCAACAACATACATACATACACTCAGAAAGTCTTCCAGTTTTGTAGACATTCACAAAAAGACCAGTCATTAGTCCGATGGCTACACAGCATTTGAGCACTTGATTTACAAAAGTCATTTCAGGTTTAAGAAGTGATTCAACATTACATCAAATACTGATGAAAACATTCATTTTTATTTGAATTAATCACTCAATGTGTTATTTAACAATGTATTACCATGTCTTTGAAAGACTTTTTTTTTTTTATACGTTTTATTTTGATTGATGTTATTTTCAAATTATTAAAATTTTACATTTTCATGCTTTAATTAATAGCTTACCATTAAACTCACGAACCCCCTGCAGTTCATTCACAAGCCCCAGTTAGGGAAACCTTGACATAATGTAATGTTTAAGGCACTTCACCTTGTTAGTAACATACGAGTAAGAAAATATATCAATATGGTACAAGATTATCCTATTTAAATCAATGCGATAAACGAGTTAGGTCAAAAGTAATCTGAAAGTTAACAAAAAGTAGTCTGATTATATTACCTAAAATGTGTAATGTAACGGACTACATTACTAACTACAATTTTTGTCATGTAATTTGGAATCAGTAACGCACTACAACTTGTAAGTTATCTATCCAGGTCTGGTGCACACTTTATTGCACATACTAACGCTCATCTCACACACGTGTCTTGAATTTCTCTCACTAATTAGTTTGTCCACCACACTGACCTAGGCCATTTTCACGACTGAAGACGCAACAAATATAAACAAACAATGTTGGTGTGAGTGATATATACATGCAAATCTTGTATCAGTCTTAACATTGAAGAAAATTGACGCAAACACTGGACTATGATGAAACTTTCTAGTGCCAAGTCTAGTGCCTGGGTTCGTACATGCTATAAAATGAGTAATTATAACAGTATATTTTGTGCGTTCAGCACATACACCAAGCGTTTGCATCAAAACTGTAGTATACTTTTAGTAACTTATTTACAGTGTAGTGGATTTGCTCAATCTAAGCAAATTACATTGCAAAGATTTATTGGATTTTTCATGCTGCAATTTTATTGCAATGTAACCGGTATTGTGCTGTTTTCAAAAGGAAAAGTATTATGATGACGACACATATTGGAATAAATTTTATTATTCTCTAATATCTCTTAGTGTGTTATTAAACCGTATGTATCCTCACCTCTGGCTCCTGGGCTAACTACACCCACAGCAGGATTGGAGACATATCCCGACTGCTTCCCGTTGGCCAACGAGGCGTGAGTGGGCAGAGCTGTAGGTAGGGTGAAGATACTGGTTGGCTGACTGACCTGCTGAGGGGAGGGGCTCTTGGGATTGTTGGTAGAGAGGGTAGGGAGAATGTACTGGACCTGTGTTATGGGTTTTTGACCTGATGAGGGTGCTATTGAGGCGGAGGGGAGAATGTGCGACTGCAGAATGGGCAGAGGAAGTGGACCGTTACTATGTGTAAGCGGGGCCGATGCTGGGGAGGCAGGGTTTTGTGGAGGTGGGGTGACAAGCTGTACGGCAGGTGGGGCTTGGAATGTGCCTCCCAAAACTAGATTGGTCACCAGTCCCCCTTGAGCTCCTGATGCACTAACAGGATTGGGCGATGATGAATAGTACCCACCCACTCCAGCGGAAGCTGTTGCTGGGTTTCCTGTGGTTCCAGGTCCAATGAGAAGCTGAGTCTGTGGTGGAGCGGGTTTTCGGTCATGTGGGGACTTGCTGGCGATCGGCACCGGCGTGCTGACCACAGGTCGCACCACATTAGTGACAACAGTGGACGCCACTCTCACCGCTCCCAGCACTGACGACACTCCCCCGGCAGAACTGACCAGGATGGACTGACATGCAGAGGGCTGGGACACTGATCCTTCACCTTCCCTTCGTTCTCCATCACCTCCCTCCACTGCTCGCTTTCTCTTTGAGGAAGCGTCACTAAAGCGTCTGGAGGTGGGGTAGGAGGAGAGAGACACGCTTCGACCATGACCAGGGCCATAAGACGAGGAGCAAATCACGGGAGCAAAAACTCTCTGATGCCGCACAAGTGATAAAGCAGCAGAGAAAAGAGGAGAACATAAATTAGCCAAAGACTGCAAACATACGTAATGACACATATCCTTTACCAGTTAATAAAAATACTGTGCAATAGCCTTCTGTAAACTTCATTAATAATTAACCTAGGAAAAATGCTTAAGGACCACAAGCAATTTTCTAGGTCTACAGGGAGAAAAGTGTTCTACATTTCATTGTTTTGTGGGACTATATTCATCAGGGACAGTTCACCAAAAAATTGTCATCATTTACTCACCCCAATGTCATTAAAGATGCCTGTTCACACTCAGATGAATGTTTGGTGCAAAAAAATCAGTGCAATAAACATTTAAATTTGAATGAATGGTTGTTAATGCGTCCGTTCAGACCAACATTGACATTGGTATTCAGTCAATGCAGTGGTTTCTCTCATACTGGAACTAACACTGGTCAACCGATGAGTTTGTTTGATAAACACCGTAGCGAATCCTAAAATCACTATTTGAAACATTGTTTGAAGCCGTGTAAACCTACTGTCAGAGAGTGAGTTTGCATTTACATTTAGCCCCAGCTGCCATTTTATACACACTGGACTGAACAGATGAATAACGTGAAAATCGGACAAAATTTTAATGTGTTTCACTAAACATTTAGGTTGGTGTGAACAGGCCTTTAGTAGGAATACTTCTCGTTACCATACACACTTGTGGATAGTGATGTATACTGCCAAACTCCAAAAAAGGAAAATACGTAGGTTATATGACTTGTTCATTATACTCAAAGTCTTTTGTAGCCATACAATAGATTTATATAAGGAGCAGACTGTAATTTCAGTCATTGTTCACTGATATTAAACTCTGAGAGCTGCAGCTCCCAAATCCCAAATCTCATTTTTAGTATGTTCACACACAGCAATCAAGTTAACTTATTTTATTTCAAATGCAAGAACTAACAGCATTTGGCACCAATGACGTCAAACCTGGTGTGACACGTCCAAAAGTGCCATTTTTTAATTGATCCTGAGCGAGAATGAGATTTGAGAGCTTCAGCAGAATGAGGGTCTATCAGTAAATAACATCCTACATTATGGCTTTATCCTCACATTAAGTGAATGTAGGCTTAAATGGTAGAACAAATGTCATCCTCCACTTTCACTGTATGATAAAGCAGAATTTCTCTAATATTTAGTCTTTTGTGGTTCTCGGAGCAAAAAGGGGCTGAGTAAATGATGACAAAATGTTCATTTTCAAGTGAGTTATTCCTTTAAACATTATATTTGTGTACAGATCAACACAGACAGGCTAACAGATGTCAAATATGCAAGATGATACCTTGCGTTCTCCTTCATCTCCAGATCCATTTTCACTATCACTGTCTGTCACCCTCTCCTTACACTTCAGGTCAATGGAGCTGCCTGGATATGAGTCATCTGAATAAGATATGACACACAATGACTTAACACAATTGCTAATAAATACAAAAGTCTTGATGACAGAAATGACATCAGCACTTACTAAAATGTTTTTGGAAACCTCATATCAATACAAGGATCTGAGAGTCTTAAATGAAGTCTGACTCACCAATGACATCATCATCCCCCTCTTCTTCACAGATGACCATACGCTCTTCGTCACTTGTCATGTCCTCACTTACCCCCCTCTGTGTCTGAGAGAGAGCAACCCGCCCTGCAACCTGACCACCATCACCACACATCTAAAAATACAGGAAGAGTTAATTGAGCGTGAATCTCTGAAAATGTGTCACTTGCACAAGTGTGCATGTAATACCTGTGCGAGCTCAGCGAGTGCCTGTGGATTGCCTCTCTCGCTCCTCTCCAGATTGTGCATGGCGCTCTGTGAGAAGGCACGAGGACGAGACAATTGACCATGTCCCTCACCTCCAACTCGCTCTGACACGCTCACCATCCCAGGCCCCACACCTTTGAGCTCCATTCCCATCGACACAGATGGAGGTTCTGAATTACATATAAAATAGAACAATTTGATGTTACTTTGTGCATTCACAATGGAAAAACTAACCAACAGGCCACAACAACAGGGGCCTTAGTTATTGAAGTATAGTTATTGAAGTTCCTCCTTCATTTTTACCACAGGGGTTAAAAAAAAAAGTGTTTTTGTGAAAGCCTTACAACCCATGAAACAAACCAACCATAGATAGAACTGTTACTTGCAATAACTGCCATTATATCTTACATTTCTTTATCACATTTATACATTTTTACAGCTTTCACTAGGGCTGCACGGTAATGGTTAAACATTTAATCATGATTATTTTGCTCAAAAATATGATCACAATTACTAAATCATGATTATTGACTTTTTTTTCACAAGCACAAATCGTCAACTAACATGGTTTGCACACAGATTTAGTTACAGCAAACAGCGCAAACAACTGCATGAAAGAAAGTAGACTGTATTGTTTATTTTTGAGCAGAATATTTCAATAGAGATCACTAAACTCCAGCTTACATGTATGCCAGTGTTTTCAGCTTATCAGCGATTTTTCCATAATGCAGAGAGAGCAATGGTTGCCAGGTTGGGAAGAACCACTGGGCAGAAAATGATTTATGAAAAAAGCTCTGACTGGGCAATTTAAGCTCTTGACATCTGGCAACCGCAAACATGAAAGCTTGTGGAGGCCTGTTACCAATTCAAGATGACGCAAATGCCAAATTAAAAAGAAGTTTTTTTTTTTTTTAAAGATAAATAACCAAATATTGCAGACGATCACTCTTAATAAATCAAGAGAAGCATAAATTGTGATCAAGATTAAAATACGATTCATTGTGCAGCCCTACCTTCCCACTAAGAACAAATCTGGTTGTCAACTTAAAAAAAAAAAGAAAAGAAATCTATCTAATCTATCTGAGGTTTTGGTGAAATTGTAAAAATGACTTCATAGTCTTAAGAAGGAGTTAAAAATAGGCCAATCTACAACCGTACCGAGACCCAGTTAAAGAGGTGGTCTCGGTCCGCTTACAAACGAACTCTGGTTCGGTTGAATGGATAAACCAACGAACGGATGACCTTAAGCACACGTGTGGTTTTGTTTACAGTTTCTGGTTCACTTGCAAAAAGGGCAGTGTGAAGGCAAACCGCACCAAACCAAAAAAAATTAAAAATCAACATTGTATTTGATCCGGACCAAAGCAAGTGACTTTCCTTAGATTTTCTTGGAAATATTGATTACAAATTTAAAATGGGCATATTGTTCCAAATACAAGACAATATTTTTTTCCCTTGGAAATACATCTGAAATAAAAGAAAAAGGGGGGTCCTCTTATATTCAGTCTAGACTTTTACATATTAATAATACACCCACAACAATAGGTGGCGCCAAATGCGTGTAAAGCGAGTGTGCCCCCCTCAGGACTGAAGTGACCCACTACTATTTATTGCACTATGTTATGCTGTCGAGTCCAGTGTTTCTCAACTGGTGGATTGTGAGAAAACGTGGGTCGCAAGACGTTTAATTACTCACCCTCATGTCGTTCCAAACTCGTAGAACCTTCTAAAACAAATTAAGATATTTTTGATGATCTGAGAGCTTTTTGACCCTCCATAAACAGCAAAGCAACTGACACGTTGAAGGCCCAGAAAGGTAGTAAGGACATCGCTAAAATAGTCCTTGTGACTTCAGTGGTTTAACCTTTATTTTATGAAGCTACAAGAATACTTTGTGCGCAATTGTTATTCAACAATTTCTTCTCTTCCGTGTCAGTCTTTGATGCATGTTCACAAGAGTACCATGACGCATGCGTGTGGTGCTTCTGACGCAGGAGCCGGCATTCTGACGTAGAACCTGGATGTGCTGCACCTTGTTTACAAGCAGAGGTAGATTCACGCTGTACATAAGAGTCTTTGTAAACATGTCTGAAGATTTTGACAGAGAGAACTTGCAACTTTTTGCCCAGTCTTACTTATTCGAACCAGAACATACAGATGATGAACTAAGAGAGATGGACATTCTACGTCAGAATGCCTGCTCCTGCGTCAGCAGTACCTCACATGCATTGTGGCACCAGAGGGGTAAAGCATTTGAGTAAATGTAATTAATTACTGTATTTTATTTTTTTGATACTCTGTAGTTTTACTGAGTTTCAAAGATATTAGCTATTACTAGATATTAACTTTTACTCTCTACTTCACTGCATTTTTGAATGAGTATCTGTACTCTTTACTCCACAGCATTTATAGTGAGTGCACATTACATTTTGCATGGCATCTAGCTTTTTCTGCAGCAGTTTATTTCTGCTAAAAAAGTAATATTGCCAACTACAGGGCACTTAAAGTACTGTATCTTGTGCGTTTTGCCCCTACTCACACAAACTTGTCAACATGGCTACCTTACATGAATGCGAGTTCCTTAGCAAGTAGTTGTGGATCACAGGTTATAAGGACAAGACTGCAGCCGGCAATGAGGCTGAAACCAGCACATGCAGTACAAGAAAGCTTTGACTTCTTAATTTTACCTAAGAGTTTTTATTTATTCATTATAATAAATAGATAGTATAATGATTGTTGAGGGATATAGGGTTTTTTGTTTGTTTGTTTTTTGTGCAATTTTGAGGTGTTCAGTTTTACTTTGGTTTTAGAAAATTAACATGATTCCTCTCTTTACAAATCAACTCTCTCTTGTTTTTGTTACGTTCTCTGTACCTTGTCTTGGATTTTTATGTCACTTCCTGTCTCCCGTGGTGTTTGTAGTCCGTTTGTTCATTGGTTCCCCTTGATTAGTTTCCCCTTTGATTAGTGTGTCTTGTTATTTTGTTAAGCTTGTTAGCCCCCTGCGTATATATAGCCCTAGTGTTTCTTTAGTTCCTTGAGAGCTGAATTGAATGTAATGGTTGTCTGTTTGCCTGTCATTCTGTTCTTTATTCCCTGTGGTTTTTTATTTATTTTTTGTTCTAGGTTTTCCATTAAATACCTGAACATAGATCCTTGCCTCTGCCTGTTTTCCCCAGCTTCTCCACAACATTACAGTTTTTCACTGGCATTTCTCTTTGACTAGTGCTATTTGGCTAGGAACTATACTCTCATTCGGCGTAATAATCAAGGAACTTTGCTGCCGTACCATGGCGCAGCAGGCGCAGTGATATTACGCAGAGCCTGAAAGCAGTCCCCAGCCAGGTAACTGGTTATAATAGCTGGGGACTACTTTCAGGCGCCGCGTATCACTGCGCCTGCCGCGCCATGGTACGGCAGCAAAGTTCCTTGATTATTACGCCGGAATGAGTATAGCTCCTAGCCAAATCGGCCTAGAAAAATCGTAACTTTTCATTTTCCGCCGGTCTTACTACACGATATAACTACAGAAGAGTCAAGTTAAATAGGACAAATATCGAAACTCTTTGGTCATTTTTGAACGCGATGCTACTGGTCTAATCGGATTCAATGATCTATGCTAAGCTATGCTAAAAGTGCTATCGCTAGACCCAGAGATCGGCTGAATGGATTCCAAAACGGTAAAACTCAACTTATTAACTCTGGGGGAGTTGGAGAATGAGCCTATTTCCAAAAAAAGTGGAGTGTTCCTTTAAGGTTGAACCCACGACGTCACATGGACTATTTTAACAATGTCGCTACTAGGGTGAACTAACCCTTTAAGAGTGCCAGAAAAAAGGCATTGTCCTGATTCAGTATCTGTGGTCAGATAAGATGTTGTCGGGTTATAAGTCTCAATCACCTCAGAAAAATGAACTTTCTTCTGTTACACTGTGCTTGTTGCACACATTCTTCAATTGCATGTATACTAATGCTGTGGTGCACTCTGTATATCACTTCGTTATAAATACAGCTCAAAAGAAAGTATGCAGTATGAGTGTGCAACATTGTAGTTATGTTGGTAAATTATAAAATTACCAATAAATCACATTTATTGTTTTTGAAAATGTTTTAAATTTTTTAGGAATTAGGTCAAGAGAAGACAAGATCTGGTCCTCAAAAATCTTGAAAAAGGGGGGTTGTCTTATAATCATGTTTGTCTTATATTCAGAACAATACGGTAGTAGCTATCTTTGTAAAGAAAAACCTTACTGATGCAAAAAAAATAAAATAAAATCACCAGCTGAAAAAAACCCCCTTGTTGTTCAACCCTGAAGCAAAATCCTTTCAGATATTAAGAAGACTGATAAAATATTGAACCAATTAGATAACAATTACTTTAAAAAATGTGCACAAGTTGTGAAACTATAATTCATCCACATAACACCATATAAGCCATCCATAACACTGCCCACAGTGACAATCTGTACTTCTTGTCCTGTTCCACACCTGTGGTTTCTGACATGCTCCTCTCGCGGATGTCTTTGCCCCCTGGAACACCACGTCCCTCGCTGCTGGATTTCTTTCTGTCCTTATTACACCATTTCCAGTCAGGATGTGCCTTAAAGTGTGCCTCCTTCACCTGTAAATGAGTGACAAAAACATTTACGGGGGCTGGAAGAACTTAATGAGGGTTATTCAGGTGTCTAAACATGAATATCTAAAAGACAGTTCCAGTAACCTGAAATGCAAGATCGTGGTATTTCTGCTTCTCTTTGGGTCCCAAAGCATACCACCACTCTCCAAGTATCTTGCTGACAGTGCGGTTGTCCTGATTTGGGTGTCTCTGATGAACCAGTGCACGATGCCGCTTGCTGAAGATCATAAACGCATTCATGGGCCTCCGGATGTGGTCTTTCTCCCTCTGTAAAGTGAAAGGGTAATAAGGAATGAGTAAATGACTCTGTGTGAAAGAGTGAGGATACACTACCATTCAGAAATTCAGGTCAGCATGAGTTTTTGTAAAAAGAAATGAATAAATTTACTCAGCAAGGACACATTAAATTGATTGAAAGTGGCAGTAAGGACTTATTTAACATTTTATTTCAAATAAACGTTCTTTTGATTTATCATCTTGAAAAAAAAAAAAAAACATTTTATAAAAGCATTAGGAGCGCATTTTCAACATTAATAATAATAAATGTTAATCGTAAGATACTTAATTCAAAAATATTAAAAGTTTTATTAAACATGTACCTTTCCAGGACTGTTTTTGTCATCTTTGGGCAGTGCACTGAGGGACTGAGATCTACGCTTTCCAGGAGACGCAGAAATTGGAGGATCAGGAAGAACACCGGGGAAAAATCTGCACACAAAATTGGCAGTTAATATGAAATAATATGAGAAGAATCAATGGGGATCCAGCAGCATACATTGATTATCCCGATCTACCTCTACTAAACACGCACAATCTCTCTTTCTTGCTTACAACAAGGAACATTATTTCTCACACTTCAAATATCAATACAAAGGAAGCATTTGATCACAGCTGCCTATTTTTAACAAGTGTGAGGACAACACACTTGTTATCATATTAATTGCAGAGACATTAAGATGATGTATTACTACTTGCATGCACATGAGTTTAAAGATAGATTTTACTATTATATATGCACTTTGGTATTTAACTAATAATTATTACACAGTCACGACCGTATAGCTACTGTGGCCCAAAACAGGCTCAAAAGATCCACCAATTTCACTCTTGCAACCCTCAGGGCTCTTCACTGTGCCGTGAAACAATACAGCAGAATGCACCGAGCCAATTACTGAAAACTGCAATGCACTGTGTCGATGAGCTACTGCTTTGCAGCCCACCACCAAAACAGAAAACACAGAGCTTTAGCACGTCTGTAATATCCAGTGTACAATATTAAAGGGATGGATGCTTCGCAAATGTCAATAACACCTTAATGCGAAGATAATACAATAAGCTTTATGGATAAAGCACATTTAGCAGGAACTGTACTAGATGGCTTGATGATTATAAAGCGAGCAGAATTTTATATGTGATTCATAAGGGAGAGGGAAAACAAGTGAGAGAAGTGTATTCAGATGACAGTTCATTAATGTAAACTGCCTCTGGTTTTCTGCTGTCATTCATATACAGACACAGGAGAAAGAGGAATGCTTTTGTTCTCTCCTTCTTTGTGATGCCATTATGCAGGTCTTTCCACACACAGGAACACCAGCAACAAAACACATTCAAACAGAATGACGCATCTCACACACACACACTAGACCACTCACGGATCATCCACGTCACTTTCTGTTTCACTGTCAGGTCTCTCTCGCTCCGCATCTTTCTCTCTCTCCGGGGGCAGTTCGTCAGCAGAGGGAGTGGGGCGTGAGGAAGGGTTAGGTGCTCCCTCTATAATCTCCTTCAGCACTGACCCGCTCTGAGACTCTGAAAGTGAAAGACAGGTTATTCATTACAGCATCTTTAATGAATCCCTCCAATCTGGCAACCTCTGAAGTCAATCGTTGTACTGGGTAATGGCTAAATTACAGCAGCTAGAATTACAGAGAGTCACTGCAGATGTGACAGGAGAGGCCAAATACATAACAGCATTCAGACTATCCCAGGAAACATGCTTCCACTTTTTTTTTTTTAAATATCGACCATGATTTTTTTCTTTTATAATCTCAAAAGGTTGACAAACAAATTTTAGCTCATTTTGGGACAATGGCTGTATGCACTAAATTACCTTTCTTCAGAGAAGCTGTCTGCGGATGACTGACAGTTTGTTGGCCCTCACCAGGTTGAGCCGATGGATCTGATTGGGTGGGTGCCAGGAAAGGGACCAATGAATGCCAAGGAAACACTGGAACCGATCTGGGCTCAACATTAGTCCACACTACAGGAGAAAATAAAAGAGCATTCATTCAATCCAGTAATAACAGCAAGCAATAAACCATATCAACACCCAAATCACAGCCTGATGAGCCACATAAATAGATCCATATGCACATAATAATATTAAACCATTGGACAACTGTAACATACAGTTGTCTTAGTAATTATATATGATTTTGATGATATTTACACATTTCAGTATCACTCTCTATGACACCAAAATAAATACTGAATGTACAAACGCCATCAAAATAGACTAAATGAGGGAGGCAGATCAAGGATAACAGACCAAAACATCTAACACCGTAAACAGTAACCTTATTTATGAAAGCTATTTGTTACTAATTTAAGCGGTCATAAATATTTGAATATTATAAGAGAAAACTCATGTTGCTGCAGCACAATATTGTTTCACATTACAAAAACAGATTAAGAAAGACAGACTGTCATGAATACAGTAAGTACATGAACATATTGTTACCGACTGATATTAAGCAGGCTGTATTTGGCGCCAATCACTTCCAAAATAATATGATTCAGGAACAGGCTGTTCATGCAGTTATTTTCTGCTGCAGTTAGAACTACACAGACACGATTTACAAATACTGTATTTCAGCCGCGAAAGTCCTGCTATAAAGAAAAACAACAGACACGTTGAGTAATAATGACTGACCAAACATGCTGAGTCCTTGGCGAAGATACTGCGGACTTTCCGATGAAAACATGGTCGAGTAAAAGGCTTGAAATACTTTTTTGTTTGTTTGTTTTTTTACAGGAAAAACTTCGTGAACATGTAATATTAAATAGAGGTACTTATTCAAACGTTCATCTGATATAAAGTAAAACAAGTCCTTGCGATTAAAAATGAAATATCCACATGATGCTTTTCCCAGACAGGTGATGTTGAGTCCAGCGATGAAAATAAGCGGCCATAATCGATGCTGCCAGCATCCGTCTACTGGAGTTTTTTCGTGTTGGTACTAAATGTTCTTGTTAATAACATGCCGTCGTTCACACTGATCTTTAATCCTTCTGTATTCTCTGATTTATTGGCTCAGACACCGGATCATATTGTAGTAAAATGATGACAGCGTGCTATCAGGTACCGCACAGAAGAGAGTAAAGCGCTGTTCCACCTTCAGGAACGCGCAGATTATAACAAATGACGATCTTGGCGTTAAAACACTGTCTTGAACAGAGTTAACGTACGAATATGCACACTGTTGAGGTTCGAAATGCGGAAACGGGTTTGGTTTTATTTGGATGATGTAGTTTATTTTTGGTCCTGTTTGCCCCCTCCTCGTCTGAGCTTGTTTACATTGACGGATAGCTGCGGGGATGAAGGGGTTAAGTAGGCCTCTCGGACATCCTCGGGCTCGAGTAGTGCAACAGTCCGCGACCTGAGCTCACCTCAGCCCAGGGGGGTTTACATGTACAATATCACGATTAATAACTATTTTGGTAATAAAAAAAGTATTAAATACGGTTATAAAAATAAAAGAGCACTGCAGGCATCAAATACGCAATGCCTAAAATGTGGAAACGGTTGTCTCAGTAAATCGTCGTGAAAATGGGAAGCCCAAATCTGCCAGATTAGCAGGTTAGCATGGTCATGGTGCTACTACACCCGCAGTACGAGTGTAATTTATTCTTTGGGTTGCGACACACAACGGAAGCGCTCTTCTATTAAAAAGATTAACCAAATGCAATATCCATCAGGCAGGGAATTTATACGTATCAAATGCTTAATAATAAAAGGCCACATGTAATACACATCTGTCTTTTTCACGTGGTCACTATTATTCTCTCTGCTTGTCAGTGCAGATCCACATCCTGTTTCACATCTGATCTAAATTCATCAGTTTGGCCTCAATCTCTGATTGAAAAACGCATAATTACACCCTGTCCAGAACACAAGCAGTAACCGGACTTATTCTGTACTGCCACTTTGGTTTAGACGCTGCATTTGGGAGATCCGGACCTGGTTTTAGCAGCACAGTTCCAGATGAGTCCGTCCCCTCGGGAACGCCCCTGGTCTCGCATCCGCACCGCCGGGCGCTACAACAAAACCTGTCCTCATGTCACGGAGCAAAACTGTAGCACTACACGGAAAACACCTAGAATTTAAAAAGGGGAAGAAACGACTGTCTGGCAGAGAGAAACCACCAAAGCCAGGGGTCTCGAGTAAAAAGACAACTGGTTTCAATAGGCAAACAACACCTGTGTTCCAGACCAACAATCATTAGTTACACTATAGTAGCACTGTAGCTGTTCGTTGCAATTACGCGGACGAAGTAATTTATAATTACGCGAGTGAAACACAGAAAAATCGAACAAGTCCTTGTGTCATTGAAATGCTGTATATTTTGCTATAAATACTACTTTACCACACACAACTCTACTTTTGACTAGATCCAGTAAAATAGCAGCATCTCATATTATGTCAAAGAAAATGAAACCCCTGTAGATTGTACAACCGCACGCTGATCCTCGATCCCTAAACGCGGAAAGCATCGTTTTGTCTCGCTCGCCTTTTATCGCTTTGCCTTTGGAGGGTTTGTTTTGATCTCGTTCGGGCTTAAAAACGACGCACGTTTCGCTTAAACTGGGTTCTAGTTGCAGCGACTTCTCGTTTTAAATGCCTGCTCCGACACCCCCTCCCTCGCACACACCCCAGCCCCAAAGAGTCTCATCCAAAAGGCTAATCGTGCAGTAAACTCCTCGCTTTCGGCTCTGACACAAACAACAAAGTAGTAAGAAATCCACTAAGAGATGACGGTCAAACTCCGCCGTGCCCTAACCCGCTACGGCGGGGAAATACAAAAAAGAGAAGAAAAGCTGGACCGAGATGATCCGGCGCAGTGCTGTTGTGATGAAATGACGGGTCTGAAGTGTAATAACAGCCCCTAAAGTCCAGTGCGGTTCTCCTGCAGCAGGGTCACTTTCCGATCCGCGGCGGCTGATTACACGCTGCTCTCCGCTCGCTCCGTAGGTGTTCGTAGTAAAGAAGTCGTTGTCTCATAACATCATTCAGTTGGCCACGACTCCTCGATTTCGCTCTCCTCTCTCGCTTCGCGAAACCCGTTCTTTCTTTCTCTTTCCCTCCCTCTTCCTCCTGTTGTATAGTAGGCTGCCCTCTTTCGCTCTATCAGCGTGTCAACCTCGCCCAGACCGTGACCCGCCTTTTACTCTTCGAATGCTTTCTCAGATTGGTCTACGACGCAACCTATCGTAAGACAATCCGACGCGCTGATTGGTCGCAGCGTGCGTTGGAATGTCAGTCATATGCAAATCCGGATTTGGCTTTCTGCGTCTCACTGGCCGCGGCTGAAAAACGAGCTAATAAATATTTAACACGCCACAGAATCTGGGGCATGACTTTACGTGGACTCTCGTGATATTTGCTCCCACTGTGGCGTTGAAGCTGCAGCGCTACTCTAACGGGCAAAGAAGCACACCGTGTCATAACAGGTATTATATACATTGCGGGTAATGCGAATGCGTTATTTTCAGGACAGATTAGTTAGGCTCAAAGGCATGTGACATAAATCCTCACATCAGATAGACAAACGCTCTCCTTTCAAAACAGTAGTTAAAATGTAACGTGGCCATTAAAAAAAAAAGGCGCCATAAACACCCACATATTACATTTAGTTTAAAACAGGCGAATTTATATTTTATTGATTCACATGAAAGTTAAATGAAAGCTTATTTTAAGTCATTATAATACATTTAGTTTAAATTTGGCAGTAAAACGTTTGGCAGCTTTTACTTTACAAAAATATACACTAATGCAAGAAAGAAGTAAACGTCTACTTCCTCACACACTAAACTGCATCATCTGCAGTCAGTGTGTCAAAATAAGACACAAGTATTACAACCAAATGCAAATTGACCTCATTACCAATGCAATAAACTCTACTATAGCAATACACTACACACATTTTCCACACTCAGTTTAAAACACTGTAGTAAGCATTATACAACAGTTAGTTCCAGTCTTCGAATCTGATTGGCTGAGCTGTGTTTCAAGAGTGATGTTTAGTGTAACAGTTTGTATCGTTCTGCTGGTTTCTGTTCATTGAGATCCAGACCAGTGAGTGTCCAGACACGGTGTTTGGTGGCACACAAAGCTTGATGCTTTGGCTTCTTTTATATAAAGGAACTAAACTGACAGATTTTGTCTGAAATGTAAGTTGTTTGATATTAATTTATCGTTTGTAGAAATGTTGTATAAAAGCAATTGTGCTGATGGACAGCTGTGATTACTTGCTGATTCATCTCCATGCTGATATTCAGTACTACATTGCTCGTTTGTGTGAACTTAACACCTACCACTACTCTGGAGTGGTAAGTAGGGGTAAGAGTATGCTTTTGGTTTTTAATGCCTAGTGTCAAAAAAAGAAAAGAGACAAATTTGTCACTGGTCAGAGGTTTTCTTGGAGACCATACAGCTGTACATACGTCACAAACATTACATAATAACATTACAGTTATAATCAAAAGCAAATTAAAAGAAAGAAGAAAGGTGGAGAAATATTCTTCACATCATATGTTTTTCCCCATCTTTTACTGTTTGTTTAATGTTACTAACTTACTAAAGCGCAGCGAACTTTGTTTTGCTTGAGTGCAGTAATATAGGTCAGAGATTAAACTTGGTGACCACTGTTACTGCCATCAGGACATTGACCAGTGAATCGGCTGATAGTGATTATGTCACAGACAAAGGTGACTGTCCAAAGCACTATTATCAGTGGATACAACTCTCAGGCAGCATGACACGGGCATGCTCACGGTGCCTATGAATGTCAGCATGCCTGTGTGTAGGTTTAAGTGTGTGTGCTGAGTTCAGTGACTGGTTTGTTTGTATGGGGCAGAGGGGTATTGGCCTTGCGCCCAGCATCAGCCAGTCCCTTCACAAACAGTCACGCTACAATGAGAAAGATTTGTGTGTCAGAGAAAAACTGCAGAGAAACTGTAACCGTAAGTGCAGTAACATTTTCCACACAAACACAGTGGCCAAATAATATTACAACGTAATATTATCTGAGTAATACATTCCACACTACACTTACGCCTGAAGAGTATCCTACACATTACATGTATACCAATACCAAACAGAAAGACACTCAAGAGTGGGTGAAAAAAATTAGTGGCCGTGGAATGTTTGAGAAAAGAGAGGGAAAATGGGTGGGAAGGGGAAACTGTGCAAGTCAGGCGAATAAAAATAGAACAAGAGTCATTCTATGGAGAGGAGGGGAGGAGGGAGTTGTGAAAGTTGTGAAAACAGGGCCTCGCTCGCTATATGTGGGAAGATGGTAATCGAACGACAGGAAAGGAGAGATAAAAAATCTATAAATAGACTAAGAACAGATGATAGAAAACTTGATTATGCTGAAACACACATTTACGCACTCTCAACTGATGTACTGAAATCCATGCAGATCAAACTGAAGTAACAATGGGTTATCAAGAGACATTGCTCCTCTATATAACACAATGTCAGAGCAGTGGGAGGGGCTACTCACTCTCTCAGCCAATGAGCTTGCGCTGAGCTCCTGGCAACAGCCAATGAGGTGAAGCCGGGTGCCTCCAGCTCAGACTATGATTATAGTAAACAAGTTATTAACTCTTTCCTGGCTGATTCCATTGAGAATGACACACGGGCAAAATATAACATCACTCACTACTTTTAAAATTAGTAATATGGACACGATATCTAAATACATGAAAATGCCAGTAAAATATCTCAAATCAGCAATTAGTTGGCCATGAGCAACACTTCTCACATGCAGAGATTTGCACAGCTCTGTGTATTTGAGGGTTAATAGTGTAAGAGCCCCTTGCTCCAAAACCCTTCTGTTCCTCCTATCCAATCATTGTTTTTACGTGATTAAAACACAATCTCAAAAAGCCCACTCCCTGTTTCCATGGCAACAGCTTTATGGGTATTGTTACTCATGCCACTTTTGGTGACCACTGACCATGGCACTATCTCCACACACACACACACTGCCCTTTTTGCAAGATATTTATATCACTGCAGCCATCTGCCAGTACAAGTATTCCAGCTATTTTCCAAAGGACATATGGAGGGGGGAAAAGACATGAGAAATGGTGGCTAACCAAAAATCCATCATGTTGGATTAATGTCTGTTGATCCACGTTGATACACCATTTTTACCACTGTTAGGAAAGTCTGATGGACTGGGTGCAGGTCCATGAAATGCACCACAAATTTTGAAAAGGTAGTTATGAAACTCTGCGCAGGTACGCCTCTTTAAATCCTGCAATGGCACACTCTTCTCACAAGGAGGCAGCACTGCTCTATGGAAAAAAAACGAAGGCGATCACAGCTCTGGCAGACACAGAATTGAGTGAAGGAGAGATTACAGCTAGAGACCAGGGCTTTTATGTGAATGTATGTGCAAGAGTCTTACGAGACTACATTTTTAGATCTTGTGATCTCCCTTGAGATATAACATAGAAATCAAACATTCGGTGAATACTAGCATGAACTAAAATGCAGAATACAAGGAAAGAAGGCCCAAAATATAGCAGTGAAAAAGTACTGTATAAAATGCTGTCTATCCATGCTGTAGCTTATATAAATGTATACATGTTTGTGTTCATGCAGAAACCTTCAACTAAAAAGGGAATGGCTGGCATTCCCGTGAACACTCTATGATCAGAGAAACGGAGAGACTTCTGCACTGCACCAGAGAGAGAGAAAGACAGAGAGCGAGAAATAGGTGAGGGGAAAACAGTAGAAAAGTCTGACACAAATAAGTGTTAATGGAAAACAAATGAAGAGAATTAAATTGACATTATGAGTACAGCAATGATGAAAAGGGAGACACCGTTCTACCATATAAGTGCTAAACATTGCCGAGTTAGACTATACGACAGATGGCGACTCAGAACTCGGCACATAAATGGAAGAGATCATGTCCTATGCGCTATTGAGGCAGAGAACCATCGGAAACGCTGTATCAAATACGGACAAAATTATACTATAGCCCAAAATAAAAACAGCCTGCAATACATGTAATTAAAATGATGAGTTGAAGTTTGAGGAAGGTGCTGTATATATTTTGCAGAGAAATAAGCAGACACAGTCTATTTATCAGTTTCAAATTTGCAGCAAAAAATCTGACGTTTAACTTCTTTTAGAATCAGTGTTGTAGTACAGTTTTACAGATTTTAGAAGTAAAAAAACAGCAACAGAAGAAGACGTGTATTGTTAGTATTTGTGACGGCTCTAGTGATTAGTACATCTGTGTTTGCAGAGAGTGTGGATTAAATGAAACAGAGAATGTTTGGAATCACTGCCATAAATGACAGCTGAAAACAGAACTGCCAATTCTGCTGTTTAGTGATTCAGATACTTTTGATATAAAGATATTTTCTCTCTGATATCTAAGTATTATTTTTAGTAAGTAGTATATTTAAACAACTTTTTCACTTGAGACTCACAATATATAGGAATTGCATTTCCTCTCTTATAAAAAAGTTTTGCATTTTTATTTTAATTTTAATTTTTCAAAATTAGGTTATATAAATCATACTTATAATCACTGCATTCAAACGTGATCCCCGAGTGTCCTCAAAACCAATCGTCTAAATTTATTTTTAGGTGTCCTTTAAGGTAATGTACAATAACAACAATAACTGAAAAATATGACCTGTTTATATATGATGCTGTGACAGGCTGGTAAGCTGCATTATTGCAGTATTTTATCTAAAACAAATTGAAAATCATTATTTCAGTTTTGAAATAAATTAGCCGAAAAGAGTGTTGCACTTATACAATATATAACACATATATAACTGAGTAGGACAACGTATAAAGACCAATCATAGGTATAATCCTAAACATCCACACTCAGTAAGCACATCTGAAATGAGACCATAAACTTGCGCACACACACACACACACACACACACACACACACACACACACATTTAAGTAAATCTATCTAAATAGAAACGTGCAGACTTCTGTTGTTTTTACATACAGTTAGTTATAAATACTACAACCTAAACCTAACCCTAATCCTAACAGAAAACCTTCTACATTTCTACATTAAAAAAAAGGTCTTTATATTTATATCGTCCCCAAAAAGAGGTTTTAGATTTAGCTCACATCTGGTTACACATTTACCCCAAAACATGGTTGAGTAGGTACACACACACACACACACACCATTGGGTTTCCAGGTTTAATGGGGATATTCCATAGGTGTAACGGTTTTTAAACTGTACACACTGTATTTTCTATCTCCTTATCCTAACCCTAGCCCTCACAGAAGACTATCTGGATTTTTAGATTTTCCAAAAACTTCATTTTGCATAATTTATAAGCTGTTTTCCTCACGGGGACTAAAAGGTCCCCATGGTCCCACAAGGTCAAAATTTACTGGTTTTACTATCCTTGTGGAGACATTAGAACTTAGAGAATACCAGGGGGGGGGAGAAAAAAAAATAATAATTCTACTTTAAGAAGAGAATTATCTGTTGACTCTTTAGTCAAATTGCATCTGAATAATAAAAAATCTTTGGTTTTTTTATGTTAATTATCATGAACATGGGCAGCATTGTGAAATGTCAAATTATATGTGCTGATCAGCTGAAGAAAAAAAGTTTAGTATATTTTAGTATATATATGAAAGTATTTATAAAAGTTTAGTATATTTATTTTAAAAAAATGTTGTATGTTGCATTTCCTCAGTCATCACAATAAAATAACTTTATCTTAGCTTTAAGATATTAATAATTAAAAAAGATCAGTATTTATAATGTACTTTTCAATAATTACATTTCAGAGTATTGGTCTCCTATGAAAATAATTTTTTTATTTTTAGCAGGTCTGCAATTTTGTTGTGTGTGTGTGTCTGTCTCTCTGTGTTAACATCCCTCTCACAAGCTTGCCTGTTAAGGCAGGCCTACGAGCTCAGGCCTAAATTTTTACAAAGGCCCTCTTGTTATTTCACAACACACAATTCCTTTCCCTCTCACACCATACACGCTCTTGATGACAGCTAAATCACAAATACCACACATAATTATATATATGCATAAATACACTATGAAGACTTTTTTTTATTACACTAGCACACAAGCATACACTAAACGTCTCCCTAAATGACACACTGTTATGTCTGTATGAATGACATTATCTCATTCCCTACCGCATGCATACATAGCACATACACAACTGAACACATGTAACTAATTCATAAATCAGTCTTTTTTACTTTGCTTCACTTTCACTTTATTCAGTGTACATGTAATGACCATGTTTTGAATATTGTGCTAAAATCAGCACTGCAAGTGCTACGACCAGCGCAACATTTAATCGAACCCACTGTTCCAGCAGCTGATGATTACAACCAAACAGCAAAATAAGAGAACCACCAGAATACCACTGTTTTTAATGCCAAAGGATTTATTCCTGAAAGTAATCAGACACCTTAGTTTTGAGCTTAATTTTATGAGGTAATTATTAGCTATATTAATCTGGATATACTATATTTTCAGAGCATAACTTTTTATTTTATTAAATTGTAAATTCACTGAAATATGAGGAAATGTAATTCAATAATAATATCAACTCTGTGATTAACCATTTACAAGCACCGTAACTGAGAAATTGTACTTTTAATGTGCCATTAAATTTAGAATATATATTTGGTCTTCGTGTTGCATATGTGTTCACAAAAACACTTGCCCTAAGGACCAAATGTAAGGACCAAAATTGCCTTGGTCCTTACATGTGAATCACTGAAAATAACTTAGATATTTTCTGAACAAAAACAAAAAACGAAACAAGAGATCATGCAATTTGAGAATCTGAAATACAGCTTTGAAAATAAAGACTAAAGAGCACAAGTCAGAGCTAAAATAAAACAAATGCATAATTTAGAAAAGGGGTAAATACAATTTCCCAATGTGTCTTGTTGGTTAAATTATCAGGACATTATATCAAACTATCCAAAAACTGTCTAGAAAAGGCTGTGCACACAAGAACACTTGTGAGAAAAGCCACAGAGAGGCTAACAATTACTTTTAAACTTGCTACAGTACACTAATTCTGTAGCTAAGAATGGGATTAAAATCTCAGCATCTCAGCATAGCACTGGTCTGTATGTAAAAGATGTATGGATGGATATATATATATACCCAGTGCTATGTGTGAAAAGATTTTGTTGTGAAATGAGACCAAGACAGAGCTTATAAGGGGTTAAGCCAGATTTTGAAGCCATATATGTGGTGCAAATCTAACATCGCCCAGAATTAAAATGACACCACGTGAGGAATGGTGATGGGAAGAGCATGTTGTGGGACTGCTTTTCATCAGCAGAAACTGAGCGTCATGTTAAAATATGGTTGATGAAAAATACTACAAAATAATGTAAAAAAATTTGAAAAACTGAAGCAATACCCTCTTTTTAACAATGCAAAACATTTATGCAAACAGCATATTGATCAACCTCAACCATATTTACAACTAAAAAATATTTTTAGAGTTTTGAAATATAATTATCACAAAGAAAGAACAAAGAAAGATTTTGAACTTTTCAGATTTTTTCAGTAAAAGGGAAAAATTATAGTTATTGAAGACCAAAACCAAGCATTCACCAACACTGTGGTATAAGATTAATGTAATGTTGTGTATGAGAACAAATATTACTTTGAGCACTGAAAACACATTGACAATCTATACTTCTAACATTCTAAAATATTGTAAAACATTTATTCTCATTATATTCAGCATAAAACATGGCTGTCTGGAATACATTTGGATTTTGAGTGGTTACTGATCACCTTTTGCAAAACGGCTTGTATGATGATCAAACTGAATCAAAATCAACTGTATAACTGATTGTTGTCCCAGGCATCCAATTTCCTACATAACTGTGCTAGTTTCTTATTTCATAAAAATAATTTCAGCTCTGTCAGTTGTTTTGTCGTTGTTGTTGTTTTATTGTTTTTTTGCGATGACCGGCTGACTGTACTTTATTCCTTACGTAACATTTATATATGTTTGATTTGTGTTGTAATATTGATGTTTCATTGGTTCACGTTTAAAAAGCTCAACAATAAAAAAAAGTATTCAAGCATTTTTCATACAGGTTTGGAACGTGAGGCTGAGCAAATAGTGAGCAACTGATGAAGAAAATTACATTTTTAAGTGAACTATTCCTTTACTTTACTTTAATAAAATACTTAATCAGTAAAATAGTTTTGTTTCTTAACAGTTACATAACTTAAAGAGAAGCAATTGGGTCATTCTTCAATTGGGGTGGCAAACGAGAGTTTGTTTTTTTTCTAATAAAATATATTGCTATGCATTTAAAATTAGTTTAATATGCTATATCCATTAAAATGAAAGCTTAAGAACATTTTGATTTTTAAATAATTTCAATCAAACACTGGTGACAAAGCCACTTATATCTATGTCATTTTGAAGTAACACCACAGACTTTATATTGCAAGTTACTATAGGCTCTGTGGTGTTACCAGAAAAGACAGTAACACCACAGACAGTAACACCACAGACAAATCGGCATAAATCTAGACTTTTCTAAAATGGAGGCTGCCATCATGATGATTTCAAGATCAGGGGACATTTTGGAAATATTGATAAGTATGTATTCATCAAAATTTTGATTAAAATATGTAAAATCTGCAAGTTATCAACATAACACCACAGACACTAATAAAGTGCGACATATGAAATTGTCAGAAATTTAGCTAAACTTAAGAAAACTAATGAGAAAGAATGTATTCCCCATGCACCCCTCAGATCATCCAGCACCTGCAGTGACCTTTACACACAGGAAGTAGTCCAAATAGCATTCCCCCTTTTCTTAAAGGGGCAAAATCCATTGTGGTAACACCACAGACATGAATTTGGGGGACACAATTTTTTTGTTAAATATAAAATATGTATTTTTTAAAACAATTTAATAAAATTGTACATGTTAAATAAAATCTATATTCATAATATAACCACTTTATTTGTGTTAAAATGTTATATTGTTGCGATTACATTCCATGATACCTCTCTAAGGTATGGCGGGAACATCCATATTTTGTTACAAATGCAATCTCTCAAACTCAATTAAATATGTATTTTAAAACAAAAATGTAACTATTAATAGTGCACAAATTGTGTTTACATTTTACATTTAGCAGACGCTTTTATCCAAAGCGACTTACATTGCATTCAAGTTACAGTTTTTACCAGCTCTTGCTTTCCCTGGGAATCGAACCCATGATCCTGGCGTTGCTAGCGCCATGCTCTACTATTTGAGCTACAGGAAAGCTTATTCTTTTACCCTACAGAATACAAACATGCAAACATTTTATAATTTATTGGTATTTAAAGTTTATTTCAACTGTTGTAAAGTAGAGGGACACCACCTGCCACTGCAAATGATGACCCAATTGAAAAAATAAGTAAACGAATAAAAATTATATGCAGTCTGTTTTGACATTTTGTGTGTATAGACAAATTGACGAATAATAGTGCATCCTTATTCTCTAAATTGTTTCTATTTTAAAATTGTCATTGAATTAGTCTAACATGGCATCTTTCTTTTGTTATTATGTAACGTCCCCAGGGAATCACAACTTAAACATTGGTGTTAGCATTGAATGTAAATATAGAATTCTCTTACCAGTTCCAGGTCGCCCCATGATAATGTCTTTGCATGGCACAGGATGCAAGGTCTCTGTGGGAAGTATGAGCGGCAGCAGGGCAGTAGGAGCAGGGTGACAAGGGACAGGCTGCTGCAGTGTCACTTGGCCACTCTTATCTTGTCCCCCTCCATCACCCGCACCAATGAGACCAGGCCCTGGGACAGGGCTAGGCACTGATATGCAGGCTAAGGTGGCGCTGGATTGCGTTGGTAGACCTGCAGGGGTTGGGTTTAGAATGGAAGAGGTAGTAGACACTAGAACAAGAGTTGAGGTGGGATTCTGCAGTAAGACAGATCCATTAGTGGAAGCAGCGTTAATTGGAACAGGAACCTGTAGTCCTGTCTCTGAATGCACACCAGTTTGGCTGTTTTCTGTGGAACCAGTCCTGTCCACCTCTGCAACTCTAGCCAGTGGGAGTTCTGTAAACTTTATTAAAGGAACCTCAGGATTTCTCACTATTACTGGAGAGTCTCTCAAAGGCTGCTGGGAGACTGTACATTGTGAACCTGATTCTAAGCTTAGGGGAGAAGCGGGTGGGGAAGAGGCAGTGGTTGAAGGCAGTCTTTGGGGGTGAGTGACAATAGTGTTCTGAGGAGAGATAATGCAGAGATTTGTTACAAGAGAAGGGTCACGACAGCTTTGTTCCTGATCGGGTTTGCCATATTCCTGTGACAGTGGAGCTGGGGGAGGTGGGGCATCCGTCCTGCGTTTGCCTGGGCTCATAGGTACAGTGAAGGTTAGATTGGTGTGGAAGGATGGCACAATACCAGACAAGTGTCTGTCTTTCTCCCTCTCTGTGCCTCCTGTTCCATGTTTTGGGACACCACTGTTGGTACCGCTGGGGTGTTTGTGGCGGCGAGGAGGCAAGACTGGAGATGCAGTAATAGGACTGAAATTTGCAGGGTGAAAGCCAAAAAGTGGCGAAGCTGATGGGGAAGGTGTAGGTGAGAATGGGGACTGATTTGAAATCGGTGAGAATGAAGGTGTTACAGACCTTGAGCCCAGGGATACCAGCATTGTTGCAGCCTCACATTCGTCAAAGTCAAAACGAGAGAAGTCTTGAGGAAGCAGTGACGGCAAGCCAAGACGTGGACGAGAGTCAGTACCTCGGCTGCTTGCCTCACTACTGTCGCGAGAAGTCTCATCCCAATCAAATTCACTGCTAGCACGACCCCGCAGATCTGAAGGGGTCACAGTCCCTGAGCTACTCTCTCCACCTCCTCCACTCCCTCTCTCTCCCACCGCTCCCTCCATTTCTTTGGTACGCATGGAGAGGTGACGAGAACAGTAGCCACGACGCTGGGACTCTTTCATGCAGCCTTCTCGTGAGCACAAGCGGCGCCATTGCTTCCCATTGAACTTCTTACGGATCCCATTAGGTGTACAAACCACATCGCCTTTCTTGTATTTCTGTTGGGCAGCTGACAATGGTGTCCTTGATCTTGAGGAAGAAGCAGAAGAAGAGGCAGAACTCCCTGGAATTGGGGTGGAGGTCTGTGAAGGTGTAGGAGTCTTTTCCAGAGGTGTCAGAGAACCTCTGGAACTGGGGGAAGGAGGCACAGAGGGTGGCATAGGGTGAGCGATACCCCCATCAGACCCTAAAACTGTAGGTGAAGGGGTGGGCTGTGGACTTCCTAAAGAGGTCCTGGCGATGCCTCGCACCACTGTGATGGGACTTGGATACCCAGGAGGTTTGGAAAGAATTTGTCTGTGCTGATTAGGCACACCTGCTTTTGGTCCCCCTGAGACTACAGGTCCTCCACCATCTCTGAGTGGTGCCATGTTAAGCCGCAAAACCTCCATGTCCACCTCTGGAGTCTGAAGTTGCTTTCGCTCGTGTTCTCTTTCTCTAACTCTTTCCTTATTCTGAGTTCCATCATCCTCCCTCCTAGTTGCTAAACTAAACATATTGTTTGCTACCATAACAACTGCTGGTGAAGTGGAAGATGAAAGATGTGTGCTTCCAAAGTGATGAACCCCTGTGTCTGGAGATGGGAATCTGCAGTTCTCCCTGGGAGGACCTGCACTTACCAAATCCATTCCCTCACTTAACTGACATAGCTCTCTCTCCACTTCTATCTCCTCCCTGTGCTCTCTCTCCTCCCGTTCTTTCTCTCTCATAACCCCATCCCATGGCGGAACAAGGAGGCGCAGGTTCTGGCGGGTAACCCATACAGTCTTTGTACTTGATGTCTGTTGCATCTCCTCATTGCTGCACCTCTCTATCTCCTGCTCTAACTCCTCCTGCAAAAGCACCATGTAGGGGCAAGCTGAATGAGAATCTACCTGAGCAACCACACCTTCTCTGTACCACTCTTTACCTTTATCTCCTCCATAAGGCACACAAACACGCGTCCCAACCTCCAAAAGTTCATTTCCTGGGGGTGGGGCGTCTAAAATGAGGTCAATGGGTTGGTGTGGGCGACTTACTAATGTATGAAATGGATATGACAGCAGTGCCCCCTCCCCATTAATCTGCAACTCTACATTCAGCTGCTCTCTACTGGACCCACGCACCACACCACAGATAAATACATATTCCTTGATCAGTTTCTCATCTTCTTTTAAATTAGTTCTTGGTCGTCTACGTGCTAGCACCCTTTGGTTTTTCAGTCCTTTAGCTAGTGCTTCTGCTATTGTTGCAGACCCTGCCTGCTCAATTTGTGTGTGTTTGGGAGACAAGAGGACAGACAGGGTTGAATTGTTGGAGAGGTTGAATCTTCTTGACGTTCTTACATGGTTCCTTGAATTTAGCTGCACACAAGAGTGCTCAAGGACCTCCAGGTCCACAGAGTGTTCACTGGCTGTGTCCGTGGATGATGAGCGCACAGAATTTGGGGCTTGCTCCCCATATCCATCTACTTCCACCATCTGGACCACCTTTTCTCCTTCGGAAGGCACCTCACTTTTCAACCTATCACCCTTAGATCTGTCTCCTTTTGGAGTTTCTGTGCTTGCTATTTTCCCCATTTCTCTCCTATTATCCCCACTATTGTCCAGATCAGAAATATCTGCTTGAACTACATCATTTCTGACCACAGGAGTAGTACTTTGAGAAATGGAATTGTGTGGGGAACTTAGATGGTTGCTATGAATAGTGAGTTGGGCTACAGGGGTTGAACTGATGGGAGAAGTACTGGAAGCTTGATGTTCATACATGTATTTCTTCTTGGGCACCCTGGCTTTGAAAGTGGCTGTTTTTCGACTGGAGGGTGTGGTGGAAGTGTGGTTGGCATTCAATGAGTTATTTTTATTTAAACTGTTGGCTGTAGTATTTGTGTTTTGTGTATTGCTAGCAATGCTGTTTGCATGTTGGTTGCTACCTTTACTGTTTGTGCTAGTAAAGTTTTGTGTGTTTGTGTTACAGATGCCTGTGCTATTACTATGTGAATTTTCATGTGCGTTGCTGGCTATCTTGATTGAGTCTGTATTCTCTGTTAAACTGTTAGTGTTAACGTTCCTGGGGCTTTTTGCCTTATTCACTATTACTGCATTCTCTTCGGATTTTGATGTTTCCATTGTCCTTTCTCTTATTTGCTCTTTTAACCCCTCACTGTTTAGGTTGTTGCTACTCTTGATATGCTTGTCCTGAGAGCTATCTTCTTTGGATGGAGTGTATTTCTGGTCTGAAGGTCCAGGCGGTGTTGTCTGTGAATGTCCTTCAAGTTTGCCCCCTCGTTTTCTTGCTGCTTTTGCTCTTGTCGATAAAGGAGAGCGTCCTCTCTGTTTCTTTGGTGGCCTCATCTTTTTTAGTGTGGCAATTACTTCTCTCTCCTCTTTTTTCTTCTTTCTTTTCTCCTGTTTAATTGGCTTTATTTTGAGGTTTCTTTTACTTCTCCTCACAACAACCTGTAACAAGAAGGAAAAAAGTGAAAGAGAAACAAATAAATAGAAATTTCCTTGTTGTCAGTATAGAATAATTGGGAAGATACTGCTCCATGTTTGCGAATGAGTTCCAACAGAAACAGTAATACTTTGTGTAAAAAAAAAAAAAAAATGTAATTTTAATGATTATATTTAGGCAGATGTTTACATATCAATATTATTTAAATAGCATACAGAGTAAAAAGTCTACAGAAAAATAGCAGACCATGAATGTGCTTATGAATAACGCAAGCAAGTTGCAACAACGAATTTAAAAAATAATATTTACAATGAGGAAATCCTAAGCAAAGGACACACTCTCTCCAGTACACAAAGTACTTTAATGAAAACAAGACTGCATGATCAAAATTCATGTACAGTTAAAATGCTTTGATTTTTAAAACAAAATAATTATAATGATTGAAATACACACTGAATGTTAAATGGTGTGCATACAATATATTAAGACTTTCTAAATATTTTTTTCCAGGCTTGAACCTGTGCTATAAATTTCAATGCCATATGGGAAAATACTTAAAACTTACATAACATTTTATTTAATGTTAAATTAGTAGGTGAAGGTCAGTGTTATAGAATTTTTAAGTCAAGGTTATAGCATTTTATTGAAGAAAAACAAAAAAAACAATTGGGTTTATTAAAATATTAGATTTTGTATTATTAAATAAAAAAAAGATTCATCCGTTTTCCATCAAAACAAGAAAAGGTGATGTGTGTTACGTAGGTGGTATAAATGCCACTGTCAGAGAAAATCACAAGGGCCCATAAGAAAATATATCCATATCAGTAGAAAAAAAACTCAGATATTTGTTTATTTTTGGTACATTATACATTTTCAGAGTGACATGCATTAGCTGACATGCAACTTCACTGTTTTCAAAAAAAGCTTAAAGTCAAAACACTGTTAAATGTATGACATTTTAAATAAAGTCAATAAATCATAAGTACAAAAAACGATGTACTTTATTTGAAAATATAAGTTTGAAAGATATATACAACACATTGTACTTAGTATAAAAAATAATTTAATTATTTTTCCAGAGTTGGCACCCATTCATTAAACATGGTACCATTAAAAACAAGTTCAAAAAACCCTCTCAAAAAAAATTTAAATAAATAAATCCACGATAAAAATGCCTGAATTTTCCAAAATCAAGATAACCGGATTTGATAGCATATTTAAGCCTTGGATTTTGTTGCATTAGGCAATACAGTGGTTACTCTTATTCATGTTGGCTGCCATGCAGATAGAAAATTATTTTTGCATATATGCCTGTTCTTAAGTGTCTTCAAATTAAAAAAAGTACCAATATGACGTGGGTAGATCTATATACTTTCACAGTCTAAATAACGATAATAACAAACAATTTGTCAAAAGTGCTTTGTATCGTAAGTGAATACTGTAATATGTCCTACAAAGTAAAGATATGCCAAATCAATAATCAATGTGCGCACAATTCATAGTCTAATGATTGTGATTTTTCTGTGAATATATATCTCACAGTAAAAAGTCTGAGTATCAAAATGATGTGAGGGGGATCCATAGCACCCATGTGCATATAACAGATTGGGATTCTGTGGGTGCCTCTTTTCCTATACCCACATTACAATATCACACACACACAAAACAGACATATTTAGCATCTGCTGTCACGCTGCAATACACAAACATGAGGAAAATCAGGCTGAGAATTCAGCAAGAGAAAAACACAAACATTCACTCCTCTACACATAAAATGCATTTTAAGCCAGCCCCCCTTTACCAGCCTGTCCTTATTCATACGTACACAGAAACACGTGTGTGAAATCACACTCCTCTACACTCAATTTCTCACTCTCTCTACTATTCCACACTCCCACCCACTCACAAAAAATCTGCAAACAGACACTCCCACACAAACAACACACGCACAGTATTTTCCTGTGAGAGATGGCTTTAAAAGGAGAATTGGGGAATTCTTTGAGTCATTCCAAGAGACGCCCCACCCACCGTTCCTACTGACCTTAAACTGTTTATTTGCAATGGAGAGAGATTTCCTTCCTGGTTACTACATGGAATATTATACAGAAAATAATGTTATTAGGCTTACTCAAAATTCAGGAACTTTGCATCACAGTATAAACAATCTGTTTCTGAAATTTCAGAAAATGTGTTTGTGAGAAGGCTTTTAAAATACAGTGACAGCATGTTATTTGAGTAATTGCAAAATAATTTGGTAACACTTTACAATAAGGTTCATTAGTTAACATTAGTAAACATGAACTAAGAATGAACAATACTTCTACAGCATTTATTCATGTTAGTTAATGTTAATTTCAGCATTTACTAATGCATTATTAAAATCACAAGTTGTGTTTGTTAACATTAGTTAATGCACTGTGCACTAACATGAATAAACAATGAACACCTGTATTTTCATTAACTAACATTAACAAAGATCAATAAATAGTGTAATAAATGCATTGTTCATTGTTTGTTCATGTTAGTTAATGCATTAACTAATGTTAACAAATGACACCTTATTGTAAAGTGTTACCAATTATTTTAATTACTTGGATGCACATATCAAATCACAATGTATGAGTAAGCAATCAAGCCAAAATTCTGATTAAATTCCACTATTATCAGCTTTTTTCTGACCTCAGCGTAGGATGGTAATTTAATAACATGTTTTTCCCTTGTATTCCCCCTGATGGGGAGTTAGAAAGTCTGGCAATTTTAAAACCATAAAGAAAAGTGTCTTTTTTGACAGGGAGGTCAAAAAGAAATAATTGTAAGTAAATAATGGCCAAAAAGGTGAGGCCTGATCCACACACTAAGAACGTTTTAAATAAAGTAATTAGGCCTATCTCATACTACATGATCGATTTCAAAAAAAGAAAGAAGATACCACAAATGTTTTCTGCGCTCACTGGCAATTTCATCTTAATATACTGCTTTAATACACATTTCAGTAAATTCACAAAAATAATATTTACAATAAATTATATAACATACAAATCATGGTGTATATCTCACAGTTGTCATGGTTCTGTAATTTGCTAACATTATTCTAGAGCTTTATATTCAGTTAAGAGTCACCCAGCATACCAATTAAACTTAATGAAATAGTAAAAACAATAAAGCAAACACACAATAAAATTTGTAAAAAAAAAAAAAAAGTGACAGGATAGGCTACATAACATTCATGTTAATAGATAGTGTTCTTAAAAGTGAAAGCATAACTGCAATATCCTAAGCAATAAAGCTATAATACGATTGTAAGTGTATTATAATCTTTTACGCAATAAATCCTGAACATGCTGTGTCTTCCTTGTCCTTGGTCTATTAATATATGATAAGCGAAGTTGTTGCTTAACTGATGTAGAGAAACATGACCCTTAAGTTTGTATATAATTTAGTACTGCAAACGATTTTTCAACTTCTTGTTTATGGCTGACAGAATTCAACAAATTATGCCATGCCCATGATCGGAAAATTTATCACAGCAATTTGAAATATACCATGATCATATATAATCTTCTCAGCCATGAAGCTTAAGCGTGTTGTTAAAAAGTGTTGCTATGTTTGCATAAATTCAGAGATTCCTGCAGCTTCTAGAAATTCCTGCTCAGGAAACTAAAAACCCAATGGATGATGTCAAACTGCACAACCTACAATCTAGAAAACATGTGACCCTTTTACTTTTACTTGATCACTATTTAGCCAAAGATTTACTTCTCATGAATTTGAACCACTGATAATTCCCAGGAAATTTCACTTGGTAATTAAATCACAATCATCTCAGGCCTCCCTTGGTATTTCACATAGAAGAATTTGCTTTTCAAATCTGCATTAACTAGATTAAATGAACACATTGGAAAACTTGCCAAGTTGCATGTGATAATAGAACTAGTAATGCCTGTATACCACAAGTTAGCTTGTCCCCAAGTTACATGCATCAAGTTTAATGTAAATGTTGTAATTTATTTCATTGCTTTGATATCATTCAGCCATCAAAAAATGGAACAGTAAGTTCCTATCAGATGATATATGTATATATCTTAATTTCTAGACCGAGAATTATTAAATCTAGGTGGTAAATAGGAAAAAAAAGAAAATGCAGACAAGTGGAGTAGTAGTTAAGTACCTAATAAAAGGATTCTTTCAAATAACTCTAGTCTAAATAACACTGGAATCACAATAAAAAATAAAAAAACAATCATGAGACCACAACAATATGTGATATGCATCTATGTGTTAAATTATAAGTAAACAGATTGGCACATTTGGAAAATAATTATATTTTTCAAATGATAAACTGTATAACATTATACATTCAGATATTTATTTTGTGCAACAACAGTCGTGCAAAACTACACTACAACTACGCACGCACATTCAGCTAATCCTAGGTCCACTTCCACTTCCCGTGACTGTGACAGCTCTGACTCCTATGTATGTGACAACAGCTGGTCAAACGAAGCCTCAGCATTTTGGATATTAGCATGATACCTGTATTAAAGGTCTAACTAAAGCAAGAAAAACTCTGACGTCAGCCATATGACAGAAGTCCAATCCAAGCACACACTCTGAGCGGAGTGTTTTCAGCTGAAGCGTTGCTGTGTTATACGAGTCTATGTGAACATCGATGTAAAACCTGCCATCCTCATCCTCAGGCCAACAACTGCTGTTCAGTACAACCTTAATCCACTTCAAAACTATACTCGACTTAAATTGATACATGGAGAAGATATGTTCAGCTGTCACTGAACAACTACCTTTGATCCTAAAAGGTCAAATGATTTATTTCAGAATTAATAATAAATATTTTCTGTTTATTAAGCTCAACGAATCCATTTGTTTTTCCTTTTCACTTATAGTCATTATGCACACAGGCTATACATTTATTAAGGTGAATCAAATGAGCCAGAACATATTTCAGTTCACCCAGATTAAAAGGTGATATTATAAATTTAATACTGAGCGTTAAGCCACCATGATTAAGAGAGCAATATTGAACAATGATCTATTTTTAAAAAAATGTAAAGCCTAGAATATAAGATGCGTCACACACCAATGCCAAGCACAAACACGCAAGATCACACACACACACACACACACACACACACACTGCTGACGGTGAACCAGTTGTCAATGGAGCAACTGTTTGTGCCAAAGACCTTGCTCAAACCAAAACACAACCATACATCTATACACTGTTTCCCCTCAGGGGTCAATAAAGCACCTATCTTATATATTCAGACTGATGTGCGACAGAAAAGGGGGACACAGACTCACACGCAGTTGTGATGCCAGTATGCCAGCCTGTCACACTACTCGGATTTAATTGGAGAATAAGTCTTCCAGTGCATCGCTCCACCGCAGTGTTACGAAGCAAAATAAACATGCAAAAAATGTGGATTACCAAATAAACAAAACAACAAAAACAACCCATGACAGTGCCATACACCACAATGTGTGCGGTTTTCAACTCAACGATCTGCCCACTCCACACAACACATTGGGTATCGACACTGATTTTGTGCTCAATTCACAGATTGTTCTGCAAATGTGCATTCTGGGGCATACAGAAGAGTGCAGGGCTGCAGCAGTGCAGTGTCGTGCAGCTCAGGGGCATGCATGGGTGCTATGACTTCCTTCCTCCCCAAGCCCGACCATTTCCAACTGTATTACCTGCTTTATTTGGATTTTAAAGTGGGTCACCAAGGGGGTGTTACAGTCACACACATGAAACAACAAAAACATGGAGAAACTCAAGAGACGAGCGCACAAACAAGGGGCATCAGGGACACATGCCTCGCTCTTTGAAAAATCAGCAGCCGTGCAAAAATTCCCTGCAAAAGAGTTCAAACACTTTGAAATCAGTAGCTAAACACTACCTATAAAGCGCATACCAGACGAGCTGTATGGATGCTGAAGCAGTACATGTAGTGAGTGACGTAGACGAAAGGCTGCCCAAAACAACATCCTATCAACACTCCACCACCATCAGTCAGACGTGGAAGAATATCACTCATTTATCCAACATAACCCAAAAGAGCAAAGGTGCTCAGTGGCAAACACCTACCATTACTAAAAGCATGCAAAGTGGCACACATGACCTGATGAAAAATGAATTGACGGATGGTGTTAATGCAGGCAAACTGAGCCATCATTATGGAGACACTCTTTAACAGCAGAGTGCATTATATTTACGTGCATCTCTGAAGATGACAAAATCTCAGGAGTGTGTATAACACGAAAAACCCACTTGTGTCAACACGGCTCTATTCAAGGAGGCCCGTTAGGACTGAATGATACTTTTAAAATATCAATTACAATATGAACTGATCATAAAACTGCAGTTTGGATGAAAGGCTCTTTTATATTTCCATAAGGACGTATTCCGACATGTATTAGACTATGAGGCGAGCCGCTGAAATAATGCACAACAATAAAAAGCGTACCGTCAGAATGCGCACGAAAGCCGCCGGTGGTAGTAGTAGTACTCGCAGCGCTTCGCAATGTCACGGGAGTAGTACTATGCCAAGGACTCGCAACAGCTAAATTAGACAAGGAAAGGCCTCGCAAGAGAGTAAAGGAAAGCTTTAAAACGTGTTCAAACACACTCGCACTGACACTACGCAAAGGTTGTTCATGTCAATAAGGACGTACATGCAGCAAAAGTTGCAAATTATCCACCTTTATGAGCCGTCCTAGCAGAGAGCTGATGACAGCGCGTGGAGTAAGTCCGAGTAATAGCGTCGGTTACGGAGTAAAGTATTAATTTGTTTGTTTTTACACTGGCGCCGTGACGTTCTTACTCGCTAGTACTGTAGGTAGAGCAGTCCTCCTCGAGCGTAATCCTGCCAGTGCGTAACGCAGTGCATGAGTGCCAGTCTGCTCTGTTCAAGTTGCCCAAACTCATGCCATTCAGTCCAAACAATTATGAAAGGGAGAACTTAATAAATTACTCAAAAGCTTGGTTTGAACGCTGTTTTTAAAACATTTGACAAAGTTTAACTCTGCATCCCCACCCCCTTCCTTCTTCTTGCTCTAGGTCCTTCCTTTAAATTTTAGCGAGCTGGTTTGTTCTCCATTTGTCTTTTGCACACAACACTCGTGTCTAAAATACGGGTTGTCACTAATATTAGCGGGGGATTCGTTTGAGTAATAACTACTTACCAAAACAGCAGAAATACGTAGGAGGTAACCGATGAATTTACGGTGCAAATTGCAGATGGGCTCTGTCCTGTCGTCTGAAGTGGCGAGCAACGTCCATCCATGTCTTCTGTCTGTCGGGAATTTTACTTTATATCGGTCCTCCGTAAAACATCTTTACCCCCTCCCAACAGCAACTCAGACAGGGATTAAAAACTATATGAATCCCTTTTCCACTACAGTCACAAAATGGTGAATGAACCACTAACAGCTGGCCCGCCTGGCCAATCAGAGCGCACTGACAGATACAGTAACCTATGGATGTGACAGCACAAACTTAGAGGCGTTTCTCAGTGGTTTAATCCATTTGATTGGCAGGCGCTCTGGGCCAATCGCAATGAAGCTAGATACCAAGCCGGCGCTCACTCCAAAAGTTACAGTATCCAATGAGAGCGCTGGGAACCATAGGAACAGGGTGTGGGCGGGCACTAGGGAAGTGTTCAAGAAGCGCTGGCCAATAGCGCGATACGAGATTTCGCTCTCTAAATAAAGGTGCGTGTTTACCACAATCGACAGCGCTACACTTAATCCTAAAATCACTGGTTTTTCACTTCCCCTGAACGGAAAGGAATGTTTCTAAACTAAACAACAAAACAAAAACAACGTACGTTTCAGTTTTAATACTGTTTGTCATATTAAACAAATTTAAGTTCTGAGGATGTAAAGTAAAATCACTAAACTGATTAGTTTAAGCACAATAAAGCGCCCTTTGTACGGGGACCTGACTAACCATTTCACTTTCACAGTACAATGCTTGTGAATACGGGATGGACTGTTGTCGCTCTCGCTCTCATTTTCCCCCACTCTGCCTCGCTTTTCTCTCAGCAACAGCCCCTCACCTCGTGCGCGAGAGCCAATCGTTGCGCCGCATTCCGCTGTCTCTAACGTATGTGCCGTTGTGCCCCGCCCCATCCATACAACCCTTGCAGGAGTTTGGAGGTGACGTCATCGAGCCGCTGTGTGATTGGCCAGAGGGGCCGCGTCGACGAGCCAATGATCAAACTCAGCGATGAAGTCATCAAGCATGTTGCCACCAGCTGGATGATAGAGGCGTGGCCTGACGTACTCGCCTAACCCCATGCTTGATGCGTAGTAGGACAACATACTAGTGACTGATGAAAGCGATATAAGACAGTTTTAAAACACGCCCGTAAAAATAAGTTGCATACTTTTAAAATATTGATCAAAAACATGTACAAGTTTGTTTTTGTTTTTCAAACGTAGCCCATTCAAGCATAGAAAGTCATATTCAGACAGACTGACGCATTGAAGCGCACATCTGCATTCATCGAATGAATGTTCGTAGTGAATTTCTTTTGAGAAGCAAAGGCGTCGTTACATAATCGCTGTTGTAGACAGAATCAAGTACTCTCAAGCGCCATCCTCAAATGTTAAAGCAATGTACAGCGACCTCTGTCGGTTTTATCTTGATAAGCACAAAACTATAAACATACGTGCACGCGCCACTGTGTGGTGGCTTAGGGTTATTCAAAACACTAAGAACAAGGTGAAGTTCTTTAGCGTACTTTTCATTTCATGAAAATAGAGAATTTAAAATAAAGCGCTTTTTGTAGTACTCAAGTGTCATACCCTCTTATTAGCACTTCTTCTCCCCAGAGCCCTGCCCTTTGACCTGACCCCCTCCATGATGTTGACCCCTTTCTTTTGGCTCTGCAATGCTGTGTCAGTCAGCTGTCATACATCTATCCCTCTACCCTACACTCCCACTGTGCCACAGGGAACTGCATTCCCTCCTCTAGTTCTCTGAAATGCAGACGACGACTGAAGTGTTAAAAGAAGTATAAGGGAGACGACAGACAGAGAATGTGACAAAACAAAACATGACAGGGATGATGAGATAAACCAGAAGCAGATATATATTCACAGGTTTCATTTGAATCCCACAACCGGTCTATTGAAAGTTTTTTATTCAGTCAGTGCTCATAAAGAACATTGATTTGAATGAGTAGACAGACCTGAAACCTACCGATTAAGGTAAATCAGTAGTACATACAAAAAGTTACGATAGTAAACATGTGAATTGAGATCATCAGACAATGTTGAGTTCAAAATTCACATAAAATGGTCCATTTAACAAAGTCACATCTCTGTGTATGTTTTCTCTCTCGGTTCGCTATGTCCACCTTCACAGACACTTAATAAGAAAGCAGATGCTATTAAGTGGAACACTCAGAGAAAAAAGGTGAAGTTACAAAATGTTTACATTGCTTATCATCAGATTATGTCAATCTTATTCCCCTTACAATTAAATGATAATTTCATTTAGCAATTTTATTTACATTTACTTTCATGTTTATAATATATATGTCATTTGTATGAGCAAAAAGATTTGAGGGATGTCTCCAAAAATCAATGGTGTTGATTTTAGATGGTTGATAACGCTTGTACTTCTGTTTTTCAGACAGCAGAGGTCAGTCTTAAAGAGTCTATGTTATTTATCATATCAACAGGCTGGTTACACAACATGAATTTATAAAGAACTTCTCAATAGCTAATGGTCATTTAAAGTATATTGATTTGCATGGAATTATAATTTTATTATTTATTCTTTTATTTACTAGTTGACTTGTCATTTTTGTCACGCTTGCACTGCATCAGTGTGTAGATCTAAAAACGCATGGGCCTCCTAAGATGCTAGTTGCTGCAATTTTAACAAAAATACACACTAAACACAAGTAGGAGCTTCTAAAAAACTGGAAAGGAGATTCTGCTTGCATGACTAAAATGGACGCATTTGTGTTGTAAAAAAAAAAGTTGCAGAAACCAATGGCTTTTAACCAGTTTAATTGACCCTGATTACATTTTAATTACAATTCTGAAAAAGAACACAAAAATGAATAAAGGAGGAATTAAAATGTTACATCATGGTGTTAAAACCTGTTATTATGAATTATGGATCCACAGAAATAAATTTTGAGAAAGAAAGTGAGAGATAGAGACTTTTACACAATAAAACAATACACAATATATCTTTTAAAATCATACAATCCCCCAATGAAAAAAATTTACAAGAGCAATAAATCAGTAACACTACAAAATAACAATTACATGACATGACTTGAGTTCAAATCATAAACCCGATCCTCCCCTGAATGCCCTTCCTCCATCCTATATCTCTCCACAATAACCACCTATATTAAAGTTACAGTTTCACGTTAATTTACAAAATTTTAAATGTTACACTAAACACACTGTCGGGTTGCTCGTGGGAAGGCAGGGCTGGGGGAAACATTCTTAAAAGGAGCTCTTACAGTATTGTATACAATGTTATCATGACTACAACATGAGGAGAAAATGTCAACAAAATAATGATAATAACTAATAATAATTAGGATGAACAGCAACATCAGGAAGCAGATAAACATGAGCAGTTCGGGTGAAAAACAAAACAAAACATCATTCGACTTGAAAAAGTGACATCCTGGGATAACCAACGAGAGCAGCCTAAGAGAAAACAAATAACTTCCCTCCTAAAGAGAAACAATGCACTCACTTTGTGCCCAAACTAAAGTTTACAGATCGCACTGGTCAATACTGCTCACCCCATCTCAAATTTTTTCAATTTCGAGGTATGCCAGGTGTAAAACAAGTGCACCCTAGTTAAAGACTTAAAGACTCGTCAAATAAGAAAGCATGAGGAGATCTTAAACATAATCAAATCTGATTAAAGTGGGAATAAGGCAGCTAGAAAGAGTCCGAAACTTTGAGGAGGTGACACCGTTGCCAGTTCAATTTTGTCTTATGCATTATCTTAGGTATTAGAGACACCTCAGCCATGCTATAACTCCTTCCCGTCACTGGAAAACCATTATATCATGGCTAGTGTCCGACTGGCCACCCCGCTGATGTCTCAAGTCCTGTGGTCAACTTCCACAGGGCTTTAGTGCACACAGGTTTATGAGGTTCATGATGCAAGATTTCAAAAGAATTACAGTCTTGGGTGTGGTGTGACATACATGCACAGAGACCTGCAGCCTCTGTCAAACACACACACACACACACACACACACACATCAGTTGTGGCAGTAGGAACAGGATGTCGAGGAGGTGCGTGCTGGTTAAAGAACCGAATGTGCCACATCATCTGCGGTGCAAAGTTCTCATGCTCGCTGTGTTAGAGTCTTGTGTACAATTTAGTCTTTTGCTCCTCTACCCCGCCTTTTATTAACGTGATGAGAAAAGCAACATTTTCCTCCTTTACCTAAATAGCAACATTATCCCTGAGGAGAAGAGTCAACCTTCCCCTCAAAACAAAATCTGTTACAAAACCCCCTGAAACTGATACATCTGTTAATGCTATGCTTTCCGTTTATAGTATGTGTAACGCATAATATATAAAGGTATATTGAGTGTATACTGTTCTTTATTAAGATTTTTGTATTTCCTTTTCAGACATGCTATTAAAACAAGGCATAAGAGGCAGTGTGTGAGTGAATGAGTGAGTGAGTGAGTGAGTGAGTGTCTGTGTGTGTGTGTGTGTGTGTGTGTGTGTGTGTGAGAGAGAGTGCAACTTCTGGCAACATGCCTTCTACTGTCTTTCTATACTTAAGTTAGTATTTAAATTTTGGGATTAAGGATTGAAACTGCTATTTCACCTCCCCCTCATAGGGGTCCGCAGCTGTTCTATATGGCTGAAGGACAGTTAATCAGGACAAAGAATCAGCACTTGGTTCTAAAGGGTACATCATCAAGTGCCAAAATAGTTAAATATTGAGTCCCAGTTGGTCTAGTATCACTGTACAAGCTTGTGTGTGTGTGTGTGTGTGATGCTGGTTTAGTTCACGCTAAAGGACTGACTATACAACGGAAGCTTGTTATAAGCTCCCTAATGTGCATTACCTTCAAACTGTCATTTCAAAGACTAACCAACTAAGGAACTTAGTTAAACTAGCCGTTTAAGAGATTTAGGAGCATGGTCTCTGAACCGCATGTTACCCCGAAATTATTTCGTCCCCTACGGAATGAAAGTGATTCAGGTATGGTCCCAGAGGGAAAAAAAGAGAGCGAGAGCTTTAAGGTGAGCTGGTTTGGATAGAAAAGGAAAGGAGGGAGATATCCTGAGAACTTCCACACAGCTAGATTTCTGAAACACACACAATCAAACTCGAATCAGACACACGTTTCATACAGGGAATAAGAACGGGATCAGGTGTGTGTGTGTGTGTGTGTGTGTGTTGAGGGATTTTGTCCCTGAGGGTTCGGACTTCTGACCAGGCTGGTTTTAGAACGGTGTCTGTTTGTGACTTTCTGTGCATTTGTATCCCGCCACATCACATGGAGACTGATCACAGTCTGTCGCTGAGGAAAATAATGCTGGGCTGCTGGAGAAGATGATCAAGTCCCTCGAACCAGACCAGTCTTTCTGAGGCCCGTCTCTAGTTCTCTTTGTGGGGTTTTGAGGGACAGCTCACAGGCACTTTGCAAAATAAAATTCTCTTCTAAAAATATAAAATATTCTCTAGTGCCAAAGGTCAAAGTTCATGACTCCTGAGGGTCGCTGGGGCACGTGGGTGAACTCATTCCTCATAACGGTCATGATGAGATGTACTGGAACGAGGGTAGCCTGGGGAACGGGGATCGATTAAGCAAGGGTCAGTTAGTTTAAGTGTGCAGTGTATGTGTCAGAATTACTGTTGTCAGTATCAGCAGTCATTGATCTAAGAAGAGTCACGTGTGAGTGTGGGTCCATCAGCAGTTGTAGAGTTGTGTATCAGCAGTCGTTTACGTGTGTCGATGCGTATCAGCACTCCTTGTTCTCCAGTGACAGCTGTGCAGTGGCTCGGTGGAGCTCAGCGCTAACTCTGTGATGAGCGAGAGGAGGCGGGCTCTCTGCCTCTCCGCTCCCGCTCCCGCTGCCACTCTCCTCCGCCATCCCGTTCCTCTCTCTTCCCCTCTCTTCTCCTCTCACTTTCTTGTCCTCCGCCTCTTCCATGTGCTGGTCCTGGTCCCAGCGCCGTTTGAACCGGAGCTTCAGTGGGATACACTGGGAGTTGGGTTGTGGCAGGCCGCCGGAGGCCAGCTGCATGTCCGCCGGCTCCACGGGTTCGCTCTTCACAACGGTGGTACCGCGCCGGCTATCGCCTGAGGAAGAGGTGGGAGAGAGGAAGAAGGGTGGAGGGGCGGGGGCTTTGAACACCTCCTCCTCCAAGTCCTCATCTGGGTGGAGAGCGGCATCTGTGCCGTTGGGCTGTTGGTGCTTTTGGCTGTGAGGATAATGATTACGGTGATGATGATGATGATGACGGTGTTTATGGTAGTGAGAGGGGAAAACGCCAAACTCTTCATCTCTTTCGTCAGCTTCTTCATCACTGATGTCAGTCACTTCGACTTCCTCTTCTGATTCAATGTCAGATATGGGCTCGACCTATAGAGCGAGAGAGAGTGCATGTAGTGTCAAAACAGAGTTGGGTGTTACGGATTAATTTCCATGAATTTTCCAGTTGTTTGTGATGACTGAAAAGGACTTTTAAGAACAATTTTTGCACTAAATATCATGCTCAATTTCAAGGCAAAGAAATAATTTATAACAGAGCATAACTAGAATTAGTTTTCCAGGCCTGAAAATTACACTTTTGAAATGACCTGTTTTTAGGTTTTCTAGGACTGTGGGAACTCTGACTTTAAGTCTTTTACAATTAAGCATCACACAAGTGAAACAGTGACAGTTTTTTAAAACCAGTCTGATTCAGATTTTTTTTTGTCATTCCCTAAAAAATTTGGATAGATTAATGGACTGTTCGCCATCGTTCCTGGAAGCCCTGAAAATTTTTCAATATTTAGATATTTTCTGAGAGATGTACTGTTTCATTTTTACATCTTGAACATTTGAAGTCAGTGTGAACAACCATCAGTACGTTCGTTTACATGTGCTTTAAAAGTTTCGTTTTTCACTGTAAACACTTTAATGCAGGAATACACTTCATGACTTCTGCCCACATTTTCGCCCTGATTTGCAGTATGGAGAATCAATGCTAGGTGCAAAAGTCAGAGTTTATAGATTTCAGAAAATTGCATAGTGTATCATGGGCACATACTCTGATTTTTTTCACTTCAGACTGATTCCATCCAGTCAGAGGATATCAAGCATGTTTGATATTTTGAGCCAGTTTTAGAACACATTGTTTTAATTTGTCATGTGTCTTCTAGCAACTAGGCTAAAAGAGCTTCTTTACGAGTTTGGAATGACTTGTAGTGTGTGATCCTCAGTTGTTTGGTTCAGTGCCCCCCACTCTGCACATTTTGTATGTATCTCTTGTCACTACAGACGTTTGTTCTATTCGACCATAAGTGCCTTACGAAGTGGACTAAACAGGATATTCCACCATGATTCCAGTTCGAAGGGAGCGTATATGTTCCATTCAAAGGGCATTAAATTGTGCGAGATGTGAATTTAAATGTAATTTATTTACAGGGGTATATTATGTCACACCTCACACTTCTTCAGGAAGTTTCATCTGTGTGTGAAGACACTGCAGGCCGTGGCGCAAATCCGTGAATGAATGCTCTGAAGTAAAGTGAACTTCAACCAGTGCTCTGGTAGTAACGTTAGGGCTGGTCCGAATACCATTTTTTAAGCTTCGAAGCTTCGGTAGTAATCAATACCGAATATTCGAAGCTTAGGAGGGAGGGGGCTGAACATATTCTTCTCTCTTATAAAGGCAGGAATCTCTTTGTGTCTGTCTGTCTGTTTGCATTTTTATTATGTCGAGAACCATTCATCCAATCGACTTCACGTGAGGCGGGTGTGTTGCTGCGGACCCAAGGGAGTGCAGTGTGGCATTTTGGTGCAATATGCACACACGACACGTTCAGAATCAATAAACTTTTAATAAACTACAGAACAGCGCGCGCAGGGCTTATATGCTCCGAGAACGGACATTGCACTAGTGATACAAAACACACAGGTCTGTTAAGAGCAATACTTTTAATAAGGTAACCTAACATTTTTCTAATAAACAAATCACTCCCGAATCAGAAATTAGCAGCACAGTAATTACACTGCAAAGGGTAGGCTATTTAAATAAAAGAAGAACAAAAGATAAATGAACAAAGTTCAACGAACTGTAATAAAGAAAGAACACGGTAGCATACTTTCAATAACAGCATCACACATTTTAATTAACGAACGAACGTTTCAATAAAATAATTTTATTACATTAGCAAGTATTTTCCAAGCAAATTAAGTGCATGTTTCTATCATGTGTAAAATTACTGATTAACACAGCTCGTTTTTTACACCAACAATCTACTTACAGAACTCAGGTGATTTTTCTAACTTGATGTGCTGTTGTGGTAGGCCAGTTTCAAATCGCATATATTTGGCACACTGCCTTTGTCTTGTCCTCACTCAATTTAAAGTGCTCCCACACAGCTGAGGTCTTTGGCATTTTTGTCTTCTCAAAAATGAATCTCTGAATCATGACGTTCACTCATGGGCGATTCATATTCAAGCGCGAATGAGAACCGTTTTACGGGGGATGCCAGGTGTTCCAAAAAAAAAAAAAATATTTGAATCTCAAAATTGAAAATCGAATGCCAACCCACCGAACGAATATTCGAATAATCGCCTATTCTGGTCCAGCCCTATCTGGGAGTAGGGAGCAATGAACACTGTGTAGAGATCATATCAATCAGAACACGGTTCATGCATGGAGCTCTCTTCTAACAAGCTGGCTATCTGAATCAGGTGTCTTAAATAAGAGAGACATGCAAAATATGTAGAGCAGAGGGTCGCAAGGACTGGATTTGAGAACCACTGGTTTGGTGTATGATGCCCAATTTTTCTTTGTAACCATTTACAAAGTCAGCAAGTGTATTATGCTTAGTACTTTTTATAAGTTGCATGCTGCATTCCAGGACTTAAGGTCTTTGCACACTGAGTCCAAAATTCTCGCCCAAACTTTTCGCATGTTAAAAAATAAATACGACCTCATGTTGTGTAAATCACGTTTACACACTGCCTCCGAAACTTTTGTCTGTCATTAAAAAAAATTGGACCAGGTTCAATTTTCTGCATTATCGCATCCGTAGCAAGCATTTTGATAGGAAAGGATGACGAATACAAAAAACTAAAAAATGCATACAAACATTTTGGACTCAGTGTGCAAGGACCTTTAGTCTGACTTAAATCATACCATCCATTTTATGTTCAACAAACAAAAAACAAGGAACAAAAAAACTTTTAATGGTGCATGTGACTGTACAGAACCTAATTCCTGATTACCTTAATCTTGGGCAACCCAGCGCTGTTTAGCGAGCCAGTTGAGGAGGAGTTGGACACTAGTCCTGATCCGCTGGCTGAACTGAGGTCACTCCCAAACGACAATGAGGAGCCCAGACCGGATGTAGATGAGGAGGACAGCGAGCTCTGTCGACCCTGACTGTCGCGCTGTTTTCGGCCCAGAGGGGGAGGCTGGAGCTTGAACTTGAATGGAGAATGATGCTGCTCCTCCCCCAGGTGATGGTGAATAGGGTGAGCGTGAGGCGGCGGGAGGCTGGAGTGATGGCTGTTGAGCACCGAGGGCCTCTCGGCAGGGCCACGATCACAGCCCTGGGGTCCGGGCATGCCTTTGTCGGGGCGCTGAGGCTGAGGAACGATGATGTTTGGGTAATGAAAGAAGGCACGAGGGCTCAGGTGGTAATTGTAGACGCTCTGGGTGTGAGCCTGCAGGTAGCGCTGCATGTCCTCTGGGTTGAAGGAGAAGATGGAGCCAGGCATGGGCGACAGGGTAGGGGAGGGTGTGTAGGCCAGGTGAGAGCCTGGGGTCATGGAGAGCGCTGGCGAGAGAGGCGGAGCCAACAGGCCTGGACCTCCCGGACCGGGCAGAGGCGAGACGGTGAACGGCGAGAGAGGCTCGGGATGAACCCTGTGTCCGCCAACCTCTGACACTCGATGACCTCTGTGACCTCCCGGTCCACCGTACATCCTGAACATCGCCTCGTGAGACAGACGAGGGTGAACGGCACCTCGGAAACCACCTCCACCTCCTCCTCCTCTCTCAGCCACTCTTTCCGTCACTCTCTCCTCTGCCACACCTCCGTTCCCATCTTCGATCTCAGAGTTGACAGAAGTTCCATCACTGCAGTCAGAGACGGAGCCACGGGCGATGCGGCGGCCGCTGAACATCCCAGGACTGCGCAGCTCCTCGCTGCTGGGGGACCGCAGCACCTCAGACACCTGCATGTCTGATGGAGTGGATGGAGGGAAACGGAAATGGGGACCTGTAGGCACTGGTGGAGCACTTTGAGGAACACCGGCTCCTGCGGAGAGACAAACATGGGTGGAGGTCTTAGCTGTGTTTTGCATTTTATTGCATAAATAAATGTATGTGATTTGGGTGTCCTCGTTTTGTACCTGCAGACCCCATGTCAATGAAAGGATAGTTGACCAGGACCAGCTTGTTGAAATTGAACTTGTAGGTGAAGCGTTTTCCTTTAGTTTTATGTAGAATCCTCTTGTTGTAATAATACCTGCACAAAGACAAGCAGTACACATTAGCCCACTCTGAAATCAAATTTAAACCTGAAATGAGGTATTAAGTTATTAAAAGTTGAAAATCCAGATTCTGCACTAATCAAATAAGTAAATGTATGACACTGATGATGGGAACTCTTTGTACAGACAGTCAAATGTTCTTGCTTCCAGTGAAGCATAAGATGCTTTTTGGAACATCTCAAATCATCCTGGAGAACATTAACATCAGATTTGACAAAAACTTGTGGAGTTCATGCAGCTTGAGTGGTGCTATTAAAAAAAAAAATTAAATTAAATGTTTAAATGTAACTTTTACACATTATTAAAATTATTTATATATATATATATATATATATATATATATATATTTATATTTATATTTATATATATATATAAAAATATATTAGATTTAAAACAAGAAATATTTAAATATGTTTTAAATATGTTTATTAATATATTTTTATGTGTTCATTTATGTGATGGGAGGTATTGTCAGGACAGCTCTGGTCACTCTAGTGCCTGTTTATATAACACTATAACCCACTGATAAATTCTCCTTTCTTAATCCCCTTATATAATCCCATTCTCTCTCTCTTCCTATCTATATATTAACCTTTGTCCTTCCCCAGCTCTTTACATAACATCTCTCTATTCCTCACAAACCTCCATCCATTTATGTAACTCCAATAACGTTGCATCTTTCTTACAGACCTGCACCAGTGAGTGTGTGTTTGTGTGCGCAAATCCCTGACAACGATTCATCTTGTACTTAATAACCTTCGAGCCACAATTCTCTGTGAATGACATGTTTCAGGGAAGATGCTGACACTGAGCTTTTTGAATGCATAGAGGATATATTTACTCACCCTGCATGTGTGTGTGTGAGTGAGAGTGAGTGAGTTCAGACAGGCTTGTCTGTAGAGATTAAGCCGAGACAGACAGATAGAGTCTTGTGGTCAGATGAAGACGTGAGCATGTGTATATGTGTTTGAGTTGTGGTCAAAATGATTTGAGTTCTTTTTTTCAAGTTCAGACAAGCATTTTTTTTTAACCAAGTACGTGCTATCTACCACCAGAAGGGAAAAACGTGTGACTACGGGCACCACAACATATGCTGAACGCACGTCCGATACAACTATTAACAAAGACACAGATGTAAGCAGGTGATCAGTGATCATGTGACCCACGATAACACTCTGAGCCACACAGTGAGATATAAATATACTTGAGACAGCTGTGGATTAGCATGTCTACCAAATACACCAGCAGCAGCAGTGTTTGTCATGGGCAGACATCCAGCTCACACAATCTACTTACTGTACTTCTGCACTGTCTGGCTGGAGGTGGTAACCTGAGCTTGTATGACGGATGACAGATGAGAAGGTGAGATGAAGGGACGCTCTAATGATGACATCCTGAACTGTGATGTTCCAATCAACAGGCCAGGCAAAGTAACACTTATTTCTATGGCTGTCAGACATGACTGGTTCTCTCAAAAACTTTGCACTGTCACACAATGCCATCGCTTCATATACTTTCTATGTAGCAAGTGGCTGGTTTTCTAAGGCAGAGGTTAAACGTACTTGAACTAGTAAATTGTGCTTTCAACAGAATACAACGGGATGCAACAGTTGGAGTTTTTCTTGCATTCTCTGCATTTTTTTTTGATATGATGCAAAAAGACATGACGTTCCGGTTTTACCCAAATCTATTTATTTTATTTTCAAAAATACAATTCATACTTATAATTACCTATTCCGTGATGAGCAAGTAATTATTCTAGTTAATTATTCTTGGAAAACAATAAGCAGTGATACTGTTAAAATATAATAATAATAACAATAATAATAATAATAATAATAATAAACAAACATGAAAGAATAGATTTAAAAAAAAATAGACCCTTATTAAAGAAATGAAGACTCTTATGGCTTTGTTTCAAGGTCAATAAATCTTCTAAAATTTGACTTTTTTTAACAAGTCAAGGTTAGTTATGTTGTAAAATGCTAAGTGGTATGACCCCCACAAAATCTAATGTTTATGAATAACTAAGTCATGATGGTAGTTTAACCCTCTCGTGCTGTTCGGTCATTTTAGACCAGAAAAAAAAAAAAAATGTGAATTTCTAAAAATTGCTACTTCATCGGAATGGTACGAAACTTGGTGACTTATATGGCAGCCGCTATGTGAACACAAAAAAAAATTTGCGGACTTGATTCGAAAATGCTAAATGGCCTTAAAAAAAAAAATAGTCACACTTGTGTTGTTCGCAGTAAAAAATTACCGCCATTGGAAATGAATGGGAAATATGCTAAATAATTTTTTGTGTGTACAATCTACAAATCATTCACGATGCAGAAAAAAAGTGCACAGCAATAAAGGGATGATACTCTAAAATATCAAGAGTGCAAAATAGACACACTCCGCCCACCCCCCACAGACACACGTATATGAATTAGTGTGACTGTAACACAAAGCATGTGTGTTACAAACGCACAAAATAAAATGAATAATTTGGCCAAAAATGCTGTCAAAACACAGACATCAAAGAAGGGGTTACAGACAAAGACATCAAGAGTACAAAACAGACACACACACAAACACAACACACCATTATATACACACAAATGAACTGGTGTGGCTGTAACAATATGGCAAAATTGAGCCAGAAGACTCAAATAAGAGCTTGAAATTAACAAACAAAATGTCTTTCTCTGTTTTCAGGTTTGACTGTAGTAAAATTAATGTAGTAAAAATTAAACATTTCAAATCAAAATTTCAAACCAAAAAAAAATCTAAACCTTTACAAAAAGTTGTCTTTAAGAATGTCTAAATATTATCCAGATCCACGACTTAATAAAAATAAGTCTTTATGCCTAAAAACCACTAGAGAGTTTACAAGCCTTTTATATAGAGCTATATCAATTGGCTAAACCATGGAATTGCAGATGTTTTTCTTTTTTACTCTGACCAGATGGCACTAATCGGACTTCAAAAATTGGATTTTAAAGGCAATGTCTTTATTTTAACATGAAATACTGCCATAATTGAAAAGTAATATCAAAATCTTAGAAATTTTTTTTTTCCCCAATGGGAAAATATTGATCATAATTATTGCATAAATATTAATTAGTACCATGAAATTCTCTCAAAATACAAAAGAAAAAATATTATGGAACAAAAATATATTACACTGATTTTACTGAAAATAAAAAAGTTATATTTCAGGTAGTGTTGTCACGGTACCAAAATCTCAGTATTCGGTACCGATACCAGTGAAAATCCATGGTTCTCGGTACCAGTTTCTTTAAAAATAAATATTTTTTTCAACAGTAGTAATAGTATCACACAGTACATTCAACTAAATTATAGTAATATATTTCTGGCACAATGTCTTTAAGATAAACTTTTATTTTGACGGGTTGCCATGAATACCTTTAAATTTCTGTGTGTAGCTATATGATATGACGCTGGTTTTACTCAAATGAAACGGTAAAATGCTCGTGAAGTGACTCTCAGAGCAGTTCTGTAGATGTTGTTTATGTATTTATGTCCTCATTGAGACGGCAGATGCTGAAATCACCGCGAGCGTCACGCGCTCTTCAGTGTGTGTAGCAAAAAAAAAAATAAAATAAAAAAAAAAAGTTTAAAAAAAAACGCTACTTTTCATTCATTCACACAGACTCGCAGAACATGGGGGATTCATATCTGAATCGACTTTTGCGGCTTAATATTTACAGATACTAGTCCATGTCGCTATTTGATTTAAATGTAATGACCTACTTTTGATTAATTCATCCAAACTTTGACAAATTCCGTGACATTCCGTGCTAAACTGTAAATTCCGTTTTTATAACTGGATTCCGAGATTCCGTCCGCATTTTCTGCATCGCGGAAATCATAGGTCCGTACGCGTCAAGAAACGGGTTGACCGGGTACTCGGTACCACTGGTACTTAAAAAAACCTGGTACCGTGACGTTTTCATTTTTTTAGTACCGACTTGGTACCGAAGTACCGGGTCTTTTGACAACACTAATTTCAGGTGTTCGGTCAGTTTTGACAGCAAAAAACACAAGTGTGACCCCCGAATGAACAATACCAGAGGGTTAAAAAAAACAAAAAAAAAACCTCACCTTCACAAACTTTTTTTGAAAATGAGGATTATGATTTTTTTCACTCAATTCAAGGTGTCAGGAGAAATTTTTTTTTATTAGTTTTTACTAGATGGTTACACCACATGACATTTTCACCATTACATTTTTAATAAAAACTTAGTTGACAATGGTACAAACATTTTTCAAAACTGACTTGAAAACTAATTTTTAAATACTTGGTGCTTTTATTTGACCCTTAAAACCTGAGTAAAACCTGCAAAAGAAAAAGGAAAAAAATCCCAAAAGGTCTTAATCAATATTTGTGTATTGTTTTCAAGGAAAACAAGACAAGCAAAACTGCACAAGATAATGTGAGTTGTTTACAAAGAATATATCTTAAAGTCATAGTCTATATGACACAGAACAGTGTGTGAAAAAAGTGCCGCCCACCCCACACACACATGTGCATGTGCACCCACTCTCTCAAACACACTTTAAAGAGCATTTGAACTGACTTCAAAGCAGAAGAAAGGATTCTTTGAGCATCTGCATCTAGTGGCAACAACCCTCCTTCTGTCACACTCACTTACACACCTGTGAACCCACACGCCGGTGGCTGGTCTAACAGAAACGGTGTACTCTGACTGACATTTTCAAAGGATAGGATATAAAATGACCAAATTTTAAGAGATGCAGACAGACACATATGACTAAATGACTTTAGGTGGTACAGTTGAGCAGGTTTCCAGGAAACAATCAGATTTCACTGGGTTAGGACTTGGATTAAACAGCAGATTATTAAAAGCTCCGAGTCAATATTCAATATAGGAGCTAAACAAACACTACGGCGATTCCTGGTATTCGCAAATCATGGCCTGAACAGCACGCTTTATAAAAGAGACAGAATGAAGAAAAGACAGAAAGAGAGGATGAGGATTATCAGTCAGATGCTAAAGAGGTACATTGTGCTGCTTTTTCCTGTCTTATGTGTACTTGTTGTACTATATTTGGGAGGACCAAATATTGGGAAAACAAATCCTCACAAAGCAGAAATATTATCCTTGCAAATTTCTGACAATATCCTTGCAAACTTTAAAAAATACACACAAATGTCTGAATATATCCCAACAACATAGGATTTTTAATTTACTTTTTGTTTTGTTTTTTTAAATATACTGTACACACAGAAGTCTGACAGTCGCTTACAAACTCTTAAGAAATATACTCACAATGTCTGAAAACAAACAAATTTCTGAAAAAAATTCCTCAAAAACATTTAAATATATATACAAGACTTTATAAAATAAACAAGCTTACAAACATGAATATCCTTAAAAATATCTGGAATTTTTTTAAAAAGTCTAAAATATCCTTAGATATTGAAAACTTACAAAAATCTTTAGAAATGTCAAATATCCTCACAAACTACTAAACAAATCCTAAAAAATCTGAAAATATTCTTAAAACATTTGAAAAAATATCATAAAAGTAAAAAAAAAAAAAATCTTCACAAATTCCTAAAAAAAAAATCCTCAAAACTCACAAATTTCTGAAAACCAACAGAACTTAATGGGAAGCTCTCGGAAATATAAAGGTTTATGTATTAGCTCTAATTTTGGTCAAATTTGTCCCCAAAAGGTAAAAAAATAGGACAAACCTCTCTATGGGACATTTACATTTTCAAAACAATTCATAAAAATACTGTCATTTTAAGATCTAAAGAGTTTTCTATTAAAGATTGGGTTATGGTGTGGTTTAGGTCTACAGTTGTTCCAATTAGCTTTATATAAACAACAGAAGCCCTCATTGAGATAGTAAATGTGTGTGCGTTTCTGAAGCGAGTAGAGAAAAAGTGAAACGATGGGGTGGGGTACGAGTGGGCCTGTGTGGCTCTAGGGCGGATGGTAAACGGACAGTGAGATCCACTCCATCCATAAGCTCTATTGAGAAGCCAGAGATAAACATCATGTTTTGTATGCTGCGTGTGTTAGCGCGTGTCACTGTTGCACTAGCGTGTGTATGCGTGTATCTCCACCCACCGAGCTAATAAAGAGCTCATTCTGTCCCTGACAATAAGACCCAAAACTGCCCTCAAATACACACGCACACACACGCGCGGATGTCGTCATCCTCCTCCAAACAAAGAGAGCTGTTGTAGGACAAGGCCTCTGACCCACTCTTTCCACAAGTACACACACTCACACACACACAGTCAATCTTAATCAAATCTCCAAAGAGTGAAGAAGAAATCATGGCCGGCCACTTCAATCAACACTACATCGGTTCTGATGCTCATGATTGCATTGAGAACATCATTTAATATGATGAAAGACTTTGTAGAAGGGTTTTAATTTCTTGAAGGGAGAAAGGTCTAGAAAAGTTTTAAGAAAGCAAAAAGGTGCACTTAAAATTGTGGTCAAAAACAGTTCTTCAATATATCTTCATATACACCGTGTGTCCTAACTACAGACAACTTGACGCCATGACGCAAGATAAAAGGTATCTTTTCCACGTTAATCTGAGTTTTTTCGGTTTCTATTTCTGCGGCAATAACATACAAACTATTACAATGATAATCTCATGTGATTATGTGCTTTATTCAATGTTAAAAGTGTCTAATGTGAGTTTGAATATCATATTGCACAACATTTATAGCCATACTGAAAGCAGCAACAGATAGTTTACCTCAGATCTTGAAAATAAATTTAAGCAGACTTGTACGTTAAAGCTGCAAACTCAATGCCATACCACAACAAATATGGTATCACGCAGAAACTACGTCTTCAATGGGTTCAAATTGGTCACATGACTAAAACTGGCACTTCGATGGCTTTGTAAAGAACAAATTCTTAGCATGTAGCTGCTCTGATGAGTTCTTTTGGGCCAGTTTTGACAAAAGAGGGATGAAATCTAATAAGGAAGGGAATGAGTATTTGGGCGTCCATCGTGCTCGGAGCCAGACAGGAAATGTCCTGACGTTCAGTGGAACATCAACAGCAGGACAATAGAATTCCATTTTTGCGGAGTTTCCACACGCGTGTGGCAGGAAGGTGATGAGTCGAGTCCCAGCGGGCCGTCCGCAGGAGAACATAATTGAAACAACACCCCGAACTCCATCAACATCAAGTCAAAATTCCAGTCAGGATTAGAGCATTAGCCCAGACTTTAACACATGCCATAGAGTGGCCAAGAAATGTCTGAAAAGGAGCGTTTGTCCTGGAATAAAGGGACGTCACAAGCTGCAGGGTTGAATGTGAAAGCCTTGTTGTGAGTTTGAGAAGTGTCAGATTGAAGGTATGAATCAGATGGAGGAGTAGAGTGTGGGATTGTGGGGTAGGGAGGCGGTGTAGATGTGGAGGAATGGCAGTGAGTCATTGACATCATGAAAGAAAAAAGAATGGAGGAGAGGAAAGAAGACAAAGGGAAAAAAGAAGAGAGGAACAAGACCATACTGTCTTACAGGGAAGTTCTAACTGTATTACCAGAAAATAATTACAACTCATCCCTCAGGTTTATTAAAACACAGATTTTTACAGCATTTATTAATCTGGGTTCATTTACACATCTTGAACACATGTTAAAAATGTATAAGCATATGTTGGATTCAACATTAATGTGCTTTCAAATGCTATTTCAATAATCTGTTACACTCAGATAAACATCTAAATACAAAAGAAAAGGTCTGATGTTACTCCATTTTCATTGCGACTTTCATGTTAATGAAGTTTCTGGGGGATTGCATTGGGATAAACATTACAATGGTTTCAAAAGTAAGAATAAAAATCACTCGTTTGTGCACAGTTACAGTGAGTATTTCTTGTAATGTAGACCCTGTAACCTTTTCATGATACGTGGGAGACAATTTAAGTAACGTTATAGCCCAAATAACACAGTTTTTGTACCAAAGAATTAATGCGAGCACTTACACAAAAATACAACCTACACAATTCTGCTTTTAATTCCGTGCCCTGCAGACTTCCACTGCAAGCGCATTCACAGTAATGCGCTGTTTACTCTGACTAAGGTCTGCAGAGAGAGGAAAGAGAACAGAGGATTCAAATGAGAAGTTATGTGCGGCTGCTTGACCTTCTGACGAGGGCGATGCACATATCTCGTGCCCAGAACACAGAGAGGAACTCATGCTGAGAATGATCAAAGCACAAGGTCTCTGTCTGACAGCAAATGAAGGTCCACCAGTCCAACAATTACCAGGTTCAGATTTCAAAACGCACTTTTTGCAGGGTTGCCAGATTGAGCAGTTTGAAGTCACTGAATTTATCTAGTTTTGATTGAACTGTGCGAAAGGTGTGCTTGGGCAGGTAGACCAAAATATTTTGTGATGATTTGGGTGCATTTTAAAAGAAACAAAATGAAGAAATTAAATAACAAAAAAGATGCTTGATGCTGTCCATATTCCAAATTCTGCATATTCTACACAATTAACTTATACACAAATGGCTTACAGAGTTTGGCAGTAAAACAAGTTTCTTAGCAAAGTGAGAAGAAATGAAAGAAAACCTTCAAAAATATGGTACAATGACCCTGAAAGTCATTTTCTTATGGCCATATGAGACTACTAATAAAATGGAGAAATGTTGCATCATGGGACTTCTTCCCTGACCAGGCCATGCCTTAGATGTGGAGGCCTGCTGGAATCCAGTGTTTCCAGGATGTAGCACTTTTGGTGATCAAGATCACTTATTCCTCGATGCTTAATGATTATGTGAAAAGAGCATTTCATTTGACACTACACTGTAAAAAGTGATAAATTGACAACTTAAAAAAATTGAGGAAACCCGTTGCCTTAAAAATTTTAAGTAAATGATCATTTAAAAAATAAGTTAATTGAATTGTCAAGTTCACTTAACTTTTTTTAATTATTATGTACTTAATTTTAAGGCAACAGGTTTCCTCAATTTTTTTAAGTTAAGTCAACTTATCACTTTTTACAGTGTACTTAAAAACAAATTCCAATCCTAAGGATTACAGGTCCTCTCTAGATGAGCGCACAGGCTTATACAGAATGAATGATCAGTTGTGTTCCAAATTCTGAAAGCGTTTTTGCTCTCACTCTATAGAAAAAGGGACTCATCTAACTGAAGGTACTAAGGTTTTGAACAATCTGGCAACCTTATCTGTGTCGGTGTGTGTTTGTCTAAGTCTGACAGGGACAGTCTGAGAGAAATCACTTATAATTACAGCAACAAGTAGCTTGGCTTCATAGCTATACTTTCTTTCAAACACACAAGGCAAAATACACATTTGTGTGAACTGAGCACATATTCACATTTGTAATAACAGAGTTAAGAGGAAGGGTGACATCATAGTTTAGCACAGCTGTCAGCTTGTAAACAGTTTACACTTCACTCTCTTTATACTTTCTGTTTTGTAAAGTAATACATTTAAGCTCAAAATCTGATCTGGGAAAAACAAACAATAGGCTAAAAATAGAGATCATGAAAAGTAAAGTAGAACTTGGATTATCCTACATAAGTGGTAGAGCTTTTAAGACAGTGTTTATGTCTTCTGGATAACTGATGGAAAAACACACCAGCACACATACACACATGTTAATCCCTCACTACACTGTTAAAAGAGACCTATTATGCTCTTTTACAAAGTCTTGATTTTGTTTTGGGGGTGTACTAGAACATGCTCTCATGCTTGGTGTTTCGAAAATCGCATTATTTTTCACATAATTTACATTATTACAATACCTTTCTCCCCAGCCTGGCACAAACGGCTCCGGGTTTGATGAAGGCCCGCCTTCCAAAAAAACTAAATGTGTTGTGATTGGTTAGCTGTCCCAGTGCGTTGTGATTGGCGAACAGCTTAGACGGTGTTTCAGTCCTGCCCCGCCCCTTGCCAAAACAGCAAGTTCGTCAATATTGCCATATTGATTCAGACCCGAGAATATTGAACAAGAGGATCGCGCAGAACCTTTGCACGTATTAAAGTGGTAACGTTATTGTTGTTGTTTTTTTTTTTGGCTAAATCACATTTTAGATACGATTTCAACAACAGCTTAAAAATAACTGCATTTACTATGTACAGATAAGTGCAACGGTAATAAGTATTATGTTTATTGTTCTTTAATTCTAACATTATAAAATGATTTGCAGTGAAACTGTTATACAGTTGAATTTATTTATCCCATAGTCCCACAGAGTTACACTATTTGTGGCGGCATATATATGCAAATTATTTCTCTTCCATCAGAAGGCGCTGTTGGAGTAGAGAGCGAGGTTTCCCCGGTAACGCTGTACATAAAGCAGAGCTCCGCTCACAAACGCTGCTTTATCAGACATTATATACAAGATGAAATGAAAATGACATCCAAAATATTCTGAAGACAGTCGGTTTCCTTCATAAATACAGTGATATAAAAACACCCGCACCGGGTTTCGATTTTGAAACGTGCAGTGCTCAACCAAGCGTTCTTCCCACACGCCAACTATTGGAATTTCCATAGGCGGGGTTTATTTTAATGATATTCTAATGGACCTCTTTGTGATGTCACAAATACAGGAAAACAACTTTGTAGTTCAAACAAGCCGCTCGTTGTTGTTCTTGAAAAGGGATTTTTAAAAATGAAATATCTCCCTTTGGAGTGGACTTTGAGATTTGTAACTTTGTAGATCTTTTTATGCCCAAACATACACACTACACACTGACTAAAATTCAAAAAGTGAAAAAGCATAATAATAGGACCCCTTTAACATGGGATCTTGTCAGTGTTTGCAACCATGCAAAATCTCTCAGCTAAAACTGTCTCCTAACTGCCATGGATTACATGATGTGATTCCCTAAATCCAATCCCATAGCACAACATTACACACTATTGCTGCAAAGTCTGGCTTTACATCAGTAATCAGCAGTATACATAGTGGCCTACTCACTGATACTAATATGGACTTGACAAATGCTACAGATTCTATCAGATGTGGCAGGACTTCAATAATGGATCGTGTTGGGAAAATATCATCAATTAACATATAATCAGCAAAGTACACCAGGTCATGGTAGTGAACTGCATCATTAATAACCTCACACTGGCCACGTACACACTGCAGCTAAATTCGGTTGTCACTTCACCTTTTACTCCTTAATCACGTTATGTACACACATAATTCATTAAAATACAGGTAGTGACAACTGCATTTACAGAAATTCTACACAGTGTGTACAGAACTGAACTGAGCAACTAGTTGGCAATGACGTATTTGAACATGCATCAGAAATGTCTCTTCGGTGTAGCTATGTGAGATGTAAGAAAATAACAGTGAAAGAAGCCGTAAGTCTTAAAGTCAGTATAAAGAGAATTCTGAGAATTGTTTCTAAACACATTACAAATGTTAGAAATGTATTGCTGAAATACATTACAAAGACTCCGACCTATGTAGTCCTGAATTGTGGAGTTAAACCATTAAACCAATTCTGTGTTCAAGATTTTTTGGGCGGGGCTAAAACGGTGGCTCGATGATGCAACGGAGCCACCGTGCTTGACCCCGCCCCTAACACTATAATAACTGTTGAGAGGTCAAGTTCTTAGTTCGTCTTTTGTTAGATATACAGATTTTAGGCAGGGACGGTTCTAGGCCTAGGGTGAATGGATACCTGGGTCTTAGCCCAGAGACATCAATATGTGGCAGAATACATACAATTTAAAAACATGGAGCGTTCACAATTCGCATCTAAAAATGCATGGAAACGCAAGCTGTACCGCTTTCTCTTCTTTCAAAGCGAACCGGAGCTTGCGCTCTAGTGGTGTTTGCCGTTGCTAAGCAACCATGAGCCGCGCTCTGCAGCGCTGAGGCGTGTTGAGTGCGCTTGCCGCGCGTCTACAATTAAATAAGGAACTTGCACGCTCAAACATGTATGGCTGTATAAATCCAATTAAACTACTAGAGGTAGCATCAGTAGCTAGCATCCATTCAGGTTGTAGCGGTATTTGATAGTTGAGAGAGACTGCCGCTTTCCCACGAGTGGGCGTGGTTTCAGCGCCGACAGCAGACACGCCCCCAGCGTTTGAGAGCAGAGAGTCCTGCTTATATTTCAAAGATTTTGATAACTTATTTTAGTTACTTGGCGGGGTTGTTTTTACCATTCAAATTTGGCTGGGTGCTTAATAACAATTTTTTCTGTAGTGTGACAAACTCAGAACACATATTTTAATATCACTTTACACTGACTTTAACCTTAGCTCTTTTGAGACGGGGCTAATAGCGCTCACGACTCACGAGCCCTGCGGTGATTGTCAGTGTTGCCAGATCTTCATAGAAAAAAAAACAACAATCAAGGACAAGCACAAAAAACCAGTAGCCCCCTCACAGCAGAACAAAAGATCCAGGGGGCGGAGTTGGATCCACATCCAGGGGGTGGAGATTGGTAGGTTTAGGGGTGGGGATGGGTGGGTTTATGGATCAGGGTGTGGAGACGGGTAGGTTTAGGTCTATGTAAGGTGGAAGGAGTTGGATCTAGATCCAACTCCACCCCCTGGATCTTGTGTTCTGCAGTGAGGACCATCTCCAAAAAAACACTAAAACACCCAAATGCTTTATGTTTCATAACACCAAAAAATCATATATCTCATATCCACAACAGACCACTTTATTAACTCCATAAAGTGCCTAGCTTTTATGAGCTAAGACCAAACAACATACCTAAATGCGCTTGTAAATATGAGGACATGGCAACACTGCAACACAGCGCTCAAGATCAGGCACAGACAGCAGATTCCAATAAATATTCCTTTAAGCAGTCACAATAAATCCTTTCATGGTTTCAAGGTTTCTTTCAACAAAACAGCTATTTTGTTTAGTTTATGTGGTTTTTAACAGTCTTTCTGAGTCTTAGAATTAAACGGGTAATACTGTCTTTGCAATGTGGTTAAAGTGTACTGCTGAATGTATTGAAAAGCATTTATGGTAAACTAAAATATACTTTAATGTAATTTCTGTTGAAACTTGTATGTCACCTATTTAAGTAAATTTGTAACGATAGTTGCAGTTTGGTACATTTAAAATATATATTGTTTTTAAATGTAATATCAAAAACAAACTACAGTTTAAAATTGTAATTGTAAGTACTTTACATGTACCTTAGTGTGTTAGTAGTAATTTATTTTTATTGACATGTCAGCATCTAAGGCTTTTTTTCATGGCAAAAACAGAGTTGGAATACATCTACAAACACAAAATAAAATAAAATAAGCACAAAAATACAGCAGATAATATTCTACAAGATTTTTTAAATTAACATGATTAAAAAAAAAAATCTAAAATCTTCAGGTAAAATCTTACTAAACAAGTCCCTTTTACTCAACACATAAAAAAGGTACTATAAAGCATAATAAAAAAATAAAATATTCAGTTAAAAATTTTCAAATGTTTAATTTGACATTATTATAAAGTGTACCCAAGTATGTTAAGAAGAACGTGTGGTCTTTTTAAGTACTATTAAGTGGTATTTTATTCATCAATATGATATAATCTGCAAGTATAGTTGTTATATAAATATATATAAATAAACAACTGTAGTTTAAGATTTGAGGTAAACTACAATGTCTCTGCTCTATGAAAGTCAATAGGTTTTTTATCAATAGTGCATCCAGGTTAGGAACAAATAAAAATCATTTAAAAGTAAATAAAAAATTACTGAAGTATGTTTTTTTTAAATGCAAAAACCACTTCAAAATATCACATTTAATTCAATGTGTATGCTTGCTGTTTCTTTGTAACTCTGTTGGCAGAATTACTATCCCTTTAACAAATCCCACATCCACTGTAGTGGTTTAACTGCACTGGATCATACACTGATGGTAATCAATAGAGTGTTTGATTGATTACGTCCAGCACTGAACCCTTATGTGGCTTAACTCAGCTGTAGTGTATGAGGTCTGTCCTGAGAAGCTTTCAAAATAAAGGCAGAAAGTGGGTCACTCTCCATCCACTTTGAGGATCAGCGCTGATCTGCTAAAGCAGGTGAGTCATGAACGAAAATAAAGGTACAAATGAGCAAATGCAGATCAGGTCAGAAAATGAAGTGAAGGCTAAAACCGTCGGCTGCTCAGAACACATTGACCTGTCTGTACTGTAATGAGATCAGCTCTTGCACAGGTAAATGGACCAGGATTACTGAGAGATCAGACTCCATGCAGTTATAACTCTCCCGCGTAAGGGTCAATCCCATAACGCAACACAAGAGTCGGACGCTTTAGCTCCCTCCTCTACAATTAGACTGAGCAGAAAAAGGCCTCAGTCTTCATTGGTCAATCTAAAACAGTCTAGGATTTTACTTTTAAAATAGCAAATGGTTAAAAGGTTGGATGTGTTTGAAGATGGACCATGTTTTGTAATAATCAGCTTACTTTGGTTGGCCCAAAGATGGTATAAGGAGGAAAAGACAGACCAGTCGTAAATAATAAAAGGGACAAATCGTAACCCTCAAAATAGTGGTTGCAGAAATTAAGTCAGTTAAAAGAGCATTAAAGAGCTTCCTTTGTCTGGCCTGGTAATCGAAAGTTAACCATTAAACCACAAGGGGGACTGTGTCTGAAATAAATGTAATGTAAACTTTATTGTAAACAGGAATGAAGGCAAAGACAGAAGACTTACCTGAGAGCTCTGCTGAGTTTGTCGTAGTTCATCTGAGGTTTGCACTTGCGGGCGCCCCACAGCCTGGCCACCTCATCAGGGTCTTTGATCACAAACTCCCCGTAATCTCCCTGCCAGGCAATCACATCATGATACTCCTCCTTCCTCAGCAGCTCTAGGATAAAGTGCCACAGCTGGATCTGTCTGGAGCCAGGACTGGACTCGGGCTTATAGGCCCAGTCTGGGAACGCAAACCCTGCAGAGACGGAGAGAGCAGAAAGGAGAGATCAGACTATGGCTGATATGTACAGATGCAAAGAAAGATGTCTGCTGGGTAATGTTATTGACTGACTAACAAGGCCAGCGATCCTCCCTTTCGCTGCTGTCATCATCATATTCAGTAGGCATGCACGCTGCATCATACGCTATATTGCATGTATATCATATCAAAGTTTGACCTTGGCCATGGGCAGATCCCATTCCCCTACTTTTCAGTTTACACATAAAATAAAGCCCAAATCCTCTAAAATAAAATTCTGGCCAAAACCAATAAACGGCCGATATTAAAATTCTTTACAACTTTGTCCAAATAAATTGAAAACCACACAAATTACAATTACTGTGAATTATAGCATCACAACATTATAATATGAGCATTCAATCTATACATTTATCTGTGTCAGGTTCCAATAGTACTTATTAACCATCTTTTCTACTTTACATTAAAAATGTTAATTAAAATAAAAATCATTTTACAAGCAGGTAACAGTTTAGATTCGTAATATCAGCCATATTGGTTATAACTACAAAAACTGAATTCGATTGACAGAGAATTAACTGCAAGAAAAACAGCTTCTACCAAATGTATAAATGTAAATCTTCAAAAAGCTCTATATCGTCACATCTCTTATCATCAATCACCTTGAGGTCTGATTTGAGAGTCACCGGAAACCTCACTCTCAATCTAACAAACAATCTGATGCGATTAGCATATTCTACAATCAAGAAATGATTTGAAAGGGCTGCAGAGAGGATGGAGGGTGTCCAGTCACTGAGGGTGAGGACGGGTGAAGTGGGGTCAGGCAGGGTCAGGTTAGGCTGAGGCTGGTAAAGGTCGGATAGGGTAACGGCTCACAGTCGTTCCTCAACAACTGATCCTCTTAACACTCAGTTTCACACACAGAGGCCCTTCTCTCCACACACACACAAACACAAACACACACATTTACTTGGCTATGTAAATTGGGACATTTTATAGACTTCTAGTTAAATACTATAACCTAACCCTAACTTACAACTAAAGAGGAAACTTTCTGCATTTTTACAATAAAAAACATATTTTTTCCCATTTTATACCACTTTTACAAATAAAGACATCTCCAATAGGAGGTTTCGTCACATTTGGCTCACTTATTGGTACAAATATGTCCCCAAAATAAGGTTAAGTAGGAACACACCCAAACACAAGGAAAGTTTTTCTTTACCAGCTTTACTTTGGGATTTAAGCATTATTCAGACTGTCTAAATGGTCTCTAATAGAGCTACCTTGAGTTTAACTACATTTAAACCTTCACTTCATTCCTGCAGAATAAAAGGTGTCTTTTCTCTGCAAAACCATTCTCATTTATACCTTTATAAGACATTTGGGATACTTTTTTATCCATTTAGATCAGACCGTGTAGAGTTTCAAATCAACCTTGAATCAGTTTTGCTTTTATTATAAATGATCCTAACACTCCTCAACAACTTCCGACAATTTACTGATTCATAGAATCAGACAAATCACTTCCTCCTGATGACTCAACAGATCTAAAATACACACTCAAGTGGTTGTTTTTCCTGTTTCTACCTGACAACAACCTGAATAACATTTTTTCTTTCTTCAAGACAGGAACCCATTGAAAAACAGTGCCTTTTCTGTACATTTTGAGAGGCAGTTGATAAATAAATATCAATGTGTTTTTTACACCCGGACTGGAAAGACGTTTATCACCCTTTTACCTTCAGCAAATGAACAGAAGTACGTTTACTGAACACTGAGCACATCCTATAACCTCTACTTGCTCTCAAAACATCACACACACGCACACACACAAACTCTTAGAGGGTACATCTGATTGCTCCTTTAAGAGGTCAAATGTACCATGCACCAGAGAGCGAAGTCTGACTTCAGGAGCTGCAGACAGGGATCTGGTTTCACAGCTCACATTCTCTCTCTCTCTCTCACACACACACACACACACACACGTGCACACACATGAAAAGGATCCTTGGTAAGAAGTTTGAGCTAAATTCAATATGTCTGTCAAACTCCCTGATGAACAATGAAGAGGAGACACTATGAGTCACACACAAACACACACACACTCACTCACCAGCAGGCACAGATACAGTTACTGCTCTATCGTAACACACATTCAAACATAAATGTTGATTCACATGCAGATCTACAATCACTCATACAATTCAACTCATCCAGCGCTCTGATTCAGGTGTGATCTGAATGAATGTGAGCGTATATTCATCTCAGGATGAACGGCTGTGAACAAACTCTAACAGTAGGCTCATGTTTTAGGATGAAACCTCTTCAGGCACTGTGTGTGTGTGTGTGTTATTAATCATGTTACAGGTGATTACAGAGTGTCCCAGCATAAATGCTTTGTAATGAGCCATGTTTCACACCCACATCGTGTCACACGACACCCCTGCATTTCTCTACTAATGCACAAGTATGAACACTACTGTTCAAAAGTACGGGGTCTGTGGGATTTTGTTTATGTTTTTGAAGTATTTTAAAAGTATTTTATGCTCTCAAGGCTGATATTATTTATTTGACATAAAATAATATTGTACATTTTAATGCAATTTAAAATATCCGTTTTCTGTTTTAATATCTTTTAATTAATTTGTAAATCCATTACTTCAGTTTAGTGACACATAATCCTTCAGAAAACATTTCATTATGCTACTCTGGTGCTTAAGAAACATTTCATATTATTATTAGTTGAAAACAGTTGATTAACGAAGTGTGAAAGTGTGTTCTTTAAATGAACAGAAAAGTGTTTATTTTAAATAGAAATATTGGTCACAATTTATTTTAAGGTCAAATTCTCTGTATTAAACCATTATCTATGACTTTTGCCACAATAAACTACTAATATGTTGCTTATTAATAGTTAGGTCGTTGTTAAGTTTAGATATTGGGTAGGATTAGGGATGTAGAAAATGCAGAATGTGCGCTTTATAAGTACTAATAAACAGGCAATATGTTAATAATAGGCATGCTAATAAGCAACTAGTTAATAGTGAGAATTGCTCCATATACTAAAGTGTTACCGAAATATTTAATTATGGTCAATTATCAATTTCGTGCATCCTTGCTGAACGAAAAATTATCTTTTTTTGGCCTGCAAATATGGAATGGATGACGCATCTGCAGTTTTACATCACAAAAAGTTTCGCTTCACAGTGCAAACAAAAATACACAGAAACCTTCACATAAGCCAAGGTCATTTTACAACAACATTTTAATAAAAGCAACCAATCATCATTGTTCATCACCAACTCCAGATTTAAAGAAAACCAAGTCTTCACAAATTTCTTCTTTGTGCACATCCACAGAAAACAAAACCTGCACTGGTTGACAATGACGACGCTAAAAGGTTGTTCTGATGGCATTTCATTTTCCCAGACAAAAGCCTCTCATGCTAGGTTATTATTCCCCTTCTTCCTAATTCTATTGGTGGATTACAACACACATATTTTAATACACCTTTAAATTGGTATCTTAACACAAAATTTGCCAAAAAAAATTTGATTTGAATTTTGGAACTGACATGAACCAAATCGGATTGTGTCGAAAGAGTCCAACCCCTAATATAGGGTCCTATGATTTATGCAATGCAGAACTTTGGGGAAAATTAAACAGATTTCATAGGACTCTAAAAAAAAAAAAATCAAGCCCTAATGTAAAAATCAAACAAGCCATGGACAATTTCTTGTTTTTGAAAGTGGAAAAAACATGAAGTCCACGTGTGTGATGATGAGTTGTGTATCTTAAGGAGTTGTGCAAGTGTCTTAATAGCATGCTGGGTTGTGTGAGAGTGTATGACCTCATCCCCCCCACCCTACTTAACCTTTGTGACCTTCGTCCTCCCCGTACGCTGCCTTCTCTCCCTCTCTTTGCCCCACTCCCCCCCAGGGGAGACACTAGATCCCCATTACAGAGGAGAGAAGACAGACCCACAAACACCGCATCAATAATGCAACAACCTGACTGCCTGAGTGTGCGTTGTTGGAAGATATTCTCTCTGTCCTGGGACGCCTGAGTGTTTGAGAGTTAAAAAGAGAGAAGAAAACTTAGAAGAACGTGGAAAACTGAGTGAGATGACAGAGAGAAGAGACAAGACAAGAAACAGAAGAGAAAAGAGATGAGAGAAAAGAGGAGGAAAAGAAAAGAGGGGGCCTGAGGAGGGAGTGGGAGAGAGGGAAACAATAGAGAGAGGGAAAGGGGGATGGGGTGAGAGAGAGAGAGAGGGATGAGATCATAGCTCTTCTAGTAGTCTGTTGTCACTCGAGAATGTAAATCTCGCAGGCACTCCTGCACTTTAGTCTTACATAGGAAGTATTTAAAGAATTCAGAGCATCCGAGGAAACTACCGCTTCTGCTCTGCACAGTGGCGTGTGAATACAGAAAGAAAGACAGGGCGACCCACAGAGACACACTTTCACACTCTGTAACGCATTTCAAGACCTCATTCCCCATTTTCCTAAAATGTCTGAAAGAGGTCAAATGCAGGCATTACTGGAGGAGGGCAGACATGCATCTGTCACTTGAACTGCACAACATCAGATCCCAAAAAAGCTCTGATCTTTATATCACTCGCTCATTCATTTTCTCTACAAGAAAGTAGTCTTAATATGTACTGACATTTTGGTTTATGGTATTTAGTTCATATCATATTTTAATTCATATTTTATTTCAAACTGTTATTTGAACTCTTTTGACTTTTGACTGTATACAACCTTTGTTCATCTTCAGAACACAAATTTACAGTGGCTGAGAGCTCAACGCGCTGCAACTTCAGAAAACACATGCAAATTTAAAAAAAGCACCAGCAAATCAAGAAAACATCTTCATCAGTTTGACAGCAGGTGCTGCAAATGCTCACAATGCAAACAAATAAAGAAACGCGCTGCAAATGCTCACAACACAACCAAATAAAGATTTTTATTTGCAGTGCGTTTCTTTGTTTGGTTGTGTTGTGAGAGTTTGCAGCTCGTGTGTTGTCAAATTGATGAAGTTGTTTTCTTAATTTGCAGGTGTTTTTTCTATTTGCAGCGCGTTGAGCTCTCTCGGCCACTGTACAAATTAAGACATTTTTGATGAAATCTGAGAGCTTTCTGACTCTCCATAGACAGCAAGGGTACTACCACGTTCAAAGTCCAGAAAGGTAGTAAGGACATTGTTAAAACAGTCCATGTGACATCAGTGGCTCAACTGTAATGTTATGAAGCTACGAGAATACTTTTTTTGCGCAAAGAAAAGTAAAAAAAAAGAAATTAATACTTTTTTTCAGTTAAGGACGCATTAAATTTAAAACTTTTGCAACTTTATAATCTTGTGTGCGTTGATGTTTTAATAAAACTATATGCAAAACCACTATGCCGATAAAGTGCTTTGAAATTGAAATTGAGAAAGCGAGCAGACAAGAGAGAGAGAGAGAGAGAGACTCAAAATAACTTCTCAAAAAGTTCTGAAGGAGTTTCTGTCAGGCAGCACAGAGGAGGGATTCAGCTGTTGGCTGGAAAAAAGCAAAACAAAGACAGCTCTTCCTCTGTCTCCTCTTTTCTCAGATGGGAGCTGCCAACAAAGAGAGTTTGGAAAAAAGAGGATGGATAGATAAATCAAATTCATTACGATTCAGAAGGATATCATTCTACATCGCTCTCCAAAAGTACTGAAGCCTTTTCTTCTGTTTCCAACAGGACTACTACGCAGTATGGGCACAATTTCATTTCCTGTAATTTCAGTGGCACTAGATCTTTATGTAACATACACTGGACTTGTGACTGTTCCCTGGTCATTTTCACACCTCTGCTGAGACTGTGAGCAAGTATGTGTGTGTGTGTGTGTGTGTGTGTGTGTGTGTATGTAAACTGATAGAAAATAACTCGGTGTGAAGAGAAAGGAGACAGATCATCAGTGGTTTAACACTAACAGGTGAGTGTAAGGGCTGAATATAGCACAAAGTCAGCATTCAAAGTGTGTGTCTTGAGGCCACAAGTGAATTTGTGAGTGTGTGTGGATGAGCATGTTGAGACCGATCTCTTTTTGACAACATACTGTGTCTCTTATGTCCTTTTCTAATTAAACTTTTCTCAAAACTGTGCCACATTACCTGAACAACATAACCTTTGAACAAAAACCAGTTTGTTTATATATCTTTCGGTTTTAAAATTCAGTGTAATTAAAATTTAGTCGTGACATTACAAGCTGCTTTGATGTTAAAAAAAATATTTAAAAGGGTTAATCACACATTTTTCAATTATTATTCAATAAATTCTGCTTATGAAGGTACAAAAGTTTACTGTGCCACAAAAATAAATATTTTAGTTTTACTTTGATTGTAAAAACCGAAACGCCCACTTCGCATGTGAAATGAGCTGTGCTCCAGTTCTCACACGCCGGCTTGAGAGTTTGCTGTAAATGTAGTTTTTAACTCCTGTATGCTTCTGCGTTACATTATTGCAAATTCTGCATTACATTGCGACAGGATCACAAAACAATCCATTATAAAATTAACAGTTACGTTCAGGCTGAAATGATCATGGATCTTGTTAATACTAATCTTACAGTGTGACAAAAACTCCACACCAGCACTGGTCACCTGTTGGTTGAACAGTGGTTTTACTGGCTAAATACAATGAACTAATGTCATGAATTTAAGAAAATATAATATAAAAAGAAATCAGAGTCTCTCAGTGAGCAGAGTAAAACCACACTGCTGTTTAAGATTATTTATACAGAGAAAAGAGAGAGAGCATGCATTACAACAGATGAATGAGTGTAAACCTGAGTATGAACAGGGTCAAATTTAACTGTCCACTGTAAACACTCACACGCACACAAGAGCTGTTTCATGATGTGCCTTGAAGAACTTCGAAATAAGACCAGGGGGTTAGTGGTGGCCTTGAAGGTCCAAAAATAGACAAACACACTGGGGTTATTGTTTTAGAAATAGAGAGGGGAGGGGGGCAAAGAGAGATTAAGTGCAAATGAAAGGATGAAACACAAAGTTAAGGGGTTTCACACTTTTTCACTGTAACTTTCTTCTTTCACACTTCAGTACTTCTCCAACCAGTTACAGCTCTTTCCAGGAACCAAGAGAGAGAAAGAGAGAAAAGGGTGGAGAGGTATGCAATGAAAAAAAAAAACATTTGCATAATTTCTCTTTTTTAATTCCTGACACAAAAAGATAAGCACATAGTGTGTGTGAAGAAAACAATTACTTCCTCAGAAAGCTCACAACAAAAACACATTGTAGTAAACGATAGTTGACCCAAAAATAAAAATTCTGTCATCATTTACTCATCCTCATGTCATTCCAAACCTGTATGACCTACTTTCTCTCATGGAACACAAATGAAAACTTGTGGAAGAATCTCCAAACCACTCTTTTCCGTAAAATGAAAACATACTGTGATAAGGCACTGCCAAACTCAAAATAAAATTACAAAGTCATATCATTATTGCAAATTGTTAGTGGACCCAGAATCCACCCATGCTGAACCTCTTTTCGCAAGGCCACATATTCTTTGAAATATTATTTTTCTCCACTGAATAAAGTAATGTGGGTTTGGAACAACATGAGGGTAAGTAAAAGATGACAGAACTTTTTGGGTGGAATAGCTAAGCATGTCTTTCTTCACACACATCTCTTTACTCATTGTGTGTTGAGTATGTGCAAAATATTAGTACACACAGGAGAGGTGGAGCATCCCGCATCCCAGAGCTTGCAGTATATTTGTCTTCTCATCCTCTGCTCATTACACTTCTATCTCTCCTTTCCATCTCTCTCTGTGAACATCACTTATTCACTCAATCCCTAGACAAGAGCCACTCATCCCCTATCACTCTCTCTCTCATTTAAATTACCATCTCAAACTTCTCACACTACTGCAGTCAAACACTTCATTCCATTTCCACTCTCTCTCACACACACAAACAAACACTATAGCTATATTAAGAGCAGACCCCTCACAGACTCACTGGTTTTACCAAGATAATGACATTTACTTCATCCTATTGGTAAACCCAAACTTGAAACTTTTACTTTTGTGAGAATTATCTTGACACCATTAGATATAAACCTAAGCATGATTTGTGAATCTTTCAAATAGTAAAGGACACTTAAAATACCATTACATGTCAGTTCTTAGCATGTTTCACTACATTTGCAAGGACAAAATTTGACCCTCACAAGTATAGTCACACACATACACAGCCTCTCTCCAGTTAGTGTTAATGTTCCAACAGGTAGGTGCGAAAATGAGAGTTCAGCCCACCCACCTTAACACATTACTGAACAGAGTGTGTGAGTGTTTGTGTAAGATTGTTAGCGGACCCAGTACCCGCCCCTGGTGAACCCCTTTTCTCAAGGTCACTTTCTCAAGGTACCCCAATTGTGTCAAACAGCACAAACACGTTGCAGTTAAGATATATCAGCCAAGTGATGCAACTGTCTGACGTGTCATTGACAGGCTATGAAACTGACAGGTTATATCACCCCTATGTCACCCCACGTATTTTAGTGCTGTGGTTGAACGCCTGTACAGCAGGAGCAGTAGGGTTAAATGCACTAGAGAGTTACAGTAAAGTGTGTTTGCGTACGCGTGCATGTGTGCGTATATGTACGTGTGACTGGGTGTTTCCTGGAATGTGTCACCATTGCGGTACAGGAAGTTAGCAACTGTTCTGCACCACAACAACATCTCTGCTTCCTGTATATGTGCGTGCATGTGTGTGTGTGTGAGGGACAGAGTTTGACTCAAAGCATCTGCACTATAACATTTTTCACTTTCCTCTCATTTGAATCAGATCTGATGGGAGTCACAAACTTTCAACGAGAGTCACGCCAACCGACGCACAAACATTTCGCAGCACGGAGTGATAAAGATAATAAAGAAAAACAAGCAACAGGCACAGTGTGTGTCGGTGTGTGTGCGAGCGTGCGTCAGCGCTGACTCAGTGCGTGAGCGTGTTTGTAATTCAGCCTTCACAACGCAAACAATCTCTCTCCTCCATTCCCTTGCTTTCTCCATCCTCTCCCTCCCTCTCTCTCTTGGACACGGTCTCCTAGCAACCAGACACTTCAGGCCTAAAAATAAACCCCTAGAAATGAAGAGAACAAGAAATAAAACATAAACGACAATTAATCCTTTCACCAGAGCATGAGTCTCAAATAGAAAAGGTAGGAGCGAGAACGGAGCGCAACAGAAAGAAGTGAGGCCCAGAAGAAGAGAAGAAAGAAACAGAGAGAGAGCCAGCAACAGGTATTTGTTAGTTTTCTCGTGCACTCCAGCACTTCTAGTTTGCTGGGAAGTGAGCAGACTTTTTTTTAGAGTCTAAACACACGCACACACACATACACAATATTACTGAGAAACTCTTATAACCACAATGGTTTTCACACCAAAGCAGTTATATTTACTCTTCTTCTAAACCTCATCTCTAAAAACAAGTCCACATCATTAGATTACATTAGGACTGATTTGTAAGTGAAGAACACTTAAAATGTTCTCACAAGCTGGACATGATTCCCTATATTCAAAAACTTTCTACTCTCGTTTGTTTTTCACTTTTGATATGAAGTTTCTTGCTCATGTAGCAGCAGGTGGGTCAAAGGGAAACCCTGCTCTCTTTAACTGTCCTAAATTTAACCAGATAAACAAACTCTTATGCAGTCTTAACTGGATTGTAATACTGAGAACACACACACACACACACACACACACACACACACACACACAAACAAACACAAACAAACACTCACTTTATTAGCACACCTAATCTAAATGGTGTGGTTCTACCACAAACTTCCTTTTTGCTTGTGTGGAGGAAGGAGAGGAAATGAAATATAAATCAAATATATGAAGCAGCGATAATAAAGTAAGTCAAAAACAAGAAAACACACATCAATTGCAAAGCACTGTGCTTGGCAACTGGAACTGAGGGCAAACATAACAAAAAATATAAAACACATTCTAACATGAAGTCGCAGTGTAACAGATGCAAGAGATTCTTCTGTATTGTGGAGCGCAGCAGATCATTGGGTGAAAAACGTAGGGTGATTATAGGGAGCCTGCAGTTGACTGTAAGAAAGGGGCAGGGTTTAAGTGGGCTAAATGATTAGAGAAGTACAGCAATTTGTCACCAAAGAAATAACTGTCATTTCATGGGAAATATCAAAAAAGAAAAAAAAAACAAAACAGAAACCTATTCATGGATCATTCCTAATAAGATCAGTAATAATGCAATTAGAAAAAGGATAGCGTCAACTTAAATTTCATGCAGGCTTTAATATTTTTAAACAAAAATGTATTACAAACACTTTTCCAGAACCTTAAAGGACAAAATTTGCTTCATTCAGAAACACATCACTGCAAAGATAATTTGCATTTCAGTAACCGAGTCATATGTTGATTCAGTAACCGTTTTGAACGATTCAGTGAGTTCATTCAGTGTATGATTTGTCAAACTGATTCAAACCAATAATACATGAGTCTTTCTAAATAATTCAAGTTAAAGTTAAAGTAATTCATGTGAATTGGACTTCACAGTACATTTGTTTTTGTTTTGTTTTGTTTTTTTGTGCAGAGTGCAAGGACAATTTTTTAATTCAATCTAACTAGAATTTGATTGTGTTTACAATGATTTTTTTCAATCACAACTCCAATAAAATATACATTAGTATAAACAGTGGCCCCAAAAGGTATTTGGACATTCAAAAATCACACTTAAAACAGTTTACAATAATTGGCTAAAAGCAAAAATATCATTCAGTTGTAATAAACACACATCGTGTCCTGTTAAATTGGTCGTTGAAATGGTTAACAGTGACATTGTCAACATCTCTGTACGAGTGTACACACAAACGGCGACCCCCTCCTGTCAGAGCACAGCGCTTTTATCACCTTCCTCATCTTTGTTTGTGTACGGCAGTCTGACTTGCGTCTGTGTGACGTGTAACCGGCCAAAAATACTCCCTCTTCTTTATCTCCATCACCCCATTCCTCACCCCTCCTTCCTTCACCTCCATCAGTCCTGCTCTCCCTCTCTTCCTGCTATTCTTCTACCTCTCTAATTTTAGATAGTGGGGGGGAAAAGACCGCCGCACATCTGCGAACAATCTGAGAGAAAGGGCGAGAGAGGGATACGAGTGTTTCTATCCAAGTAACACAGTTGTAACACTTGGAGTTGGTGAGAAAGTTCTGTAAGAGGTATGGAAGTGTGTGTATGTGTTTGTCCAGGGTCCAAAATGTCCTTGTTGTTGTTTCACGGTTAACAGCGGGTGAACTGAGAAAATTTACTGGCCAATTAGGATTAGGATTTTTTTTCTTTTTGAATCACTACAAAATACAAATACATATCTATAAATATATAATTTATATATAGTAAATACAAACTTATTTAATTTTTTTATGTTTTATATTAATGTATCAATTAAAAGTAAATTTATATACACCATATACCGTATCATTTTTTATTTGTTAATTACATATATACTTAGTATATACACTATATATAATCGATATAATTTTTAGAATCTGTATAAAATCATTTCACATCACTTGCATTTCTTTCTAACTGGTAATTCCTTACAACTGGCAAGTAACTTTATTTACTCAGCCAAGCCAATTTTTACTCACATTTGGCACTTCCAAGCGTTCATTTTGTGTGTTTGCGGGAGAGAGGGGACAGAGGACAGGACACAGTGTGTGTGTGTGTGTGTGTGTGTTTGTCTCCAATGGTAAACATGTACAAGGCTGGGAGACATGCAGAGATGCCGCCTGTCACCATCATACACACACACACACACACACACACACAGGCAGACGTGTCTCTATGTGATGGTGGTGTGGTGGTGAGCAGCAGGACGGCTGTGCTCCGTATCTGAGAGATGCTTAAATGGATCTGCTCAAGCTGATTAAAGTCCTGCTGCTCGTCATTACATAACACTCACCTCACTCACACCACAGGAGACCTGGATTACAGCCGCCGCCGTGTGTGTGTGTCTGATCACACTGCATTAGTGCAGTGTCTCTTCAGCCTGTCTAGATATTCAGTGTTTATCTTCAGCTGTGTGTGTGTGTGTGGATCAGTGTTGTCCATGGATACAGAAACACACACACACGTATGCACGCAGCAGGGAGAGATCTTATTAATGGCGGGAATGATTGAATTATCAGGGCAGAGTGTTTTGGGTCCAGATCTCACCACAGCCATCCATCTTCCTCTCATCCTGTTGTCTTTTGCTCACGATCACTATCACTATCGGTCTCTCTACCTCTGTGTCACCTACCTTCAGTCCCATTCTCTCCCTCAGTCCCCCCCGTCTCTCACTGTCCCACATCTCTCTTTTTCCACCCCAGTTTACCAATCACTTCATTTCAAAGTATTTGGTTGGTGTGTTTAATAAACATGATATTGCATCAATACACACAACAAAAGCAGTGACACAAAATATTAATAGTAATAATCATCATCATGCAACTAAATGTATATAAAATTAAAATGAGGTGCCAGCAATAATTTTAAAACATTTAATTATTTTAATAATACATAATAAAATGAATGCAAACAAATCAAATTTAAATATATTTAAACAAATAGAAAAGAAAGCAAAAGCAAATCAAAACAAAAATATAATTAAACAAAAAACAAAATGGAACGAAACTAATCAAAACAAACCAACAAAAACAATATGTCTTTATCCGGTCCCCCATTTCTCCCTTGGTTTCTGTCTCTATCTCTGTCCCAGTCCCCCTGTCTCTCACTCTGTCTCTCTGCCTCCAGGGACAGATTACCCTCCTCAGCTAGAGCTAGTAAAGGCCGCTGCATTATGCAAGACACTGATGATGTAACCACGCTCACTCACTCCTCTCAAACACACGGTGTCTCACCACAGCAACAAGCATCAGCTACTGGGATGTAAAGAATCAAAACAACCATCATCATGATCATCATATGGACTCATCCAGCAACAGATTCAGCCCTGTTAAACGTGATTCCACTTGAAACACACGTAACACCACCCACCTCTGACAAAGTCAATGACCCTCAATCAACCAGTGTGTGTTTTTAAAGCAAATCAACTGCAACGTGAATTGATTTGTGGTTCTTAACACTACTGCTCTGTCTGTAATGTATCAGTTCCTAAAATAGTGAGGTTAAACGTCAGGTCACAGAAATGAGACTACATTAATGCAACTTTCAACACAAGCAAACAAAGTTTATTGGAAATGCATACATATGGGTGCCTCATCTTTATAAAATCAACTAAATCACAGTGCTAACCTACTGACCAGGTTATCGCTACAACAAGGGAGAGACAGAGACTGGTCAGTTTTCTAACTTCTTGATTATTGCTGGTGTATTATGCAATGGGGAAATGAGTATACATACACAGTGCAGTCCACTGGACAGAGATAAGATGTTAAATTGTCTAATCAAGCACTTTATTGTCACTAAACCATATACGTGAGTGAATACACAAAACACATTACACAATGGGTGTATAAAGATGTATAAGTATTTGAACATCTACACAATCATGCCAGTCAGACACCTACTCACACACACAGTATGGGATGGAAAATAGTACGACCGTACCCCACCCAGGGGAATCCCATCCAAAAACACATCTACCCTAACTGTGCTTCATCCATGCAGACACACACACACACACACACACACACACACTCTGAGGCAGCTGGCATTGAGTTACAGTACCAGTGGCAGAAACAATGGAAGTGCACGTTTCTCAGAACACACACCTTGCTGAGTCATCCAAACACACACACACACACACACACAAAAACTCTCCAATAATACACAAGTAGACATCTTTCACGAAGTGCAACAAAGGGCTCTACAATCTTTCACACAGCAACACAAATACAAGGTTGCAAACTGAACCCCTGAGATAGCACAGAAATAACACACAGTCTCTGAGCAGCAGGCCAGGGTAAACCTAATAACTCTCATCACACATCAGCACAAAATGGCCGCTCAGTAAAGCTGGTTTCAGGTGGTCTGTGAAATAACTGTGGCAGACAACTTTTTCAGATCCTCCTCATTAGTTTAGTGTGCGTCACAATTTCCTACAAGTGATCAATAAAGTACTTATCAGGTCTTATCTTAAATGCCAAAGGTGGAGAGCTGTTGTACGTTTAAAGGTGAAGTGTGTATTTTCTACAACTCTAAAATACTGTCTATTGCAAATGTTTAAATTTCAGTTACAATGTGTGTGCACAATTAACACAATATGTTCAGTGTTTTGTTCTTACTACCATTCAATTGTTTGGTGTAAGTATTTTTAATGGTTTTTAAAAAAGGCTCAGTCTCATCAAGGCATTTACTTGATCCAAAATACAGTAAAATAAAACAGCAATATTGTGAAATATTCGTAAAGTTTTTTAAAGCTGAATTTTCAGCAGTCATTACTCCAGGCTTAGATGTCACATGATCCTTCAGAAATCATTCTAATAGGCTGTTTTGGTGATAAAGAAACATTTCAAATCATAAGGAAGAACTTTGCAGACACTTACGGCTGTGTATCAAGTTCAATAATTCTTAAAATATCAGATAATGTTTTTATGTGTAAAATGTCATGTGGTGCAGCCCCCACCTAAACTGTTTTTTATATTTATATTTTTTATATTTATTAAATTAAAAATTCTTTACTTTTTTTAATTATGATTGAGATGTGTCTTAAGGTCTTTTCACAAACAGTTCTGTCCCAAACGTTCACTTCTATGTTGAACCTGACTCATGGCTTACTAATAATTATCTCTGCATATTAAACTTGGGCAGAAGAAACTATTATAACAGAAATGCTGCTTTAATCTACAAACCCCTTTAAGCTACAAAGTGCTCAGGTGAGAAAGTGTGAGGCAGGGCAGCCCTTCCTCTGACAGACTGAAAGCTAAAGCTAAAAGCCTTGCTGTGACTGCTGTACCGAGGGCCTCTCGGTCTCTGTCCCGATCCGTTATAAACCCTAATTCCCTAAAACAACAATCACACACTGTTACGCAGGCAAGCCCTGAGCTGCCCTGCGCTGCCTTACACCGCTTTAGCGAGAGAATAATCGAGCGCGTCCCTTAAAATCTGGCCCACATGCGCGTATGAGCATTGCATAATCAGCCAAACCATGTCTGAGGCTAAATATGGTACAGTTAAAACAATTATGAGGCAAGCACTTTGGCCAGAGATCACACACACAAGCAGCTTATAGCTGATGTCATCTACAGCCCAGAATATCAACATCACTCAAAGCCACAGAAATAAGCATGTGAAAACAAAAATGGCCACAGACACCAAGAGAATATAGTAATGAATGAAAAGACTAATAATAGAGCTAATGGACGGCTGACTTTCTAGTGAAGACACGTGTGTGTGATGGGCAAACATGCCATTAACATTTGATGCTGAGAGTCGCCTAAATACAGCAGCTCTCAGACCAGTCGGATATGAATTATTCAACACCACTAGACATTACTCGTCCATACGTTAAAAGAGAGAGCAGAACAGCGTCAAGAGCTAGAATGGTTTGTTTTCTTGTGTACAATGAGAGGTTGTGTCAGAGATGTGGGAATGTATGTAGAGAGTTTTCCTGAATGGTACAACCCTTAGTTGGAGATGATGACACAGCAAGTCCACCAGGCCTTAAAAGTCACTCAAATACTCACAAGCTTGTGCAACCGACACCCAGCCTAAAAATGAGAGAGGGATGGAGGGAAAAGAAAGAGAGAGTGATGGAAGATGAGATGCCACTGGGGTATTCCAGCATGGATTAGTGACAGAGAGGTTATGTGTGTGTGTAAGAGGTGTAATCGATGGTTTAAAAGGTTTTCAGTCCCACCAACACACATACATACACTGTTCTCCCTATGAAATACAAAACTCATCTGAACACACACACACACACATACGTATAGAGTGAGTACATGTCAAGCACCAACAGGGCTCTAGACTGCGACCAAAATGTGACCAAGCACGAGCACGAAAGTGCGCGCCACGGATGGAGTGCAACAGAGGATTTGGTTTTCAAGCAAGTAAAAAGCCGCTTCTTAAACCAGAGAAGGTGAACATGTTGGTATTCTTGTAGAAAACAAAAAACAAAAAAAACATGCAAGTCCTGTCAGCGACAGACAGTTTAGTTTTACTTTTCGTTTTGAAAAGCTTGTTATCTTTGCTGTTTACCTCAAGTTACGCTATGGAGGCTTTCCTTAATTTTTTTTATATTATTATTTATTTGATTCCTCAGTGTTTGCTAAACATTCTGTAATTTATTAGTCGGTATATAATACAGCATGTGATGTATCCTACGCCATGCCTGGTCTTATTCGTTTTTGTTAATAAATGTTATGCAAGCTAGTTTGTTAGCCTACTGTTTTATTGTTGTTGTGCTTTTAATTAAGAATAACAATGAATCCATCTTTTGTTTTAGTCTTAAAAAGTGAAAGGTGTATAGATGTAAGCAAAACAGACAGTTATCTTTTCTTGTAAAACGTGACACCAAGATCGCAAATTTGAAAGTGAAAGCGCACGAAAAAAGGAATTCCTGTTCACAAAATTAAAAAAAAAGAACGGGCTGAATGTTGAACACTTTCATTACCATATAACTATAAACTATGATAAAAGTTCATCAGCATTCATTGATTAATCAAATGTTGTAGCAAAAAAAATAAAAATTTGCGACCAAATTATGTGCTCGTGGGACCAGTGGGAAAAATGAGTCTAGAGCCCTGACCAATATCATCTCATCTGACTGTGGAAGTGTCAGAGGTGTGGGATAAAACTCAAATGGCACTTAAATTTCTGAAGAGTGTCATTTTTCAATGTTAAAATACTCAAAGTACTTCCTGGAAATGGCTGTGAGTGTGCTGTGTTTTTTTGTTGAGCATCCAGACTAGCCCAACACAACAACAACAACAACGGCTCAACCAATAGCATGAAGCCAGGGGTGGGTCTATCTGTCTTTTCAACCAGAGAGATGAAAGAATGTTTGAGAAACCTGTTTGAAAACAGTCATTATATTTTCTATTTTTACTTTAGAAAAAGAAAGGCTAGATGTAAGGTATAGCTAACTAAAGTAAAACACACATACACAAATCTGTTTGTTTTTTGAGGACTTTGTTGACAGCAATCATTTTTAGAATAATGAGTTAACAATATTAAATGTGTAAATTAAAAAACATTGAATATTATAATATGAATATATTTATTTTTGCTATTCTGTTTGGTGTAGTGATGAACAAATTAGCTACTTCAACTACATAATTTTAAAAAAAAACAAACACTGAACTATTGCAGTGCTTCAGATACAAATTGAAAGACAATTTAACTGTTAGACAACTTAACTTTTCAACTGAAAGACAAATTTACGTACCAACTTTTTCAGCAATTTCATCTTTTAGATATACTTTCTATGCTTAAACATTTAAATGAAAAACTATTAATATTATTTTTTCCACTATTCACTATAGTTTTGGTGTAGCTTAAAAACCCACTGAACCTCGTTTCACATTCAGACCTGGCAACCTGTATCTGCACAGTTATGTTATTTAATATAGTCATACTGAAGGTGTGTTGGGTTGAAATCCAGTCGGCCTTCCGTGAACATGTAACAGAATATCGCAACTCAAACAAAGTGTCTACACAACAATAGGGCAGCACGTGAGGGAAGGACGTCCTCTCTTCGCAGCTCTGAAAACATTTTCCACCTGTCTTCCATCCTGGCCTTTAAATGATTAGCAGTACTTAGTGCACAGGTGCACATGCACACACTCGCCTGCTCACATCCAACACGTTACACACACACACACAGACCTTCCCTTCACTAAACACACACACCCTAACTGATGAATTAGAAAGTGACTGCCGTAAATGCCGGTGACAAACTAGTTCAAAGTTCAGAACAAACTCCAGCAAGCTCTTGAACAGGTTTCAGCACATGAAGAGAAGGACAGAGGGAAAACGAGACAGAGAGAGAGAGAGAGAGAGAGAGAGAGAGAGAGCGAACATGATCTTGCATTCCACAGAAGAGAAGGAAAGGGAACGGGGTACGGAGGAGAGGGGTGGGGTGGGGTGTTAAAGTGGCGCCAGACAGCATTTGAATTCCCGGCAGTTGACCACACAAACGCACACTCTCACACACACAGGTTTGACTGTGTATATAATGAATAAAAGTGTGTGCGCGCTGACTTTCATTATTATTTGAACAGCATTATCACAAACTCATACACGTACACAGACATGTTTACCTAACTAAATGAGGACATAACACAGACATTTATTGTTTTTTATATTATTGCTGAAACTTTAAACTAGCCATAATGCTATTGTTAAAATAAAACAATTATATAGCTTACTTACAATTCTTTACTTTTTTTATTTGTAGTTCTATCACAGTGAAGACTTTCAACTGACATCTATTCCTTGTTTTTTGAGTTATTTTTGATTAGTTCATTTAATTTTATGTAATCTTAAAAACATGAAAATACTATCTATGCAAATTTGTATTGTTTAAAATATTAAATATTGATATTTTAATAAATAAATACAATATAAATACATTATAAACACTAAAATATTATTTAGTAACTTTAAGATTTTTTATATCTATCCTATTATATTACAAAACCTAGTGTTTTTGGTTCATTTTTTTCTTTAATACATTGTTTATGTTTGTAATGTCCTTGTGGGGACTGTTGGCTGCTTCTCACAATCCAGCAGATTTCAGTACAAACCCTGACCTACACACACCTTGTAGCAGCATCACAACACATCAAAACACATCCAATACGCTTTAACATCCAGGGATTTATGGGGAGTGAGTCAAAGGTAGTGTGAGCAAAGCGCTCCTTATCTGAAGTGCTTATGACCAGCACTTAACATCAGTTAATGTCTCAACGTCGCTGGATGCTGCATTCAGAAAAACACACACACACAGGCACACAATCCAGGTGTTGCACTGAGTCACGCTCATGACAATGCAGCCTCTGTAAAGTACCTGTATTACATTTCTCTCTCCCAACACACACACACAGAGCAACATTCTTTCACAGCAGAGCAGGCTGCATTTCATCAGGTTCAAGCACAGCAGCTCCTGATGACAGTCTGGACCCAGAACACACAATCTAACAGCAGCTGAGCTCTAATGAGCAGCCGGATCAGCACAAAAAGTGTCAGGAAAACAGCTAAGTACAGCGTGACAGAGAGAAACACAGCCACAAACATAATTAAAGCTCTAATCGCACTGAGAAATAGATTTTAAGTCATGTTAAGACACATGACCTAAAAGTTAAACATTTTAGTTTGTACCGCATCTGTGGAACACTATCTGTGTCAAGGTCTGAAGCATCCATGTTCAAGAATGCCCTAAAAAGCGAGCTTTTCCAAGAATGCGATTCGATGTGTGAGAGTTAGTGCTTGAGTAAATGAGTGTGTGTGTGTGTTTGGCAGAATGCTTTTCCTGGAATGAGTAATGCCACACAGGCTGCAGTGATTTAAGCTTTGAGCAGGAATGTGGGAGGTCCACGTTTTTTCTGCAAAACAAACCAGTATGAGAGCATGTGTGTCAGCATTAACAGAGTGAGTGTTTGCTGAACCATGAGAAGATCGCCCTATTATCGGATGTCAATGGTGCGTCCATCAATATCAACACTTTGTCCATTATTCAAAATCAATAAACATGGCTCAATATATATATAGTCTATAGGACTGCGTCTCTTCTGCATCGTCCTAAATGAGTGAAAACAGATGTCCGGACCCTCTTTGCGCAGTGCAATTATGTGCAAGTCTAATAAAAGTCTAATGGAGGTTTCTCTGAAAGTGTAATGGAAAGCTACAGTATGAAGTGTAAACAGTGGTTGGAAAGAGATGTTTAAAATCAGCAGAAAAGGTCACTTAACATTTAGCGTCTCATTAAAACAAACATATTAATATTGAATTGAATACAGATAATCAATTAAAAAAGTACTGAGTCCTTAGAGTTTGTGAATGAATGGTACTTCTCTGCCTAGCTATTATGCTGTGCAATGCAGTCTGGGAACTTTTTTTTTTCTGTTGATCCCACAGTCAAAGTAGCAATTGATAGTGAGCATGTCAAAGCAGATTTTTCTGCTGATAAATTGAACACAGAAAGATAAAGTAATACTCTGAAGTCCTGATATTCTGTTTTTAAGCTTGTGAACCATGGGTTTTGCTAAATATATCAATAAAGCCATATTTTTTAATGCCCTCTCATGAGTTTGGTTGGCACGACACGCCTTCTTAGATATCAAAGATGGCATACATATTTGAAAGCGCAACCATTAGGAGCAGATGGCATAAGGATATTAGAAGGTAAGAGGTTTTACTTTTTAACTTCCATAAAATGACAATTTTTCATGGTATGGAAAATTTTTTCAGTTCAATAAAACGATAAACATTTATTTATTTAATAAATAACTTTTTATTCTTATCATTAATATAAAGGAATCAAGTGCAGACAGAAATAATAACAACTGAGTAGTAGTAATAGCTTTCCTGTAGCTCAAATAGTAGAGCATGGCACTAGCAACGCCAAGATCATGGGTTCGATTCCCAGGGAAAGCAAGAGCTGATAAAATGTAAAAACTGTAACTTGAATGCAATGTAAGTCGCTTTGGATAAAAGCCTCTGCTAAATGCATAATTGTAAATGTAAATGTAATAGTCCCTCAACAGACCCATAATAAAAGTCAGAAAATAGTTGCAAACCAAAGATATGCACGTACATTTTTGTCTACCATTTTTTAAAATCTAACTCTGTTATTATCATCAGCAAAACAATCTTTTACTGTAAATCAGATAAACATGTTTTATGAGATTAGATGAACAATGACACCATCGGTCAAAAATAAATTTTTTGGTTTGCCACAAACATTACTGGAGAGAAAAAAAAACATACAAAAAAACATACCTAATAAAAGGCTTTTTTTATTTTGAAAATTAATTGTATTTGATCTGAAACAAGATCAAATACAATTATATGATCATATGAAACAAACCAAAAAAAAAATTTTTTATAGCATATGTTATCAGCCAAAAGTACATGTGAAAACAATTATCTACAATAATACTATAATATTATGTTTATTTTGAAGTATTTCTAAACAGTAATTTTTTACTTTATTATGGCACTTAAAGAGGTGATTCACCACTGCTGACACCAAGATGGCCTGTGGCATTCCCTTTCACAAAAAAAGTCAGTGAAACTTAACCCATAATGCACTTGGCTGAATACGACTGACCGTGAGTGGGGATATAAAAATGCTAAAGCACTGTAATTTTCACAAAAGCCCTGGTGCTGTCAAAAATCCACCAATGACGTGTTTCAGGTGCCAATTACACCAGGATATCTGTGTGCAGGTAATGTGGAGAAAGAATACACATTGTTCGTTTAAATATGCTACCAACATTGTGGGGTTGAAAATCTGCAAACTTCTGTAAGCAGAAAAATCAAAGCTCGGTTGTTTTGTGCTTGAATGGAAACCCAAAAATTAGCACCCTGACACAGCTTTACATCCTTTCATAAAGGCCTCTAAGTTCATCTTCAGTGGTTTGTCATGTTAATGAACATCCTACTGAAGGCTCTTCGGATATGTGAGGTATGCTATTGTGAAAGACATGCAAATATCAAACCACATAATAGAGCATCGGTTAAACTATTCTTTCCACACAACACTTCAATCATCCAATCGTTGTTCTTGTGCGCTACAACTTTGTGTAACGTGCAAAACTCACATTTGCTTTGAATGCTTAACATTCTCCTGACACTTGAAGAGGAAGAACAGGACAGAAGGGAAGGAAAGTGAGAGTGAGATGACATCTGACCTCACTAACTAGAGTCGACCGGAAGCTTAATCAAATATTGTAAATCTGTAGTACTTCTGATTTGAAGAAATGGGGAATTACACAGAAGAATTTAGGAAATTAGATAAGGAAATGAAACCAGGCTGACGTGGTTCATACGCTCTTCTAGAGTATCATATGTGGTTGAGGAGATGGCATCGGGCCCTCGTGCCATTGGCTGCGTGGCATGTGACCGGCGGGGGCAGGGGCGTGTGCTGGAATGCAGGGTTAGGGGTGCAGCTATGGAAGGTCACGAGGTCAGGGTCATACACACACATGTTGCCCCCCTCCCCCTGATCATACACAGGGGCCTCTGTGCTTCTGTCAGTCCATAAATGACTCCAACACATGGACACTCTCGCTCGTATTCTGCGCTGCCCCCGTAACCCACTGACATAGCAAACACACACAAACCACTGTGCTCCCCTGTCGGTGGACACACCATTATTGTTCTCCAGGGGTAAAAACAAACAAAATACTATTCAACCCCAGAGGACCTCATTCATCCCTAGAAATACACCATCCGTACACTTCCAGTGAAACATTTATTCCCAACGCTCCCAAATCGAGGTACAAGTTCTCCCAAGGCGAGCGGTGTAAGAAAAAAAGTACAGACTTTATCGCTGCAGCGTTTAATACGGTCTCACACTTCAATGTCAACGGAAAATCCTGTCTATGTGTGTGACATTTACAGGCGTTCACAGAAATAGCATGACGGCACAATCGTTTGATGGGCCTGATGGGAAACTAGACAGTGCAGAAAATACAAAACACGTTCGCTCGGTGGCTGTCTCGCACAAACACACGCACATGCTGCCGAACAGGATACATAAGCATGTAAACATAGAGAGGTGCCTGTTGATGTTGAACTGGTTCCAGAGAGACCTGAACAACTGAGGCGGCTGCGCAGCATAACACTGACTAAAATGGAGCACACGGTCTCCTGTGTGACAATGTGAACGAGTGATAAAAGGCTGCTAATTATTCCAAATTAACAATCTATTACACCTACATGGAAACCAGCTTACAGTGAGCATGACAATGACACACTCACAAACATGTAGAATAAATAGAGAAAGCAACATGAAAACTGTGCCAGATTTTTTTTTTGCTATTTAAATTTATTTATACAACTTGAATTTGATTGGCTGAGTGGAATTCTTTATAAGGGAATCATTGAATTATTCACTTAAGTCATTCATTCAACTCCACTGATTCCCTCAAGAACAAAACAAGGGACTAATTGATGGAGTCATTGAATCATTTACTCAATTTGTTTAAAACACCAAAAATGTAAGTTACTCAATATAAATTTGTTATTTATTTAGCTATTGCGTAAAGCAAATATTAGCAACTGTGCTGAATATCTGAAAGCATGTTAATTTATTTAAATGAATAGCAGCTTATGTAATTAAGCACTGAGAATTTATTTTAATAAATGCTTAAACAATTTAAAACTTAGGCTATTGACAAGGTTGACACAATATGACTGAAAAAAGTGAATTCATAAAATACTTGTGGGGGCAAATACTGAATACATTTCTGACACTGATGGCCAACACCTATCTCTGTGAAAAATAACTAACCAATATTACAAATTAAATCTGCAGTCTTAACCACTGACTCTTCACGACCATCTCATGAGACAACAAATTACAGGGTTAGCCATTCAGGATACTGCTGTACTAAATACACACTGAGGCCTGATGGCTAGACCATAGTTAAACCACAGACACTTTCAGATGTTACAGAGGAAACGAGATCAGCCAGGGTCAGATGAAGCCTATTTGTGCAGACACACAGCACCTGGAAAAGAAGGAAGCCTGAAGAGGTGCGCATCATTCTCTGAATTCATGCAAAGTGGCAGTCAGAGAGTGAGGAACTGATAAGAGCAGAGTCTCTTATCTAATGCGATTCATGTGGCGAGAGCTTTTTGATGAAGTCGATAGTGTCAGTTTTACAAGGACTGACAGACACACACATGACTTTTATCAGGATGCACACCATACCAACGCTGTTGTCACCTCCTGTTCTCATAACAAACCACGGCTTTCAGAGAAAATGCTCTCTCACCAAAATGCGCTACGTATTTATACCGCTGTGGGTGTTTGCAGGTAACAGACTGAAGAGATACTAAAATCTGATAAAGAGTGAAGCACTTGGAAACCACATCCTATACTCAGTACTGTATCTTCGTCTCACTCTCTTGCTTGCTCACTTGCTTGCATACTCAGCAGCTGAGCTCACCTCGTAACTATCGAGGTCAGAATGTGGCCTGCACAGCCGTAGAATGATAAAACCGCAAGGTACTTGTAGTAGTTATTGCCACCTGACTTAAAACAACATTTCATCCCGTCTCTGCACCTCATCGCTGACGTTCAGCTTCACAAAGTCAACATACATAAAAATGCCATCGGCTGTGGACTGAAGATGAGATATGTGTGATACGAAACTTTTATCTCGCAAAAAGGGAAAACCAGTGCTATTAAGGCAAGTATGTATTTTAGAGCAGGTTGAGAGGTCAACCACAAAACCTTCATCAAATTTAAATTTTATGCACCTTCTTAGATAAAAATACATTCCATATAGGGAAAAGTTTGGATAATGTTGGCAAAACAAATCACAGCTGAAAGTAAAATGTGGTTTTTGAATGTGTTGATATTGGTATCACAGCATATATAATGAACTTATGAGGTAATGCCTTCCTTTTAGATATTTTCATTGACAACTGGCACACATGCAGAGAGTCTTTGGGATATAGTAATATTCTTTATTAATAACATTAAAGAAAATAACTTTAGCTAACCCAGGCTTTCAAACTCACAATCAGAACAATTCAAGAGGGCCTAGAGGGATTTTAGATATAATCATTTGCAATTGGCCAAGATGTCACTGGTATTCTTGAAATAACAAGATGATAAACAAAAGTAGGCTACTTGCAATTTAACAACCTACATACTACAAAAATGAAGAGTTCAGCTAAAAACAACAAGCTTTACTTGTGAGGGAGGGAAAGGCAGTTTTAAAAAGTGAGAGTGACCATGAAGTGGTAAGAATTCACGCAGAGCCGGACGAACCTCATTAAGGCCAGTCTACAGCGCGAGACAAAACTACAAACGCGTCGCGCGCTTACACACTCGGTGATAACGTCGCGCGCTCGCAGCGTTGATGAATATAATAGTTAAATAAAAGCCCATAAAACTTAAAGCTGCGTGGGTGGCGGGGTACGACCGCTGAGAAAATCGTGATGTGAGAGAAATTATTGTGATTGAGGGAGAGAAAGCGAGAGAGTCTCAACATGGATTCCCAAACATGCCACAATAGGCCTCCTGAGCGCGGCTACTGAAACTTCCTGTAGTTGGCGGGACAGTAGCAACTTCTCAAGTGCATACTGGACAAGTAGATGCATGTTAGGAAATGAATACTTGCTGCAAGTATGCTAACAATGACTAAAGTGAATTCAAACTACTGGAAAGCATTCATCATAAAAGTAGGCGATCCTTTCACCTAACGGGATATTAGTGCGCAGCTCTGTGTTATTAGGCTTCACTGCACTTTACAAGCTTAAAGGTCTATATTTAAAACCCTAGAAACTGGAGCAAATGTAAAGCGGTCCATTTGTAAACAAAGTAACATGCCAATTAAATACTCCGGTGAGAAAGCGGGGCTTCCATTTTGAATGTGCCATGCTCCTGCTACAGGCGCAGAGCGCGAGGAGGAACATTTTGGGGGAAAAAATGTATTTAACATTTTGCGGGGAATTCACAGCATCGATTTCGACATACTTCTAAGAACGACAGAAGTACAAGCTGCTGTTTTAAAGTTGTAGCCATTCAACAGGTTCAGCGCTGACAGGACTGGAAGAAACTGAAATGAAGCGGTCATTAGGTTTGAATGTAACTATTTAAAGTAAAACCGCAAACTTGAGATTTTGTTAACATTAGGGCTACCGTAATGAACAGACTCAGCTGGACTACACGTCTGGACTACACCGCGACACTTGAGGTTATTAAAATGAATGGACAACTGACTGCATTATTTATTAGTTTTAATATTTGAAAACTGCCATTCAAGTTCACGAGATAAACACATATGAGATTAACCATGTAATACAAACCACAAAAAATAAAAATGCCCCAGTAGTGAATCAGTTGACATGTCAGAGTAACAAATCGTGTAAAAAGTCAACTTTTCTAAAAGTAAAAGTCAGTTGTCATGAAACTAATACATCCATTTTGACATCGCTGAATAAAGCTGATGTTTTGTAAAATCCTGACTCGATACACTCAACAAGCTCACAAGTCAAAGAAGTTGGCAGCACTTGATAATGAATGCCTGGGTAACTTACCCGCGTCCCCCGGGGTTTTCATGGTGAAAGTTATCTGCCCCTAACACACAGCGAGCTGGGGTAAGTTGTCAGTTCAGCAGTGGCGAGACTCGGCCTCTCCCGCACCCCCGTCTCCCAAAGGCCAAACTTTTGTCCAATGATCAGCGCTCTTGTTGCTCCCGCGGAACGATTTCTGGCCTCTGTTTGCGATCCCTCCAAACCCCCGACCGACAGCGCTGAGTTTGAGAAGCGGCTCGGTACTTCCACTGGCGCGGTGGGACGGGACGGGGTGCAGCGGAGTTCCGAAACAGCGCTTTCCCGTCTGTCCCGCGAGCGATCGATACAATCCCAACACCGCAGGAAAGCAGCGCTCCGCGTCTCTCTGTTACAAACTCGCGCTCTTGATCTCAGCTGATGATTTTTGCAACATTTTATCCTTGTGTTAGTTTGTCATCTGCTCTCCCGAGGCTCGCCATTCGCAGTATATCAGTCAGTTTCCCATTCTCTCTTTCACACCGACTTTTTTTTTCCTTCCTCCACTCTCCCTAGTCTGAAACTACTCGCTGTCTCCTCCCCCATTTCTCTCTCTCTCTCTCTCTCTCTCTCTCTCTCTCTGGTGTCGTGTTTCGCTCGCGCCCACACGCGGGGGGGAGGAGGAGGAGGGGAACGGGGCATCGGCTGAGTCACGCCCCCTCACCACGAGCCGGGGCTGGCGTCACTGCAGCACGAGGCGTTGTTATGGAGACCGCCATAGCCACTGTCCGTGATGACATCACATCCGCGTCCTACGAGAACTTGAGATTCAGCGTCATCGCGCCCGTTAACGTCAGCAACAAGTGTTTTTCGAGCTAATTAGCCCTCGTTCTCTTTCATTTAATGACTATTATCTACCCCCATCGAGAGGTAGGCTAATAGCTAGTGCATCGAATTATGATTTCCGGAATGTACCCCGCAAGATCAGAGACTCAACACTAAGGGCACTTTTGGCCACTCAAATATTTTCTATCAAAACAAAATGTCAAATATTCTGTGGCTCATGTATCATACATACATATAGTTGTATAAAGGATTTATATATATATATATATATATATGTGTGTGTGTGTGTTAGGACCAATGACAAATAAGCCTACAACATATTTTCCAAGGTAACAATAATTATTATATTTTTTTTTTCATAAATATCATACATTTTACATCAGGATATTTTTTATATAGTATACTACATTTAACCTGAAAGAAAAAAACTTTTCAAAAATGATATTTAAAAATAAGTTAACACTTTACAATAAGGTTCCATTTGTAAACATTAGTTAACTACATTAGTAAACATAAACGAATAATGAAAAATACTTCAAAAGCATTTGTTAACCTTAGTTAATGTTGATTCCAACAACTGGTAATTTAGTAACTGCTCCTACTTTTTTAGAAAAAAAAAACAGTCCAACATTATTTTTGAAAGAACTAAACGGCACGCACGCACACACACAAATCAATTTCAGAAACTAAAAACATGAAAAGTGTATTCAAGTTATATATATACAGGTGCTGGTCATATAATTAGAATATCATCAAAAAGTTGATTTATTTCACTAATTTCATTAAAAAAGTGAAACTTGTATATTATATTCATTCATTACACACAGACTGATATATTTCAAATGTTTATTTCTTTTAATTTTGATGATTAGAGCTTACAGCTCATGAAAGTCAAAAATCAGTATCTCAAAATATTAGAATATTACTTAAGACCAATTCAAAGAAAGGATTTTTAGAAATCTTGGCCAACTGAAAAGTATGAAAATGAAAAGTATGAGCATGTACAGCACTCAATACTTAGTTGGGGCTCCTTTGCCTGAATTACTGCAGCAATGCGGCGTGGCATGGAGTCGATCAGTCTGTGGCACTGCTCAGGTGTTATGAGAGCCCAGGTTGCTCTGATAGTGGCCTTCAGCTCATCTGCATTGTTGGGTCTGGTGTCTCTCATCTTCCTCTTGACAATACCCACAGATTCTCTATGGGGTTCAGGTCAGGCGAGTTTGCTGGCCAATCAAGCACAGTAACACTATGGTCATTGAACCAGCTTTTGGTACCTTTGGCAGTGTGGGCAGGTGCCAAGTCCTGCTGGAAAATGAAATCAGCATCTCCATAAAGCTTGTCAACAGAAGGAAGCATGAAGTGCTCTAAAATTTCCTGGTAGATGGCTGCGTTGACTGTGGACTTCAGAAAACACAGTGGACCAACACCAGCAGATGACATGGCAGCCCAAATCATCACTGACTGTGGAAACTTCACACTGGACTTCAAGCAACATGGATTCTGTGCCTCTCCACTCTTCCTTCAGACTCTGGGACCTTGATTTCCAAATGAAATGTAAAATTTACTTTCATCTGAAAAGAGGACTTTGGACCACTGAGCAACAGTCCAGTTCTTTTCTCCACAGCCCAGCTAAGACGCTTCTGACGTTGTCTCTGGTTCAGAAGTGGCTTGGTAGCCCTTTTCCTGAAGGCGTCTGAGCGTGGTGACTCTTGATGCACTGACTCCAGCTTCAGTTCTCTCCTTGTGAAGCTCTCACAAGTGTTTGAATCGGCTTTGCTTGACTGTATTCTCAAGCTTGTGGTCATCCCTGTTGCTTGTGCACCTTTTCCTACCCAAATTCTTCCTTCCAGTCAACTTTGCATTTAATATGCTTCGATACAGCACTCTGTAAACAGCCACACCTTTCAGTAATGACCTTCTGTGACTTACCCTCTTTGTGGAGGGTGTCAATGTTCGTCTTCTGGATCATTGCCAAGTCAGCAGTCTTCCCCATTATTGTGGTTTCAAAGAACAAGAGATACCCAGAATTTATACTGTAGGGATGGTCATTTATTCAAACTCAAATGTAAATATTCTAATATTTTGAGATACTGATTTTTGACTTTCATGAGCTGTAAGCTCTAATCATCAAAATTAAAAGAAATAAACATTTGAAATATATCAGTCTGTGTGTAATGAATGAATATAATATACAAGTTTAACTTTTTTAATAGAATTAGTGAAATAAATCAACTTTTTGATGATATTCTAATTATATGACCAGCACCTGTATACACACACACACAGTGCCTTGCAAAAGTATTCAAACCCCTTTTTTTTTTTTCTTGTTTTGTTAAACTGCTTTGAATTATTTTATTTTTTTTCCACATCAATCTACACTCCATACACCATAATGGCAAAGCAAAAACAGAACTGCCACAACTTTGTAAATTTATTCATTTTTTTAAACTGAAATAAGTACATTGCATAAGTATTCAAACCCTTAACTCAGTACTTAGCTGAAGTACCTTTACAGCCTCAAGTATTTTGGGTATGATACGACAAGCTTTGCACATTTGGCAATTATCTGCCATTCTTCACTTCGCCTGTTCACCTCTCAAGCTCTGTCATGTTGGATGGGGGCAGACACACATTTTCAGGTTTCTCCAGAAATATTTGATTGGGTTCAATCCCAGGGCTCTGGCTGGGACACTCAAGGATATTCACAGAGTTGTCTATGCCACTCTTGCTGTGTGCTTATGGTCATTGTCCTGTTGGAAGGTGAACCTTCTGCCCAGTCTGAGGTTCTGAATGCTCTGGACTTGGTTTTCATTAAGGCTATCTCTATATTTTGGTGCACTGAGCTTTTCTTCTACTCTGATGAGTCCCTCAGTCACTGCCGCTGAAAAACAGCCCCACTGCATGAGGCTGCTACCAGCACACTTTACTTTTGGGATGGTACTCTGCAGGTGATGAGCAGTGCCTGATTTCCTTCAAACATGATGCTTGGAATTGAGGTTCATCAGACCAGAGAATCTTATTTCTCAGTCTGTGGGTCCTTTAAGTGCTGTTTTGCAAATTCCAAGTTTGTTTTCATGTGTCTTCACTGAGGAGAGGATTGAGTCTGGCCACACCGGCATAAAGCACAGATTGATGGAGTGTTGCAGCGATGTTTGTCCTTCTGTAGGTTTCTCCTATCTCCACATATGATCGTGGAGCTCAACTAGAGTGACCATCAGGTTCTTGGTCACCACTCTAACCAAAGCCCTTCTCCATCAGTTGCTCAGTTTGGCCAGGAGGCCAGCTCTAGGAAGAGTCCTGGTTGTTCCAAACGTCTTCCATTATGGATAATGGAGGCGACATACTTCTGTGAACCTTTTTATGAAAGTTAAATTTTAAACTTTATTGTGTTATCCTTGACGAATTGAGTGTATTCACTACTTTTTTTGTCAAATAAACAAACAAACAAACAAACCTTCAATGCAGCAGAATTTTTTCTGAACTCTTCCCCAGATGCAATTTGATGCAATCCTATTTCTGAGCACTACAGGCAGTTTATTTACCTCAGGGCTTGGTCTTTGCTCTAATATGCATTTTCAGCTGTTAGACCTTTTATTAAGATGTGTGCCTTTCCAAATCATACCCATTCAGTTGAATTTGCCACAGGTTAGCTTCACCCAAAGTGTGGTAACATTTACAAGCAAAATGAATGCTCCTGAGCTAAATTACAACTGTCCCAGATAAGGGTATGAATACTTATGCAACGGAATCATTTACATTTTTTATCTTTCATAAATTTGCAAAGATTGTAAAAACCTGTGATTTGCTTTGTCATTATGGTGTATGGAGTGTAGATTGATGGAGAAAAAAGTAATTTATAGTAGTTTAACATAAAGCGTGAAAAAAATTAAGGGGTTTGAATACTTTTGTAAGGCACTGTATACACACACATACATTTATAAAAACATAGGCTACATAAATTCATGAGATTGCACATTTCACCACCCCTTTTATATTATATTAATTCATATTAATTATTAAAGGGGAGATGAGAAGTAAGATACAGAAACATATAACATGACCTTCCTCAAGTCTCATGATTACATGAAGATTGCCAGTAAGACAGAATCGTATGACCTAATGACCACAATCCCATTGAATTCTGTTGGCACGTGCATGAGAGAGAATGAGAAGTGCGCAGTGTGAGAAAGCGTGTATGTTCATTTCCTGTATGATTTGAATGTGATCCATCTGCTCAAGCATATACATCCTGTTTTAAAACTGAGCACCTGAATCATAAAAGGACCCCCTTCCCTCCCTCACTGAAGAACAGTTTTTGAGTAAATGTGGTGTCTCTCATGAGCAGTGTAGCATGTCTCCTGTTCTAGTTTAGTACATCCTACTGCTAGAAAACAGGGGACAACATATCTTTAAAAGTGCACTAAGTAATTTTATTTCTCCTTTAAAAAAAAATTTTTTTTCTGAAATAACATAATTCAACCATCATCAGACACTTTTTCAGTAAAAACAATAATAATGTTGCTAACTATTGCTTTTCATGATACTGCATTCATTCCACTAGGTGTCAGTATAAATCTAAGATGGCTGACATATCCATGGAAGCCTGTTTCCGCCACGAAAAAAACAAATTAAAAAGGTAATTGCGACTTTTTCCTCGCAATAATGAATTTATTCTCAGACTCTCAGTTCTCAGAGCTGAGACTCTTAGAATTGCAAGATATAAACTGAAAGTTGCGAGACAGAAACTCGCAATTGAATAAAAAAAAGCTCAGTATTGTGAGACATAAACTTGCAATTCTGAGAAGAAAAGTCAGAACTGTGAGATATACACTTGCAACTGCCAGAACAAAGACAGAATTGTGAAATAAAAAGTCAAAATGAAACTTTGCTATTTTGTTTATTCCATGGTGGAAACAAAGTAACAGAATTGCGAGAAAAAAGGCAGATTTACAAGATGTAAAGTTTATATCTCACAATTCTGTTTCTTTGTTTGCACCGCATATTAAAAAATAAAAAAAAGTTAGCAGTGATTTTTTCCCCTCACAATTCTGCCTTTTTTCTCACCTTTTTTAAAAATTCTGTGCGGAAACAGGCTTCCACATACTATACATATCAGCCAGCACAACATAAACAAAACATCTGTTAGAATAACACTGCTTTAAGTATCAACATTTCATCTGGTTTAGAATTAAATTTTTAGCAATTCATCAAATTTTCTCAAATCTACGTGATGGGAACGTTAATGCAAGGCTGCCAGGATGGTCTGATGGCCTGTGCTTTTATGAGCTTTAACCTGATCAATTGCCCTTTCCTTTGAGAGGAAACTGTTGTCATTGTGCTGTGAGTCGTTATGCGTGTTGTATGGTTCTCATGATTGTGCTTCTTGTTGTTATTTGTGCTTGTCAGGCTGTAGAGTGTCAGCAGTCATTTCTGGTCACAGGAAACAGACGTACCTCAGATAAGCATCTCAGCTCCATAATGCTGCTGCTGCAGTCTGTGTGAACGTGTGTGTGTGTGTGTGTTTTGGAAATGTGCTGTCACATCTGTCCGAGACACCCTCTGTTTTCTTTCCCCAGGAAAGAAAACAAGAGCAGTTATTGGGATGGGCAATTTCCTTTAACCGTAATGAACAATAAATACAATCTACTATTGTATTTACACACAATTTTCCATTTCCTCTCTCTCACACTTGCATCTTCTATTTTCTACTTCCTTCTCTCTTGTATCTCTGTTTCCCAGTGTGCTGAAATGTCTTCAACTTGAAAGAAAATTTTTCTTTCTCGTTCTGCTAACTGCTTAATCACTATTCTACATTCTCTGTCTCTCTGCCAAGGCACAGTACATTCTGGTCCGATTCATCCTATTCATCCTTGTACTGTTTCCTTCACTTTTGTATTATTCATCCACACCATTATTTAGCCCCATCAACCTTCGCTTCCTCCTCGTCCTCCGCTCTCCTGATTCTCTTCCACTCCTGAGTCCTGGACTTTACGTCAAGTCTTTTAGCACAGTAAACTCAAGGTTATCAGTTTCTAAGAAAAGTTCCTCACTGTTCTGGCTCTCACATGCAGTGTGTTTATGTGTTGACACACAACTCGCCTTCTCCTCCGCACTTCTGTTTATGTTCAGGTATAACCAGCAGCTCTCTCACAAAGTCTTCTGGCTTCCCACAAACATAGAAAAAGCTGGAGTGACTGGGGAAACACTATAGTCAAACGTTTGGAAACCCCTACTATTTTGTATACTTTCACTTCTGTATGGAAACTGTTTCCGCTTTGACATTGACTGTGTAACACTTTACAAAAGTTAACATGAACTAACAATGAAAAATACTTAAGTGAAACACTTCAATGTCACAATGAAAAAGTTAACTTCAACATTTACAAAATTATTAAAATCAAAAGTTGTTTCTGTTGATATTAAAACGTGTGGGCTATTTTTAACTTTAACAAAGACTAATGTTAGACCGTGTTGTAAAGAACCAGTGATTTCGTGTGATATTAAGACACAGTTGTGTAAAACAAAGTCACACTGAAAGATATAAAGTCAGAGTTAGTTGTTGCTTTATATCTTGCCATATAAAATCACATTTCCCTTCACTCTGGTGAAATTTATGCATTACAAATACTTTTTGTTTTGTAAATAAGTGAATACAGAGGCACTATATACATTATTTTAAAGTATTTAAGCATAAGCCTTTGGTTTAAAAGATCGTTTACAGAAACATCCTTCTCATTTCATTATACCTGCCCTCATTGTTTGATGTAATTTGGTGATTTTACTCAGTTGCAGCATTGTGGGGGAAACCCCCCTCTTCTGTCCCCCTGCCCCGCCAGCTTAACATCCCTGTTCTTCTTTATGAGATGATCAGCATTTAAAATCGGGGTGACAGACAGATGCTGGAGGGTTACAGTGATTCCCAACACCCTTGAACATGCAGTTCAGTCTCTCCTCCCTCCATTTTGCAGTTAATCAAAGTGCATGGTCTCAATATTAAGAAGTGTTCCTGTGTGGCACTGATTTTCCTCAGAAGATAGAGTCCTGAAGACAAATATATGTGCTAGCATGCACTGCATTTTTTTCACCCATGTGTGTTGTTGCACTGTCAAGTTAGGTGGTAAAAGAGAGAGTACTCTGTTTAAGAGGGCCTCATTGTACCTCTTTATCTGTTGGCCTCCTAGTGGAGTGAAGCACACAAAAGTGATGGATCTATTAGACAGAGCAAGAGAGGAAAGCAATTCCACAGGAACGAGAGACCATGCCGTCCTCATGCATCATGCTACACGCTTTCAAATTTAGATTGGTAGTAATTGTTATTATTAAATTCATGATGTTTAATTATGATTTTTTTTTTTAATTGCTGTGTATTTAAAAAGCAAATTAAGTCCGTTAACACAATAGTTCTGCTTTGTTTTCTGTGGGGGGAACAAATAAGTATACTGGATATCAAATTTTATACTATGATATTTTTATTAATGTTGCACAACTAAAGCGTTGTGTCTACTGCATATAAAATCTTGAACTAAAGGGTTAATCAGAAACAATATCAATATTAATAAATATAATAATGAAAAATTACTTTAAGCAAAATGTGAATAAAATAATAATTATAGAATAAAATAACGAACGTATGCTTAATACGTTCTCTTTGATTGTCATTGCATGAGTAACACTGATGAACGATATGTAATAATGTAATAACAACATTGCAACAATAACATGTAATAAACAACATTAATGTTTTTATTTTGTGTAGCAGCTTAAATAATATTAGCTTTATTTGAATAATTTTACCATGCAATCTGTGTAATATTTTGCTGTTCTATAAAATTCTGCTCAGTGACTCTGAACGTTCAGTACGCTGAACATCAAATATTCACTTGACATTGTCATTTTACTTACATTTCAAGACATAATGACAAATGTTGAAAATATTTCAGGTCATTTTTGTAATACCTCTATAGTGTCATTCTCACATTTCTGATTTTATTTCTAAGCTGAACTGAAAATGACCAATTAATATGACGTGAAATTTGTAGAAAAAGACAGAAGTCAGCCAAAAAACATAACTGTTGCCATATGACCAGAAAATGTGTAGCTTTATTAGACAAGTAGAAAAAAAAATCACTATATCTTACATGCTTCCTTTGTACTATTCTGGGGTGCATTTCCCCCCAAAAAAACTATGTCCGCAAGTTCCATCATTACCAATAGAGTTCAGTGGAACTAACAACCAGCTAACAATGATTTTGGGAAATGCACTTCTCATATAATCGCGTCCTTAAGATGAACTGCTTGTTGCAAATCACTTTGGATAAAAGCATCTGCTAAATGAACAAAATGTAAATAAACTTAACTTTATGTGGACAGATGAATACAGCTAAAGAATTACAATTTACAAATTTACAAGAAGAAGAGTTTATCCACTTGTGTTTTTCCATCTGCGTGTCTCCTTGTGAGAGTGGAAGGACGAGAGAGCATGTCAATGGGCTCTTTGTCATCAAAGAACATGTTTATTTTCAAGTTTGGCGCTCCAACTGTCAGGAATCCCATCATCTCCCTTTAGCGCCCCTCCTCTCTCATCCCTGTATTCTTCCCTCAGTCTTTAGGGTCATGTTCCATAGCTTAAAGTGCTTTTTGTCTGCTCACTGCTATAACAGAGAACTGACAATCCCTCTCTCCCGCTCACCCTCTCTTTCTCTCTGCTGGTTTTCACACAAGAGTAATAGGATTACCACACACTGCTCTGCCAAGGACAGAGACTGGAGGGGGAGACAGGAGGACAGGTTAAAGAGGGGAGGAAGAGAGAGAGAGGGAAACGAAGAGTACAAGTTGAAGAACAGAATGCGATGTCGCTGCACACCCAACCTGAAGCCCCTCGGAGTAACAGGCCTGTGATATTTGAGGAGCGACATAGAGGTATGTCAGTTGCTATATTAAGCACACAGTGTGTGTTGATGGTGTCTCCAGTATCTTGCTTAGGATCAAACTCTTCCTATTGGCACAGTTCACTGTTTCCACTACTGAAGCTGCCGTACCTTCATTCCAGCGCAATGGATCTGTATCCGGTACAGCTGTCATTTCAGAGGCGTGGAGTTAATCAGAGGTCCGATTTAGCAGCATGCCAGGCCTAAAGCGGGGTCACCACAGGGCTTCTACTCACTGCTGCTGATAGTACACCAGCTGCTGAACTTCGTGTAATTCAAGCGCCGTCTCAAATCACTACATGACATTTCACAGATAGACAGATGCACAAAAATGGACTTCTGTTTTACAGATACTTCAGATTCATATCAAACATTTGGAACTTATGCTGTAAACTGTTTTAGGATATTACTCATAAAATGTCCCTATACATCGGGGTCGAGAATTGAGGTAGCAAACAGAATTCCGATTGAATGTAAGGAAGTAGTATTGAAATGAACTGGAATTCAAAGAAATTTACTGTCATTAACTGCCATTTTACACTTTGTAACACACATTGTGGACCACAGTGGAATAACACTTCATTTCCCAGAATGCATTACCTTGAAAGTCTTTGAATGGACCCTTTTCACAGACTGTGATGACTTGTGTTCATATAAATGAAAACCCTGAAAGGGGTCATGAACTGCCTTTGTTTTTTTTTTTTTTTATTTTAGTCCTGTTTTTAACCCCCCACATAAGAACACTTTGTTTGATTGGGCGTGGTGGATTGTAGACTCGGAAGTAAACACCCACTGCTATGATTGGCTAACGTTGTGTGTGTTTGACAGTGTACATTCCTCACAGAGGGATGCTGCTGTGATTTAAGTCAAAAATGCACAAATAACTCAATACATATCAAACTACCTGTAAGAAGAGACAAAGCAATAGTGACCACGTAACAAAAACAGTTACTCACACACTTGTGTTGCGACATTACTGTCAGATCCAATATAGTCAGCATTGCATCGCCTTTTAGTTTTAATCTTTTATAAATCCCGTTTTGAATTGTGCCTTGTTTGTAAACAAATCCATGGTAAAATGAAGTGAACAAAGGACCAAGTCCTTACTGACGCAGTCTGGATCTTCATTATCAAAAATAAAGATCATTCACTCGTTCCTAGCAATGGGATCAGAAGTAAGGCAAGACAAACACTGTTTTTCCACAGCTTGGCACTGCACAGCATCTTTTGGTTTTTAGAGCCATCTTTATCGTTTGGTTTCTGCATAGACCTCGCGTCGCTCGTAAACACTACATGCGCAAATTGGTGGGCGGGGCTAAACAGGCAGCGATGTAGAAGCAGGTGTTGATCTTCTTCTGAGGAGGCGGTGCTTATCCACACTATTACATCATAGAGTAAAACTTTCCACAAGCTGGCATTTTGGCCGATTGGCTTCGATATGTTCTGAAAGTTACAGGATGTTTTTATAGTACAATAACCTCTTATATGTCAAAATATCAAGGGAATTTTGGTTTCTCAGTTCATGACCCCTTTAATCTACATTTATAGCTCTGTACTTTGTGTTGTACTACCTTGGCATTAAATGACAAAAAAAAATAAAAAAAAAATACACAAACAAACAAAAAAACATTAGTTAACACTACTGTGTAAATGTTTCTAATACAATGGCTGAGACACATACATTTTTTCAACATAATCAGTCTCTCAATATTTATCCCTCTTTTAAAGTCATAGAAACACTATCATGGAGGAAATGGGAGCACAAAAAGATATTTGTTATAGTTTCCATTCACCACTATAGAAAATTGCCCAACTATGATGACTTCCGCTTCTGAGAACCCCAAAAATGTGAAAAGGATCCATTGAAAATTTACCAAAATCATCTTCCTGTCATAAACTGCTACTTTCTGAAGAAAGATAATTTTTGGGTCCGAATGATGTAGTTAAAACATCTACCAGCAGGGGGCTAAATGTGCAATACCGATCAGCCAAATTTTGACCCCAAGCCAAAAAAAAAAAAGTAGAATAGTTAAATAGAAATATCTGTGTAGTAAATTTCTAGCAACTTAAACATTTGCACATAAAACAATAACTGCATGCTGGTATGGAACAATATGAGGGCTTTTTTTAAGAATAATTTTTGAGCGATCTGTATGCTGAGCTGCAAGAACTGTGCAGTTCAGACAGTTCAATGACAAGTATGAAAGTTTAGCAGTTCATTGCTAAAAACATTTTCTGATTATTCAAAATCTATTCAGCATTCACCACCTCAAGGTACATCTCAGGACAAAATGATTATAAAGCTGTTTGACTTTGCTATGGTTGTAAAGCTGAAGAGACCTTAGGCATTTCTGCTGTAACATGCTATGACAGATGTACGTTATTCTCTGCGTGTGTGGGCTAATCGCAAAGATAGGAAATCTGTGTAGGTACCAAATTCATACTGTGGGCACTAGATGTTCCTAATGACTCACCAAGTCCATGTGTAATGTGGGACACCCCCATATTTTCTCAGTTTTGTGTATTTGTGTGTCTCATGCTCGTAGGATCTGCATTAACTGACAAGATGTGGTGGTGTGTTCCAGACAGATGGCGGTAACCCAAAGCTGCTCGTTTCAAACTCTGGAAGGGAAGATCCATAAAGTATCAGCGATGTGCCCTTGAGTTCGGCAAGTTTTAAGTTTTGCTGGTTAGCATCATCCATCACATCTCAAGACTGTCATTAATTAAGGGTTTGGGTCTATGTTCTCAGCATTACCATAACAATTTTTGTTACCATTTTAAATGTACCAAGTGATTAGTCACATGATATTTGCATTGCAGATAATTGATTCAAAAATTGATTTCTGTGGCAACACAAATAACAAGAAATGTTTCATTTCACAGTCTATTGCTTTGGTTATATGTTATAATATTAAACAACTTATCCAGAAGTTCTTTAACTAGCATTAGCATTAATGTCCTTCATGTAGGCCTACTTTAAATATAAATGCCACACGCAATAATTTTTTCCTTACCTGTCCAACAAATCAATTTGGTGCAATTTGGGCATCACTACACAAGATTTTCTCTGTCATCAAATATTTCCATTTTGTGTATGCCGTACTGTTGTTTATGCTCTTTTTATTTATTTATTTATTTTTGTATTTCCCTGTTGAAGAAAACAGCATATGCTGGTTCTCTGACATTTTTCTTTTCAAATCCTAATTCGTAACCGGTGTTTCTCCCCTGCGCTTCCATGTTGATCACATATATTTACACTATGCCTACATCATCCGCTGAAACACCATTGTCTTATGAACGCACGTACGACAGTTAGAGTAAGCTACAGATTATGGTTTATAAAGTTTTAAATATGGATATTTTTCTTATACAGATGCATTGCTTTGCTTGCGTTCAGAAGGCCTTTATTAACCCCACAAAGCCATATGGAATAATTTTTATGATGGATGGCCACACTTTTTTGGGCTTCAAAATCTCAACCACCATTCACTGCCGTTATAAAGTTTGGAAGAGACAGGACATTTTTTAAAGGGGTCATGATCTAAGCAACTATAATTCCCTTGATCTTTTGACATATAAGAGTCATTGTACTGTAAACATCCTGTTAATTTCAGAACTCAAAACTTTGACGTTAGTCTAAAAACAGCTTATATTGAAGGCCAAAATGACAGGTTTTGGAAAGTTCTACTCTATGATGTAATAGTGTGGATAAGCACCGCCTCCGCAGAATAAGATCAACGCCTGCTTCTACATCGCTGCCTGTTTAGCCCTGCCCCGAGCGAGGCAAACGTGCAGGTCTATGCAGAAACCAAACGATAAAGATGGCTCTGAAGACAACAAGATGCTGTGCAGTGCCAAGCTGTGGAAAAACAGTGTTTGTATTTCCTTCCTTCTGATCCCAATGTTAGGAAAGTGTGGATTAACTTTATTTTTAATGAAGATCCAGACCATGTCAGTAAGAACTTGGTCCTTTGTTCACTTCATTTTACCACGGATTCGATTACAAACAAGGTACAATTCGACGCAGGATTTTCAAAAAGATTGAAACTAGAAGACGATTCTGTGCTGACTATATTGGATCTGAATTATTACGTGGTCACTATTGCTTTGTCTCTTCTTACAGACCGTTTGATATGAGTATTTATGCGTTTTTGACCTAAATCACAGCAGAATGTACACTGTCAAACACACATAACGTTAGCCGATCATAGCAGTGGGCATTTATGTTCGAGTCTACAATCCGCCACGGCTATTCAAACAGAGCGTTCTGATGAGGAGGGTCAAAAACAGGACAGAAAATAGCCTATTACTTCTAAATTATGGGGTTTTATTTAAATATTGAGAACATTAAAAGTGGACTTCAAAGAATAGTACAAAATAAAAAAACAAAGACAGTTCATGACCCCTTTAATATAACTCCGACTGCATTCATCTTAAAGGCGAAAGGCATATACACCTAGAATGACTTGAGGTTGAGTAAATCATTTTCATTTTTGGGTGAACTATCCCTTTAATAGTTGCGATAGCAGTTAATTGACATACATAAAATTAGGATTTCTATAGGATTTCTAATCAGGCACTGAATAGTTCAGCTAAAGGATCACGCAAAAGTCGCACAGAGCAACTACCATAACTGTGGACAAAATTGTTACCTAGAAAATACTGTACTAAGCAGTAGATGCTGTATATTTCTGCTATGAAACCATGTCATAAGTCATTTGGGAGGGTTTGAATGCCTGTAAAATGTCTAAATCACAAGCACACATTCCTCACAAAGGTCATAGGTGTGTCTAATAGAGTTGATCACTGACCATTTGTGTGTTTAGACTGAATGACAATAGCTGTTTAAGAATGGTGTCATAAGTTGAATAGTTTTTGACACTGTTTGCTCTGCAGGTGCGGCAGCTCAGGGAAGGGTGTGAAAACACTCAGATAGAGGAAGGAAATTTGATTGTTTGTGTGAGAATGTCCTCTGAAACACTAAACATCAGATGATTTCCTCAAGCCCACACTGACAGTCTGCATTTGTTTAGCTTGTAATCATTGTTGCAGGATTCCATGACAAAGATAGAGTGTTATGGTTGATAATCTAACATAAACAAAAGAGCATATGCTCCAGCCCCATGTTTGTGGAATTTACTGTGCTCCTGTTACACACCTGAAATGCCACCGTCATCTGTTCTGTCTTGGAGCGCTGTTACACACTCACGCAAACACACACCTGTGCCACTGAAGCGACAGATTGACCACCTGTCTCTGTGAGTGGGCGGGTAGAGTCTGACTGAGGCAGATTGTGAGTGGGAATAGAGATGACTGACGCATCCTGTGACCAATCTGTAAACATCTCACAGCTTCTGCAGACTGAAATCACATTTACTTATGCGCTGGACTTAGGTGGTAAATGATACCTTGACAAGCTTAACTGTTAGCATTCTCAGTGGAAATCCACAATTGAAATACGGCCAAACCTGAGCAGTATATGTCATGTGACTAATTAAAGGTTTATAAATTGTAATTAAAAGCCAGTTCCCCTATGGAGATAATTAATGGGATTTTTGCTTCCGGAACCTGACTGTTGCACTCTATTTCACGCATTTAAGTGCCCCCAAATAATCTATTCACTGTAAAAAGTGATAAGTTGACTTAACTTAAAAAAAATGAGGAAACCCGTTGCCTTAAAATTATTAAGTAAACAATAATTTAAAAAAAAAATCACTTAACTTATTTTTTTAATCATCATTTACTTAAGAATTTTAAGGCAACGGGTTTCCTCATTTTTATTTAAGTTAAGTCAACATCACTTTTTACAGTGTTACCAGTACATGCTGGTAAGAAACCAGTAAGAAACATGCACCTTGTGCTGGATTTAACATAATGTAAGTGGGAAAGGATCATCTAACAAAATCCTCCTTGTCAGTAATGTCAGTGTCATTGTGAACACAACAGGCATTTTTTTGCTTTTAGCCTCCCCACAACTTTGTAGCAGCATGACATCCAACCCACTCAACTCAGGACAAATTTTCAGAAAAGTTTCTGTGACGCTGACATGTTGTAGGCTATACCTCCTAGCATTCAGTGATGCACAGTTTCCACAGTTCAACTCATCTGCTTGTACACAAAACAAGTGCGAAATAACTTGGTAAAAACAATAGGTAGAGTTGTAAGTTAAAGTGATGGATATATAGGCTCCTAAATCAGGGCTCTTCAATCTGCAGTGTTTCATTAAGCTTGGCCAAAAGTAATATGCATAGTGAACTATTTTAACGTGTAGGTTAAATTAAAACAATTGTAAGGTTTTTATTTTTTATCCTTAAAGTATAAGTTTCATGGCACACCTACTGCTAATAAGGCTAATCGCTTCTGTTTCTTTCCCACGCCATGCCTTGGTGAGCGGGTACGAAATACCGCGAGAAAGGAGGATTGTTTTACGGCAGCAAGGAATGGACACGTACAGGTATCCACTTTAATTACGACAGTGATGTATTTACGGCAATGGATTCCACTCACTTAGAGGTCTCTAACCCTGCGTCCCAATGTGCATACTGTCTACCCTATCTGCCCTAAATAGTATTGAAAATTACTAATATCACATAGAATTTAGGATGGATAGTGTGCACATTGGGACGCAGACAAAGTCTCAAAACACACTAAACTTCATACGGTTGCTTTAAATACTCTGACATTATGAACTCATTAAAATAATAATTTTTGATTTGTCATATAGGCTATACTTAATTTTACTTTTTACCAACATACGTTTTAATGTGGAAAGGACGGATCAGCTCAACTTTCGGTTCCTAACTAGAGTTAAACTTTGGTTGTTGTTTTTTTTATTTTTTAAGTAGCAGATGTAAAGACACAATCTTAAAAAGGTGAGATTTTTAATCGTCTAAATTGGAGAGGAGTAGAACATGAGTAAAGGACGAGCTGTCTGGCAAAGACCAGATGTCCTATGAGTCAGATGAGCAAATGAGAACTGTGAAAAGTGGAAAACGAGGGAGAAAAGAGAGAAACGGATAGATCTAGAGAGAGTGAAGGAAGCAAGGGGAAGAGAAGGTGACTAAGTTGAGGCACCATGTGGAGGCAGAAGATCTTGCGGATGATTCATCCATATGAAGGAGAACAGCATGTGGCTGCTGCTGCCCCCCAGCGGCCAAACACGGAGCGACAGCATTACACACTGGATCACACAGCGATTAAATAAACTCACAAGTAAAAGACAACATTTTCATGCACTGTTCTTTTTCTCTACCGTTTTTATTCAGATGAGTGAAACACTTTCAGTTACAAAAATGACTTTAAATGAACAACACTGTACAATGAACAAGCGAGTTATTTGTCAACTATTTTTTGGTTTCAGAGATAATTACACCAAAAGGCTAACCTGTCACCATAGGGAGAAAAAGAGAGACACAGAGGACAGAAGAGAAGAAAAAGGAACTGCTCAACTCAAGTGAGAAAAAAGGAACGATGGAAAGGGTAGAAACATGACAGCGTACATCAACAAGCAAAACAGACGCACACATTCACGCACATATGCCAAAATAACCGCATATCTGTCCGACTTTAGAGTGTAAAATACGTTCACGCTCACATGAACATATGTACGCACAGACATTGACGCACCCACGCGCTCTCATTTACGCACTGAGTGAGCAGCGAACATGAAATCAGGGAGAAGATGCAGGGGACAGATTAACACCACTAACCCCCAAAAACGGAAACAAAAATTTATCACAGACATAACAAGTCTTTTCTTTAAGATCATCATCATCATCATCATCACCATGAAGATTTTTCCCCAAATAATGAATAATTAAAAATATACATTTCATCATTATCTTCATCGTATGATACTTTGGATAGTTGAGGTTATAGTATACCTTCAGAAACTGGGTTGCTAGGTGACCAGGAAAAGAGACAAAAGAAAACAGCTGAGGATGTGTTAGTGTAGCTCTTTGGTTTAACTAGACGTGTTTAAGATCTTTGCTATTTTTAAAAATCTTTTTAAACACCTTTGGACTGAAGCTGGTATTTTTTTTATTTATTCTTCTTCTTTAATGTATACTATATAGAGAGAGAGCAGGTAAAACAACAAGTAGAGAGTAAAATGAGAACAAAAAGACTCATATTTGCAGTTCTCTTAGGCCTTTTCAAATGCTATGATTTATTTTATTTTTTTTTTCTCGGGAATTTTCACCCATATCCGATTGTTACTAATTAATCAATTGAAAAACGCTGCGATTGTGTGCAGGATTTTAGGGAGCGTGTGTGTTGTGCTCGGTCTCAGAACGACGTGTTGCTTTGGTATCATTCTCTGGAGATTCACGCCACTGAGACTCACACTTTGAACACGCTCCCTTACGCTGCAGCTATTACTTGCATATCAACATCGCGAAGTTTTTAAGACGTCCGGAACTGCGCCTGACTGTAACGGTAAGAAGGAAAGCTAGAGAAAAGATAACGCAAGATTGAAAGGGTTCCCCTTATATTCCTCTCTAACATCTCCTGCGTTTTAAGACATAAAATTTGTCACCTAGCAACAACAGTCGCCGCCCGCTCTTCAGTCACCTTTCTGACTTATATATATATACACATGCACAAGTGTGTACATATATGAAAAGGTGTGTGTATGTGTCCTGCCCTGTGTTTGGTGACTGGAAAAGTGGTCCCAGGGGCCGAGGGAGTGAACGTGCCAGCGCATCAGTGAAGTTCTTTGAGTCTTCATAATGTTCCCTGGCCTATGAAAACACCTCTCCTTGGCCCCTACTTCTCTGTTTTAAAGCATTCATCTATTTGGTTTGTCGTTAAGAGAGTGAGGTATATGAGGAACTATCTCTCTTCTACACCTCCTAACCAGGAGACAGAACAACAGACACGCTACAAAATAAATACATAGCAAATCAGGAATAGAAATAGGACAAAGAGGAGGAGGAGGAGTGAGGCAGAGAGCAAAAAGAGAGGAAGATGGAGCACTGATACATTTCCACTATCATACATTCCGCTGTATTTTCTATCCAGGAACACCAAATCCCTCCATCTTTCCTCTCTCCTAAAGTTTTTGGTTTTGTAGCTGTTTAAAGCTTTCAGGTCAAGGCTCACGGCAGCACTGCGCTCGCACTGCGCTCGACGCCGTCACAATTGGTAGCCTTTGCGACAGTAACCATAGCAACACCATCCCTAACATCAGCAGTGGCGAGACAGGTATGTACAGATACAATGCACGCTCCTATAGGACCTTATCCCTTCTAAGCCATGGCAGTGTGTGCTTTTACTCTGGAAGGTTACTTCAGCGTTGAATGAATGCTACCGAAACATTTGAGCAGAAGAAACACAGTGCTGCTTTTTCCCCTGATAGGTTTCCCCCCCCACAGGCTCTGTCCAGTAAGGAACAGCTAAGAGGTCGAGAAGACAAGTATCCGCCCTTACGCTGTCAATTAGCGGCCGGCCCGTCAGGACCGACGGTTGCATTTCTCGATGGATTTGGTTCGAAAGGTCGCCTTGGCAAAGGAAGTTTACATTTGAATACAATCTGGTGCCTCAAACACACCCACTACAAAACAGCATCTGGAATATATTAAATAAATAATAATATTAATAATAATTAAAAAAAGGTTTGTTAAGAAAATTCACAAATGAGCAAGAGGAGAATAAAAAATAAATAATAAAAAAAAATTTTAAATGGGGGAGGAAGAAAACCCAAAAGCCCAAAAGAGAGATAGTGTGAATTTTTGGTCTAAGTAAATATCAACATTTTTTTATCTTTTCACAATGTTTTTCTTCCATACATTAGCAATTAGTAAGCATTATAACATAGATCATTTACTACAAAATCTATAGAAGCACTAACTGACCCATTTGGACTATACGGTAACGTAGAGAACTGACTTCATGAATCCATCCCTCGTTGAACCTGCAGCGCTCACCGACTACAGATTTCAGCACGATATAAATACAACGGTAAGGTGGATGAGAGCATATAAATTGTTGTGTATGTGATATTTGGTTCTCTTTAAAGCTTGTTTATACTCAGCTTTGGTTCTTTGGATGTACTTGAGCGTGTTTATCCTGGTTTCTTATCTGTTGAACTGAATTTTCACAGTATTGTTTCAACCACCTGATTAGAGTCTCTAACACAACTAGATAGGAACGAGTAAGGAACGTAAAAAATGAGATTTCCGCAAATACGTGAATATCTTTTCCCCAAACGAAAGCACACAAATCTACACACACAGCCAAGAAAAGTCCCACAAAACAGACCAAACGAAAAGACCAAACGTAACAACCCTCCCAACCCCCAAATGAACCCGAAACATCTTCTTCAGATGAGTCCAGTGAGGTCATCAAAGATCCCACCACCCAGGACCAGGAAGAGTTTGAATGACAGGAGGCAGAGGCGGATCCCTTGCTACATGGTTCTGGGTGACCTTGGTCCAGAGATGCATGAAGGGATACTCTTTTTCTGTACAGCGACTCACTTTGCTCCTCCATCCGTTTTTTGGCTTGGTTCGTTTTTGGTTTTCCTTTATGGGAAGTTTGGCTGGCTGTGAAGTTTTGCTTCATTTTTTGGCTTGTAGAAGAAGCAGAGAGGATGGGAGCCCCTTCGCCATGACAGTTTCCCAAGTTGCCATGCTGTCTTACCAGAGCAGCCTCGTCAAGGTTTGGGCCCCCGATCTCTTTCTGCATCGTGTGAATGATGAACTGATCATGTGTGAATGGATCGCTTTGGTATTCAAAAGGGAGAAAGTGAGTGAGAGAGGCATGAAATGGAATGAGGAAGGATGCAAGCACTTAATTAAGAGAGAAATGAGAGTATTTACACTTAACTAGAGGCGTGAAAGCTAGAGAGGAGCTTGGTCTCACTTTTATTACACTATACGACATTCATGTCATCGGACAAACAAGTGCATCAAGCTATGCAGTGCTAATATGATGAACATCAAAGACCAACCACCCAATCCTCTCTATATGCTCGATAAGACATGGAATGATGATGATGATGATGATCATATGTACTGAAACATTCAATAAAGACAGATGGAAAACTCTGCTACTTCTGTGAAAAAAAAAAATAGACAAGAATGAGGAAGAACCAGAGAAACACAACAGCATTGGGAGTCCGGCTCATTCATATTTAAAATTAAATCATAAAAAACATGAAAGAAATGATGTGATTGCGTGGCAGATATGATGATGAGCTCAGAGATGGCTGGATTGTTGTCACTGGGTCTGGTCCTGGACGGTTGGCTATTTACAGGTCCTTTGGATAAAGCTTTTCCATCCGTATTTTTGGTGTTTGTTTTTGGTATTTGAGATTTTGGTATGCTTGTATTTTTTTGTCATAGTGAGTCTCTCAAAGTTCCATTATACTTTTTGGTATTCAGTACTCCACACGTTTGCTTCAAAGAGTTCTTTTAACACACTGTAAAGTTTGTTCTCTTTGTTGTTTTTGGTGCTCAAGGATCTCTTTTTGTCCTCTTCTTACTGCACTACATAGTTTATTGTTCTCCTTTTATTTATGTATTTGGCTGCGTCCAGCTAAGCCGCATGGTGTTTTTTTGGTTTCGTTTTCCCTCCTCTCCTCTTCCTTCCTCCTTCCACTCCGTCTCTCCATCTCTCCCCTCTTCTACTCTGTATATTTTTGGCATCAGTAGAGCGGGAGAGCGGAAGAGAGAGAGTGTGAACGAGAGGAAACGAAAGGGAGTGAGGGGATCATGAGATGCTTTGGTTGACAGGTAAGGTTTCATCATCTCCTCCTCCTCCTCTTCCTCCTGTGATTGGCCTTGGGCAACGTCACTCGATTTTAGCCCCTCCTATCGAGTGTGGGCTGTGTAGCAATTCGCCGGAAGAGCAGGAAGAGACGGGGCTCGAGCAAGGGGAGGGACTCATGCAGCCTGTGACAGGAAATGAGGTTTTGGCAAGAGCTGAACTGCCCAATCCCATGCCGGTGCCTGTTGCCATGGGCAACAAAGAGGAGTGGTTGAGAAAGAGGGAAGAGGGGAGACCTGCTCCTTGGCCTCCAGAACCACCAATTAACACCTTGCTGCTGCCCTCAAGACTGGAAATGGGCAGCTGGCCACCACTGGCTGCTAGAGCTATGAAAGAAACACAGTATTACTCACAAACATCAACGAAACTGACGTTACGCATTAAACAGGATGTACTAGTACCATGTGAACGGATGAGCAGATGTGAAAAGGGGAGAAAAGGAGTGAAAAGATGTAAACAAACACTCAAACAGAGAGGACACAGTAACACATGACTGATTTGAGGTGGCAGAGTCATTAGTCTCTCTCGCCCTCCCTTTCGCACAAACCTTGGATAGTAGCAAGTGGGTTGCTGCCAAGAAGAGCTTGGTTCATTCCTGTGTTAACTCCCCTCATCGTATTCCTGAGTCACACAAACAAATAACCAACCCACAAACAGAAAGGAATACAGGGAAGAGGAAGGGGAAAAAAGAAAACATTTAGAAGCATAGTTAAGAGCTAGAAAAACAGTGCAAGAAAACAAGTCTTTGCAGAGTAAATACAGCTTTTCTTTTAATACAGTGCAGGCTACACACCAGCAGACCTCAGTGAGGCATCAGTCCGTAACAACCCTTATGCTAATATGTCGTGTGATTTGACCAAATCTTTTGAACAAATACACAAAAAATGTCAGCACTTAAAAATTAATAAATGTAAAAACAACAACAATATATATATATATATATATATATATATATATATATATATATATATATATATATATATATACACACACACACACATATACACAGTGAGGAAAATAAGTATTTGAACACCCTGCTATTTTGCAAGTTCTCCCACTTAGAAATCATGGAGGGGTCTGAAATTGTCATCGAGGTGCATGTCCACTGTGAGAGACATAATCTAAAAAAAAATCCAGAAATCACAATGTATGATTTTTAACTATTTATTTGTATGATACAGCTGCAAATAAGTATTTGAACACCTGAGAAAATCAATGTTAATATTTGGTACAGTAGCCTTTGTTTGCAATTACAGAGGTCAAACGTTTCCTGTAGTTTTCACCAGGTTTGCACACACTGCAGGAGGGATTTTGGCCCACCTCCACACAGATCTTCTCTAGATCAGTCAGGTTTCTGGCCTGTCGCTGAGAAACACGGAGTTTGAGCTCCTCCAAAGATTCTCTATTGGGTTTAGGTCTGGAGACTGGCTAGGCCACGCCAGAACCTTGATATGCTTCTTACAGAGCCACTCCTTGGTTATCCTGGCTGTGTGCTTGGTCATTGTCATGTTGGAAGACCCAGCCTCGACCCATCTTCAATGCTCTAACTGAGGGAAGGAGGTTGTTCCCCAAAATCTCTCAATACATGGCCCCGGTCATCCTCTCCTTAATACAGTGCAGTCGCCCTGTCCCATGTGCAGAAAAACACCCCCAAAGCATGATGCTACCACCCCATGCTTCACAGTAGGGATGGTGTTCTTGGGATGGTACTCATCATTCTTCTTCCTCCAAACACGTTTAGTGGAATTATGACCAAAAGTTCTATTTTGGTCTCATCTGACCACATGACTTTCTCCCATGACTCCTCTGGATCATCCAAATGGTCATTGGCAAACTTAAGTCAGGCCTGGACATGTGCTGGTTTAAGCAGGGGAACCTTCCGTGCCATGCATGATTTCAAACCATGGCGTCTTAGTGTATTACCAACAGTAACCTTGGAAGCGGTGGTCCCAGCTCTTTTCAGGTCATTGACCAGCTCCTCCCGTGTAGTTCTGGGCTGATTTCTCACCTTTCTTAGGATCATTGAGACCCCACGAGGTGAGATCTTGCATGGAGCCCCAGTCCGAGGAGATTGACAGTCATGTTTAGCTTCTTCCATTTTCTAATGATTGCTCCAACAGTGGACCTTTTTCACCAAGCTGCTTGGCAATTTCCCGTAGCCCTTTCCAGCCTTGTGGAGGTGTACAATTTTGTCTCTAGTGTCTTTGGACAGCTCTTTGGTCTTAGCCATGTTAGTAGTTGGATTCTTACTGATTGTATGGGGTGGACAGGTGTCTTTATGCAGCTAACGACCTCAAACAGGTGCATCTAATTTAGGATAATAAATGGAGTGGAGGTGGACATTTTAAAGGCAGACTAACAGGTCTTTGAGGGTCAGAATTCTAGCTGATAGACAGGTGTTCAAATACTTATTTGCAGCTGTATCATACAAATAAATAGTTAAAAATCATACATTGTGATTTCTGGATTTTTTTTTTTTAGATTATGTCTCTCACAGTGGACATGCACCTACGATGACAATTTCAGACCCCTCCATGATTTCTAAGTGAGAGAACTTGCAAAATAGCAGGGTGTTCAAATACTTATTTTCCTCACTGTATATATATATATATATATATATATATATATATATAGTATCAAAATAAATGTATAATTTAAAATTACGGTAATATTTGTATTTAAATTAATATTTTCTCTATTTATGTGTGTGTGTGTGTGTGTGTGTAGGGGTGTAACAATTCATCGATATGGATCGATACATCGATATGATGTCTGACGATACGATGCATCGATGCCACGCGTAAAATATCAATCTCTATAGTATAATTAAGCACCTTTATTTTGGCACTGTACACATTTTCAAATATAATGTCCGTCTATGCATTACCGCCAACGTGTGCATTCTCGTTCAAACTCACGTATCAGGACTCGATGTAAGGACTGCCCGAAGGCACAAGGCGAGCATAACAGACGCTCGGGATTGTTTGCGGAGCAGTCGAGCGCTGTGTGAGAAGTTTTCTGCGCACACATCTGAAGTGCACATACACAGACTGCCGAGTCTACACCGCGCAAGTACTAAATTGAGCTCTCTTCCGTTTGTTTTTTGTGCATGGATGAATAAATACAGACAAAATTACATCAAAATGTGTGTTTTGGTGAATATCCTAGTAAACACAGTTGGTTAGGCATATGTCTTAACATAAACAGTTGAGAAAGAAAACGCATGTGTATCAGTAGCCTAGTATATTAAATCCGTGCTTTCGTTCTTAAAGTGAAAGCAAACGCTGTCAAAGAAAAATACAAGTGCTCGCTGCTCCTGACTAAATAACCTTTGTAACATCAAAAATGATTAATCTATATTTCATTTATACTGTAAAGACTATGCAGTTATTTTACATTTGATTATTACATTTCTGTAGCATACCTGAGCATTTCTTTAAGACTGAGCAGAAAAACCTGAAAAGCACTGTTTATTGAACTTGTGTCTTTGTTCTATTGTATTTATTTTCTGCTATTGCTTGTAATTTGGTTATCTGTAGAAAAGATTTTTAGCACTGAGCCCATAGCAGCCAGAATTGTTTTTTCCAATTGTTTATTTTCTTTATTGTAAAAACAAAAAAAAAAAAAAAAGTGTATAGGCCTATTTATTTGTTGTGAATGTTCTAATTGAGGTACAGGATGTGAAAATTTCAGATAAATGTTCATGTTATATATTTTGGTTGCATTTGTGAGTTAATTAAAAATGTAGATGGTTGTTTAAAATAGCTATATAATATCGAAATATCGATCGATATACTCCTGTAACGAATTGAATCGTAATCGTATCATAGAATTTTTTGAGGTATCGGCAAATATCGTATCGCTGGGTATGAGAATCGATATCGTATCGTATCGTGACGAACCATCTGATTTACACCCCTATGTGAGTGTGTACATAGTACTGTTTAAAAAGTTTGAGGTCAGTAACTTTTTTTAAAGAAATTTATACTTTTATTCAACAAATACGAATTTAATTGATGCATGAAAGTGACAGTAAATCTATTTTTTCACTGCGTTAAAAAAGGTTCTATCAGATAAATGCTGTTTTCTTGAACTTTGGAGTAATGACAACACAGGAATAAATGACATTAAAACATTAAAAAATATAATAGAAAACATTTATTTTAAATTGTAATAATGCTTTACAATATAACTATATTTCTGATTAATACAGCCTTGGTGAGTTATTTTATTTTTTTTATTTTTTTTTTTTCCAATCTTGGCAACACCAAATTCTTGAATTGTAGTGTATATATATAAAATTGATCAAGGTAATATTTACATGTATTTACAATATCATTAATTATAATAAATTCTGTACCAATAATTAATATATCATATTTAATTGATAGTAATATAACTGTGTATCTAGTCAAATAAAGTTGTCTCAATGTCAAAAACAGTCAATTTGCCAGAATTCACCTTATGCCCTAATCCACATTTTCCTATAATTGACAATGACAAATAAGTTTATTTGAGTGTTTGTGTGTGAATTTTATATTTGTGTGTGTGTGTGTGTGTGTGTGTGTGTGTGTGTGTGTGTGCGGGGTGAGGACACAAGGAGAAGGTGACTTACGAGGACATTACCCCATGTCCCCATTTTACAAAAAGCTTATAAATCATACAGAGTGAGTTTTTTTGAGAAAGTAAAAATGCACAAAGTTTCCTGTTACGGGTAGGTTTAGGTGTAGGGTGATGGAAAATACGGTTTGTACAGTATAAAAACCATTACACCTGTGGAGAGTCCCCACAATTCACAAAAACAAACGTGTGTGTGTGTGTAAGAACACAGACTCTGCTGGTTGTATTCACCTCAAATGTGCAGCAAAGTCATTGATGTAGTTAGAAACGTCACCATTCTTTTTATACCATGAGCTGTGGATGACAAAACCACACACACAAAAATACATTTGCACACACACACACAAACACTGCAGTTACTTACATTTGCTGAGCCACAGGGAGTAAAAGGTGATGAGTATGTGCTGAGTGGATGTGGATATATGTGTGTGTGTGTGTGTGTGTGTGTGTGTGTGAGAGAGAGAGAGACAGAAATCAGCTCACCCTGTGTTCAGACTTAGTGTACTGTGAGTCGGAGGGGCGGGGCTGGCATCACTGCGGGGAGGCGGGGATACAGGAGATGGTGCAGAGCTTAAGGAGGGTCCGCTTGGGGTCAAAGGGCAAACTGATGACATAGTGGTCACTGACAGAGGGAAATAATAAGAGATAGAGCATCCATCATATATATATATATATATATATATATATATATATATATTATATAATTATATGTATCTCTGATCAGAAGATGTCCACTTCTGTGCCCTACCTGCTGTACCGAGACTGCTCACTGTCTGCGATAGTCCCTGACTGGGCATCTGTAAGGAAGACGCGGATATGATGTCACAGGTCAAAAGGGAAACATGACGGACAGAGAGTAATGGAGGGTGAAAAAGGAAATAGGGTGGTAGAAGGCTTGTGCTCTGTGTGTGAATTTAAGTTACTCAGCTACAAAATTATTGAGCAAAAAAGTTTGAAAGTGAAAACATGTAATATTCCTCCTAAAGAGTTAGTAACAGAGGCTGAATCCTCCTATAGTATTATAACAATGACAGTGAACTAGTTGGCTATGAAGATATGAATTATTACACATTAAAATGCAAAGCAATGCAGGGTGGGGTGAAACCACATTCAGGAGTGAATGATATGTGTACCATTATGGGAATGATTATTATTATCTGCTCATGCAGGAGAAACTAGTAGTGTTGTGGCACAGGGTGGCTGGAGACAGGGGTATGGGCCAAGGGAGCAAGCCGGGTCGTACCATGTGCGGGCTGTAGCAGGGGGGTTTGTGCGAGGTGGGCTGGGGTTGGCTGGGCAAGGGAGGGGTGGCACTGGAGGGGTTAATACGTTTCTCTTTCTGCCGGCGGTTGCAGAACCAGACGCGGATCACCTCCTTCTCCATGTTGAGCTTTTCAGAGATGAGCAGGATCTCCTCTGAGGTAGGCTTCTGGTTCTGAATGCAGAAAACAGAACCGTGGTTTAGGATGGGATCATTTGAGTACATTAATTTCGGAAGTATTTAGTTATCTACTACCACTTCAAAGTTTGGGGTCAGAAGTTAACAGAAATTAATACTTTATATTCAGCAAGGATGCATTGAACTGAAAAAAGGGTCAAAAAGTGACAGTAACAAAACATTTTTATTTTAATTAAATGCTGTTCTTTTAAAATTTCTATCAATCAAATAATCCTGAAAAAAAAATGCATCACAGTTTCTACAAATATATTAAACTATTTAAACTGTGATAACAAATGTTTCTTGAGCACCAAATCAACATATTGATTTCTGAAGAATCATGTGACACTGATCACTGGAGTTGTTATAAAATATTAAAATGAAAATTTGTTGTTTTATATTGTAATAACATTTAATAATATTACTGTTTATACTGCATTTATAACCAAACAAATGCAGCCTTGGTGAGCATGACAGACTTCTTTTGGAAACAAATAAAATCCAACCCTTAATATATGTTGTGCAATGGATTTGTAAAAATGTGTTCTGACCGTGATGAAGCTGCGTTCCAGAGCGATGCGGATGTTGGTCTCAATGCTGGTGCGTTTCTTCCTACGGCGGCCAGGCAGGCCCTCAAACCCCAGCGAGGGAGAAGAAAGAGAACTGGGACTTGGCAGGGTGCTGTCCATCGACATCGTTTCTAAGTAAACCATTAAAAACATTTTATGTTTACTATTTCAACCGCAAAATGTTTTATATAGCCTACTGCCATATCACATTGTTTTACATTTTATTTTTTAATAATGATGTAACTTAAATGGCACTTAAACTGTAGTTTTAATGTATGTACATGAACATGTTTTTGAGACTGAAAGAAAGTTAAAGGAATAGTTCACCCAAAAATTTAAATTCTGTCATAATTTATTCACCCTCATGTCGTTCTAAACCTGTATAACATTCTTTTTTCTGTGGAACATGGCTTCCATTGTATGAACAAAAAATACTTAAGACTTAAAAACTTAAGTCAATAGGAATTGAAACTGTTTAGCTGCCAACATTCTTCTAAATATCTTTTGTGAAGAAAGAAAGTCATCCAGGTTTGGAACAAAATGAAGATTTTCAGAATTGGGTGGACTGTTCCTTTAAGCACTAGGTTTGATTGACAGCTGTAACGTCTAATGCAGCTGTTTGTGATGGTTACCTGCGTCATTCAGCCACTTCTCCAGTAGAGGTTTGAGTTTGCACATGTTCTTGAAGCTGAGATTGAGCGCCTCAAATCGAGAGATGGTGGTCTGACTGAAATCGTTCCCATAGAGCTTCCCCATGGCCAATCCCACATCACCCTGTAGAGGGAAACAGAAATCAAACATTACTATACAGGCAAACGCAAATCTTCTGAGTGTGCGTGTGTGCTTATGTGTGTGTACCTGTGTGAAGCCCAGTTTGATCCTTCTCTGTTTGAATGTGCGGGCAAATTGCTCCAGTTCCTCCAGATCACTGGGCTCCTCGGGATGAGCGGTCACCGAAGTCACTGTGTTCAGGCTGCTCTCTGCAACCTTCTCCCTCTGCCACAAACCAGACACACACATACAAGACTCAAACGTGAGTGTCAGATGGAAATATGAAAGCACACACACCACTGTTCAAAAGCTTTTTGTTTTTAAAGAAACGATATGCTCACTGAGGTTGCATTTATATGATTCAAATTATCATTTTAACGGCATTCATTTTATTAACGCGCGATTAATGCAGTGCACATTTTCTGTTTGACCCGTTGCCTTGCCCGTAGTTGGAGAAATGGAGATGCACAGTGTTGCCAATTTCAGATTCAGCGACTTTTTTCAAAAAGGTGCCTAGCAACAATACATAACACATAATTGGACAAACCTTATTTAGTTTCTGAGACTCGCCGGTACTGTGGCACTACCACAAGGTTTTGCGTCTGCTCTGATCAGCGAGCGGCGGAGAGGAGCAGCGCTTTTAGTTAAAGCAGATATTATGTTGCTTCTCTAGTTTTACATGCAAGTATAGCCGAAATCACAGCACAGCTATTGTCTTTATCTTATGTGTATTTGATTTCATCAGACTAAGACTCGAATATAAATCAGGATTTTTGTGCAGATTAACATCTTGGAAGGGGGAGCTGGTTATGTAGTCTTAATTGGTCACGTTTCAGTCACTATTTGATATTAATTTGGTTGTCTGACTACAGAAACAGTAAAATATAACAATGAAATGAGAATTTGGCTGCATCAAATTACAGTATGTGGGCACAGAGAGGCAAACAAATATAATAATAAATAATAAATGTACATTTAGCATGTTCAGAAGAAGTGAGCTGCCCTGTCCTGCAAATAATGTAAACAGGCTTGTGTAAGTAAATTGCTGTGCAAAGAAAGAGAAGTAATGGGAACCTGGCATTTCTATGTTCTTTTTTTCATGTGTCTAATAGACATGAACAAGTTATTTAAAAAATATCTATGACCTTTGAAACATTTCTAGTCTTCATGCTCTATGTTGAATATGGTTTCAATAATAATAAACATACATTTGCATAAAGCATCCATATTTGTTCATGTCCATGTTGATTAGAGTTTTAAAAACTTGAAAAGTATTCATTTAGAACAGATAAAAATGTGCGATCGAGTTGCGATTAATCACGAGTTAACTCGTGACACTCATGCGATTAATCACGATTAAATATTTGAATCGATTGACAGCCCTAATTAAAATACTACAAAAACAGAAATATTGTAATAATGTTTTCTATCTTAATACATTCCTGTAATGACGAAACTGCTGAATTTTCAGTAGTCTTTACTCCAGTCATCAATGTCATATGACCATTCAGAAATCATGTTGATTTGGTGCTCAAGCAACATCAATGTTGAAAACAGTTCATATTACTACTTATTATGCTTAAGTAATGCTTTTTTCAGCATTCTTTGAAGACTAAAAAGCTCAAAAGAACAGCATTTATTTAAAACAAAAATCACTTGTAACAATCTATCATTCTTTACTGTCACTTTTTTGACACTTATTGACAATTTATTGTGTCTCTGCTGAATAGAGTGGGGGAACTATGATGTCACTTTGTAGGCGAAAACCCGGATGCGAGTGCATTTTAGCGCTTCCGGTTCCAATGTCCCAGAGTCAATTGGTTTTTTGAATGGGATTTTGGTTAAATCCCTAAAATAAGGTCCGTGGTTCACACAGGCTCAAGATACTTTCACGTTTTATTCTACGACATAAAACACACCAGTTACACCACACTCATGATTTTTTTAAGCTGTTATGTTTCTTAAAAAAGACGGTTGCTAACAAGTTGCTAAATGGGACTACAGGCGCTGTCGGAGACATTAAACGTCATCACGCTGAACAGTTTATCAATATACAGTATTTTCCAGTTGTAGTATAATTTGTAATTCAATTAATTTTAGGATAACCAATGAATAGTTTACAGCATTTTATATTGTTGTTCGATGTTTTTTTTTTTTTTTGCTTTGCCCCGAAATGCAACGTTTTCAGAGGGAAGATGCTTGTTTTATTGCTTTACTGACACGCAACATAAGGTAAACGCATATTACGATTATTACATGTAAACACCACATTTGCCGGCTTAACGTGGTGAAAGTTAAACTTTAATGATGCATATTGCTTAAAGGCACGTAAAAATTAAATGGTTGCAGACACATGAAGCGGTTAGAAAACATAGATTGAGGATTTCCTTGAAGCACGGATAAAATAACATTTTGTGTACCAATCCTAACAAAATGAGAGCTGAAATGTGGTACTTTGTTCACTAAATAAGTTTAATCTTACCGTATCCAAAAACTCGCTCACTCTGCTGTTATTTAAATACGCGGGGATACGTTTTTAATTAAAATATTCATATTAATCAAGGATTTATTGACTTTTAATGCACCTTATTTCGAAATGTACAGAAATACGTGCTTTAAATGTCCTTTAGTTATGATTATTTCATTTATTCACTATACTATTTATTACTGTGTCTCATTTCAGTTTTAGTTTGTCTCTAGTTTTGTATTTATTCATGAAACGGTTCCTGTAGTGTGGATTAAAATTCATATACAGAGTAAATCCTTCACTGAACATGTTAAAAATAAGTTTGAAACAGTTGTCGGGAGCTGGTGGTGACGCTGAAGGCGAGCGACCGTGGTGCTGTAGTTCGTTTATAGCCTAAGTTTAGCTTTTCAGTTCTGGCGCTTTTATTTAGACTTCAAAATTCGTCAAAGTTATATCATCTTGTCTAGATTATCTTGATGGACAAAACGTGTAAGTTTCATGAACTATGGTTGAACACAGAGCTTATTTTTTGCGATAATCCAAAAGCCTATGGGAAAATCCTATTGGCTTTTTGTCGAGGAACCAGTTTCATGCTAACCGCCGATCCGCCTACAGAGTGACGTCATAGTTCCCCCACTCTATAAAAGTGCTGTTTAAAAAAAACAAAAAAACAAACAAACATCTTATTCACCCAAGTCTTACTACAGCTGTCAGACACACAAAATTAAAAGTTCATAAACAATACTGTTTCCCTTTTTCAAAAAGGGAACTGAAAATGTCATACATTTAAGTAATCACTTATTTTATTCTGCTGTATGTTTTTTTTATACATTTAACAAAGAAATATCTTTCCAAGTTCACCTTGGAAACTGTTTAAGTAACCTCGTTGGGGAACTGTAGACTATTGTCAGATATTGTACCTGTGCTTGAAGACTAAGTCTGTGTGGAGCGGCCAGCAGGCTTCCTTGGTTTTGCTGAGGTAGTGGAATTAGATTTGACGTTGATAGCAGCCCTGAAACATACACAACCATGCGATTACATTCATTACAATTAAATCAAATCAGACAATTTTTAGCCAATCATTACATACGTCTTGAAAAATTACAATGTAATAAAGTAATAATAAGCAATAAATTTAAGTACTGAGTAATATTAACTACATGTACTTACTATATGGTTAGGGTTTGGCTTAGGGTTACTTGCATGTAATTATGCATAATTTAATGTTATTATAATACTAAGTACATGTAACGTGTAACAAGGACACCTTAAAATAAAGTGTTACCATAAATTCTTATGGGTGTAAATTAGAAATGTTGTTAACTGACATACAACAAATGTTTAATTGTTTAATTCATATTAAACAATATTTTTTATTCAATATTTGTGATTGGCAAACTGGTGATCTGATGTCAGAAACTTATTTAGGACGCGACGTGAGAATACTAATAGTAAATGAGCTACCTTGCTGCCCTTGCTGTGTTTGTGGTAAAAGAAACTGTGCGGGTGAAGGCAGAGTGTGTCCTGGAACGAGGACTAACTGCTGCAGCTGTAACAACTGCTGAATGTCCTGAAAGAGAGAAAAGAAACAGATGCTGAAAGGATGTGACCGTTTCACTCTCACTGAAAGAGGAAGAACACTGATTCCTGGAACAATATCAAGACATTTCAGGTGTGCTGCCCAGCGCTGGCTGGCTGTACCTGCGCAGTGAGCTGGATTGGCTGAGAAAGAGGAAGCTGGTGAGGAGGAGGCGGTGGGACAAGGGCGGCGGTTTGTTCCTGTGTGCTCTGCGATTGGCCCTGCGACTGCGGCTGAACTGCCTGCTGCTGGGCTTGCTGTTGATTGGCCGCGTGGGCCACATGCGACTGCTGCACAGCTGCAGCGAGGAGCTGCGCCTGCTGTAAGAGCAGCTGTTGCTGTGCTGGCAGAAGTGCAGTCAACTAGAGAGAGAAAGAGCGGCAGAGAAGGAGTGTGGCGAAAATGAGAGTTAGAAAAGACAGCACATCTAAAGCAAGCAAGCTCACGTAGGAACCCACATATACAACATATATGTGCATGTCTTACCCCTGCGAGCTGACCACCCGTTAGCATCAGCTGTGTGTGGGGAAGGGCCGTCTGAGCAGGTGGAGTTTGTACAGCAGCGGGAGACATCTCACCACAATCCTCCACCTTTGTCTGAGACATAGTGATAGAGAAGCGTTGATGATAATTCATGTGTTACTAAAAGGGACACAGTGAGTGGGGGTATTGAAATGAGGGTGATCAAGTGAGGTTAATAAAATACTAGCAACTCATGAGGTGGAAAAAAGCTATAATCTGTAAAAACTGTAAAAGACTAACTTTTTAACTGTCTTCGAAACTAACAACAGGAATAAAGACCACAAACTGTCACATGCATTTACACACATTCACTCACCTTGATGCTGCTGCTCAGTGTGGGAGAAAGAGAGAAAGGGTTGATTTTCATCGGCTGAACCTGTTGGAGGGAACACATTGAAAATATGATTCTTTTTTTTTATCATGCTGTTTTCAGATGAAATATAACACTGGTACCTGGCTGTCACTTACCTGATTATTTGAATCTGAGCCATTTCTTTCTGAGTCTGACAAACACAATGAGAGAAGACAACATTTCTGTTCATTTTGTAAATTAAAATTAAGATAGTACAGTTATTTTTATTTTTTCATAACTTTAGAATGTTGTTAACGCATAAAAATATGCTGGAAATGTGATCATGTCAAGTAAATATCTGAGCAGAAAATTCTTTTTTGTTGAGCCTTGTTGCAGACATATAAAAATGATAATGTGGTTTTATACCTGTGCTCTCCATTGGAGAGTCTGCCGCTGGATTCTCAACCTCTATTGGCTTTGACATTCTGATATCTGTGAAAAAGAGAGAGGGATATGAGGTCAGTCATCTGCTTTTGCTACATGATGATGCATTTCTGTTAACACATTTTGTTCAAATGAATTATTGTTTGCATACAGTTGGCATCCCTGCACCCTGATTTAACAGTTCAATCCTATAGCACAGCAAGATATATATATATATATATATATATATATATATATTATATTATTAAATAGTTTTGATGATGATGATGATGAATGAAAGTATAACAAACACAAATATGTTATATTTTGAATAAAAAGGACACACAAATGCAAACATTTTGATTCTAAAAATATAGAGGTCTAGATTCCTCCATTCTCACACAACTGGAAACATGCTCAATCCAACAAACAACTAATAATGATTACGTCACCACAGATGCGTCACTTCAAATTTAACTGTAACCGAGCCCATGGGACTGTCCCAGCCTGTAGCGGTGAGAAACAGAGCAAAATCTGTTTGAAATATCTTACATCTTTAAAGAATCATAATACCATTTTTTAGAAATAAGATTTATAATGTTCTGGTCTCAACTGAATTATGTAGCTCATACATATATTTTACATAAAAGTCAGAACACACAGCTGAACTTGTGTATGTTTCTGACAAATTCAAGGCAGTTCGGTTTATCTGTGTGGCACTTTTTACAATACAGAGGAGCTATAACAGCATCAGCGTTATGAATTCTGTAGCCAAAAAAGCTCTCAAACAGACATGCATAAACACACACACACAGATAGAAACACACTCACTTCCCTTTTGTGAAAAATGCAAATAAAGCCAACGACTGACTAATAATATCACCCACCTGCATATACCACTATCTCGTCTTATCCTCTTTATCTATCTCCCCCTCAAAACTTATGCCTCATCCTTCATTTCTCACTCTTTCACAAATATTTATATTTAATTCTTGCCAACTATTTAATTCTTGAAACATTGAAGCCTTACCAGATACTGATAAGTAATATCTGACTCCTCCAGGGGGCAGTACAACTTTAAAAAAAAAACGTGGTCGTAATAATCCCAGAGAAAGTTACACAGGAAACCAACTTCACACGTATAAACTGAGTCACTCATGAAAAAGCCACCAAAAAGCTGTAGAATTGCCAACTTCCTCAGACAATCAAATCCAGGGTCCAGCGATAGTGATTGGTGAAAGGAAGTCAAAGGGAAGGAAAGCCCCTCTCGAGGCCCGTCAGCCAACGGGCCGTATCTATAAGGGTTTCCACAGAATGGCCTGCTGGTAAAATGGTGCTATGATAGCTCAGGCTGAAAGTTTGAGAATATTTTCAGATTGTGTCACACACAAGTTCTGACTATTTTGAGTATGCTGTCATAATTCATCTGAATAAAATAAGCTGTTTTTAATCATGGATTAATCATGACACCTTGCAGTCTATGATAATTCATTTGATATACATCCACCACAGTTTGGCATTATGGAATCTAGAACAAAAGGTTTTATATGAAGTGAATGTGCAGTTCATCATTCATATGAAGTTAAAATGAAAAAGTGCCTGATGGTTTTGGTGTTAATGTCTCACTTCCCTCTCTGTTTCCCCTCAGGCTGGGCCAAACACAATGTGTTAAACCAAACCCTTACTGTCGGGCCAGCTATTAATATGCACATTCACACACACACACACACACACACAAGCGCACAAAAGCTTGAATGTAGGTGCTGCTATATAAAATACAGTCTTTATACAGTAACTGACACACACAGTTCTGTTTCTTATATATTTTGAACTTCTCCATTTCATAACTTCTGTATTACAAAGATCTCCATTCTTTTTTTAAATTTGAAATAAATATGCTTACACCACCTGCACATACTGGAAATGGTTTCCAAGCCAAATTATTGTAATGCAATATTAATTGACAAAAAACTACTCCACATTTCTGAGGGAGAGAGACTTCCTGCACACCTTCAGCAATACTTGTTTCCTCTCTTATTTCTATGTTTACCTCAATCCCTAATTCTGCTTTATTTTCGATTTGACAGTTCCATGTAACCTCTTTTACAAGTGGCTTGCGTTTAGCTTTTTTTCTAGGACGTTCTACTACTATTGAGTGTTTATTGAGCTACAGGATCCCTGCATGTGCGACTCACTTATTTTTACGTCACAATGCCACGTGTAAAGATGAAGAGCTTTCTTATAACAAGAATCAGGGTGATCGCAGATCACCATCTCCATCACTGCATGAATTAACATCTCAATTTGCTCAGCTCAGTTTGTTTGTATTTAAACACATATTCATAATCGAAAGGTGTCTGGGTTCCAGTAGACTTCCTTCTGCTGATTGCCGATTACTGACTTCTCTCCCATTTTACAATGTTTGAAAGGACAGATAATCAGTTATGATAATGCAAGTTGTCTTTAGGAATATAATACTTGGTTTCTACCTGCTAGAAACTTCACAGTACGTGAAGACAACGCTCCTCAAGGAAGCATTCTTACTCCTTCTCATAGCAAACACAAACTGTACTAACAAAGAACATTATACTCCACAATATACTAATTTTCATTATTAAAGGCAAGAGTTCCTGTACTGTGATCCATCTGTTGAGCTGCAGACAGCTGTGCTGTAGGTCAAAGTTGCAGTTGGGAGCTGAGGAAGGGGGAAACCCCATGAAGAACTTCACACTGGGTTTCCCAGAGGTTCCCTTATACACTTCCAGACAGTCGATAAATATAATTTCATTACATCCTGACTACTGAAAATTGCTTATTTGCAAAAAAAAAAAAAAAAAAAGATATACGTAATGGTAGTGTAATAACCTGAAGATTTTATGCACATAATACCACAAATTGATGTTGTTGTTTACCACTTAAAAGTCAGATAAGCTGAGCTCTCTGAATATAGGAAGAGAAAAACACAGCTTTTGGGTGTCTAGTTTTAAAATACTGTAATTAATGATTGTGCCTTTGAAATTAATGCAGAGAAATGTTAATTGTTTTGAGGATTTCACAACAGAAATCAGAAAACCACCAGTTCATTTACAGTGCTTAGTTAAAAATAAATAAATAAATAAATAAAAACATTAGTGATATGTGAGTTCTCACATTTTACTAAATTACAAATTCTACAATAAGAACATGAGATTGGCTAGAAAAAAAATGCCCCCTAAACTTCATAACCTCACTGTGGCAGCAAGAGTCTAATGAGAATAACCACAGAGGTCAGAGCTGAGCATGCAAGAATTACGCCACTACTCTAAAACAGTCATGAATAATAATAATATTAACCAAAAAAAAAAAAAAAAAAACTTGGTCTGCCAAAAAAGCACTATATTCCTAAAATGTGTGAAAAGAATTGTGGCCAAAACTTGTGAAAATTTATATATGTTGTGAAAATTTAATACTGGCCATACTTCAAAAACCAACATCCTCACGGTGAAGAAGGTGTTGGAAGCGTCATGCTGTGGATTTGTTTTTCATCAGCAGACACTGGACATCTTATCAAAGTACAAGGAAAAATAGATGCTGCAAAACGCAAGGAAATACTGCAAGAAAATATCTCTGTCTGCTAGGCTGAACTTCAGCAGGACAATGATCTAAAACTCTGAGAACATGAAGGTGAATGTCCTACATTGGCCCAGATTTCAAACCAAAAATTCGGTGGCATCTGAAAAGGTGAATCATAAGATGTATCGCTTGTCATATTCCATTTGTAAGAAGCTTGAATAAATATAAATGTGAAAACTGCAATGTACAAACATCACCTGACTACATGAACAGGATGAATCTGGGCACATACTTAGAAAAACATTCATAATGGCTCTAAAATGTATTTAAACAAATAAAATTATTTATTTTTTATTAAATAAATTGAAATTTTTTAAATAATCAACACAAAATATTTTTTTAAAGTTTCAGTGCTTTGAAAAAAAAAAAAAAAAAATCTGAATCTGAATCTGAATCTGAACGGAAATCTGAATTCTCCGTAAAAAAGCACCATAAAACGAATCGCTCTATTTCTATAGAAAATAGACACTCCGAAAATCATGACGCATATTTTGGAATTTCAGCCTTTCTGTAACTTTGCATAGCTCTTTCTTTCAGTTTCTCTACACTAACCTTCTTGGTCCAATGACCTCAAACGTCCCTGCATTTCTAACGAATCCATCAATACAACTCAAAACTAAAAAAAAAGAGACCAACCTGGCAACCACCCCAGATGCTCCAGACACATACCTGGCAACCACATATGGGAGTAGTCCATGGATGCAACAGGACCGGTCTTTGTCATGTTGATGAATATGTGTGCAGTTGTTCAGTGAGGTCCTCTTCCTCTCAAACACATGAATACACTCTTTCTCTGTCTCACTCTCTCCACGTCTCTTTGACTCTGTCAGTGGCCAAGAAGGAGGAACAAACTGATAACAAGTGGGGGGGTGAACTCTCCACTCCTCCTTCTCTCCTCCCTCCGTCACCTCCTCACTACGCTATACTCACCCACACCTCCGCCCCCTCTTTGCCCACTTCCTGACCCCGAGAGAGCAAGAAAGGAGCGGGTCAGGGTAGACATGGCACATTTACCATAACGCAACGTTGACTGTATTTTACACTCGTAAGTATGTCACAAGTCATTTCATTGAGCGAATGTATGCGTGTTTGGAGGAGGAAATGCTGAGGAAGACGAGCAGGAACGGTGCGTGTACGGAGGAGGAAGTGAAGCGCTGTCGATCGGTGGGCTGAAGAGTGGGGTCAGGTGAAGAGACAGAGGATGAAAGAGGTCGAGAGTGGGAAGGCAGCAGAGAGGAGCAAGAGATGAAAGAATAAGCAGATGGTGCGATAGAGGTGAAAAGAGGGGGAGAGTTGTGCCGCTGGAAAGTGCTGGGGTTGCTGGAAAGAGTAGCTCACGAGTCCTCTCTCGCACACCCGTCTCACGCCGTATCTCTACTGTATATCAACACAAGCCTCCATCAGAAAATACAGAATGAGGACGCTTGCTCACACGACTTTTTTTCCAACCTCACACGTCCACACTGGGGCATGAATCACCCCATAGGAGCCCAAAACAAAGCAGAGAAAGCAAAACAAGCCGTATGTGTTGTGATATAAAACTCTAATGTGTCTAAAGCAGGAAACAGGGATGGATTACAGGCTGTACTGCTCGATGACTGAAAATAAACTACAGAGAACAGCGTGGGCACACCAAATTGTTATTATTATATTTTATTTGTATTATTTTACACATTCTGAAAAATTGTTAAAAGTTATTGAATGCTATAAAACAACAAAATAGAGCTGCATCCTGGGATTCTTTTGTGTTGAAGATCCTTATCGGCTACTTTTCACTATTTGCTCCAATTTAAATCACAAAAATAAAAAATAAAAATAAAAATTGTACTAAATCTGAAGGATTTATGCATTTATGTACTGAAGGATTTATGCATAAGCCTTTTATACAACACCTTTAAAGCTCCGTTCACACAAGGAACTATAACTATATTAGAGTCCACACGATATCGTCTGTTTATTCTAAGCATAGGCTCGTCTACCACTTTAAATTCTCGAGCTTGTGACAGCAGGATTGATTCTGATTGGCTGTCAATGTTTTTATCGTTCATCAGCTGGAAAAAATAATTCTGAAAGTGATTCCAATGATATTGTTTCTCTGTGCCTTTATCGTTATAGTTGTGGTGTGGACTCTGCTATTCTTTAGTATTGAGAACGATTCTTGGTGTGAACGGGGCTTTAGGCTGATGATACACTGGGCAACTTTTTGAGCAATGTTGCCAGGCAATGGACAACCAGGCGAGACACAGGGCCCACGACCAATCCAGATAGAAATTTGTAACCCATTCTCAATGGGAAAATGGCCAAGCAACACTGTTTAAAAAAAGTTGCACAGCAAAATTGCTCAAAATGTTGCACCGTGTTTCATCAACCTTAAGAAACAGTTACATTTGAATGATGCTATATTTTGTAATATAGTTTCCCACCAGTATTTGCATCTTCATAAATACTAAAGGATTAAAAAAAAAATGAATCACAATAATCTGAACATTAAATAAAGATATAGTATTAATATAAAAATTATTACAATTAATATAATTATCTTAATACTGTGTACAAAAAAAAAAGGTTTTCCTATAAAAGGAAGATTTTAGCATACATATAAACACAATATGATATTATATACTTATGATAAAAGTTTTAGGGTGTTGAGTGAAGATAATGTTGTTGGAGTGATGTAAAAACATTCCAATCTGAAATTTTTTATTTAAAAAAAAAATGTATTTTATTATTATTATTATTATTAGCTATTTTTAGCAGATGCCTAAAGATTCATCATTGTTAGTTTGCTATCAGACAAAGTTTCAAAGTTTCAAAGAGATTAAAGTGAATTCAGCAGAAATTAGAGAACTTCAGCAGCAAGAACAAGATTTACAAATATACAAAAATGTTTAATACTGAATGTGGGCGTATTAAACAAACCAATTGGTAAGTTACTTCGGAAAATTTTAGACACAGCCCGCTACACTGATTCACAATAAAGGTGAAGCCGAAGTCCAGGAACTATGAGTGATTTAAGAGATTGCAGTACTGTATGTTTAACACGAGGAGGCGCCATCGCTCCACTTCTAATGAACGTTAGGAAGAGTTTCTCTCCAATCTACTGATTGATAAGTTTCAACTTTACTGGTCATGCTACCATAAAATAAATGTAAAAATAACGTCTAGTTTTTAGTCTGCATTAATCTGTATGCCTGTACAGGAGCATACGAGAGCTTAATTTAGTTACAGTTCTCTCTATTTACTTGTATTTTCTTCATATATTGTCTTACACATCTTCACTATTTAATAGTCAGACGTTTGTTATACTGCAGAATTTGAGCACTTGTATCACACAAAGAGAGCAGAGCGTCAGGTTCACGGTCATCGACAGCCTGTCTGTATGCTGTGCGGCTGCTGGGGTTAAAGTTCATGACCCCAGAGGTCACACAGCACAGACACGTCTGCATATGTCACAGGGGTCTCAGGCCATTTGGCTGGCCCCTCATCTCACAACTTCCATTTCCAGGGCTTCCTCATAATAATTGCAAACAACATTTTTAGCTTGTGTGAGGACCTGCAGCCTGATGCATGAACAAGCAGGAACATCTCGTGATCCACCGGCACACATGCCATTATGATCTTTAAAATCGAGTGTGTTTCTTGATCCGCTCCTCTCTCTCTCTCCTTCTCTCCATGTTTATCTGATCAGCTGTCCATTTAAGAGCGTGAGCTACAGGCCTCAAGAGAGCCATCAATCTTGCAGCTGTCACGGCTCGGAGCCGTATGCGTGTATGGGTGTGAGTGATTAGATACTAACTATTTCGCACAGCGAACGCTCTTCACGCTGCAGATGCAATCGCGTTTGGTCCAACACAACTGTGTCTTAGTCTTTAATACTGATAAAGTTACTTTCCGTCCTTCATTCCAGGCTGAGGTGTCCACCTCTTCACCTCCATAAACACAACTGTCCATTCTCTCCACTTCCCACTCGCTCCTCCAGCTGTTAAACTATCAGCACGTCCTGTAACGTAATGATGAAAATGCTCTTTTTAAATTGTTTCCAGACATTTCTTTCGCTCTTTCTTCCCTGCTGGTCAGCAGACGCTGTGACATCACTGGACACTGCTCTGTACTGTGATTGGTCACTGGCCTACGTTGCCAGGCAACAGCAGCGAAAGGTCTCTTGTGTGTGTGTGTGTGTGTGTGTGTGTTTGTCTGTGCTTATGTGTATGTTTTTACCCCTGTGACAGACAGTGAAATGGTAAACGGAGAGTGGCTCTTGTGCTGATAAGTTTCCTATCTGAAATGGAGCATTTTTCCTGTAATGTGAGGGTTGTGTATCGTTTTTCCTGAATGAACGTGTGCATGTTTAATATTTCGGCGAATATAGGTGTGTGTGAATGCAGCTGTGTGTGAGAAAGTGTGTGTGTCTGGGGAATAGGTGGTTATTGTTTTTGACACAGACCCTCATATTTCTGCATCGATCGATTCCTCTGACTCCCGACACGACAATAATCGCGCACACACACATGCACACACACACTTGGGCCTCTTTCTATCAGTAGCATTATTACTGTGCAGAAAGGTAGAGGGGGAAATAAGGGGAGCTGAGAGGAATTCATACGGCGCAGAACGGGAAAGAACACGGATACAGGAGAGAGTCAGGCCACTTGAAAAAGAAGTGCACAGTGGGAGAATTGATAGTAAAATCTCACAGGGAAAGAAAAGGACAGGGGGAGATGAAGAGAGATGAGAAAATAAATGAAAAACTTGGAAGATAAGAGTAGAAAGTAGAAAGAAATGTGTGTAAGCTGAAAAAGTGCCACCAATCCGATGCTCTTGGTCGCTACAAATGACCGCCTGGACTGAACTGATTTTTATTTTGTGCAATATTGAATCAAACTGGTTTAAACTTTTTCACCGGTTTCAATAAATGCATGATGCTTCATTCAAAACTGATTAATTTGTGTAATTTTTGTTATGCATTACATTCACTACAAAAGAACATTTTATATTTACTATTTATTTATTATTAATTTATTAATGTTTTTTATTCATTTAATATGAATTTGTTAAATATCACTTGTTATATTCATAATATTACAGTTTATTGCTGTACTCTAGATAATAAAAAAGTAAATAAAATAGATACAAAATTAAAGTGATTAAATATTTTATGTAATATTTTATATATTTACATAATTGGGTTACACTTTATTTTAAGGTGTCCTTGTTACAGTGTAATTATACATTTAAGTACTGAGTAATATTAATTAACTACATGTATATGGTTATGGGTTAGGATTAGGTTTTGGCTTAGGGTTACTTGCATGTAATTATGCATAATTTATCTATTATAATAGTAAGTACATGTAACATGCATAACAAGGACACCTTAAAATAAAGCGTTACCCATAATTGTATGTAGAAAACGTAATTTTGTGAAAAACCATGATGAAAACATATATTTTAACTTTTTTCCTTTAGACATTAAATATTTTGAATCTAATTGACTACAGTGACTTCTTTGTGAAAACTACTATTCCTCAGATTAATAAAAACACCCATTTCGGAACAAATACATAAAAATTGATATATATATATATATATATATATATATATATATCAAATAATATCAAAAGCCTGAAAATTACGTCTATAATATTTTTAGCTATCTCGCCCAGCCCTGCTGCAGAATAATAACAGAAGAGCATTACAAGAGAGAAGATGAAGGATTCATCCCATCTTTTTCCAATAAAAGAAGAAATGAGGGATTGAATTGGGGAGGATGGAGGGGTGAGGGTACAACAAAAGAGATGAGACACACATACACACAGAAACTGTTGTTTTTGAGAGATGAGGAAGAGATGTTATTAGGTTGACAGCAGCGTAATGACGGAGCGACTCTAGAGCTGTCACAGAAAAAGCACAAGCGCACGGTGATGGAGGACAAACACGGACATGTTCACACCTACACTGTCACTTTCATGAGGAACCGTTTGGTTTGACATGAAGGACGGGTCATGATGGTCAACTAGTGAGGCTGACTAGTTTACCTAGGTTTTTTCTTATATACAATCGTTCATGTGATTTTTTAGCTTTAGTGCATTTAGTGCTAATTGTTTTTCAACACAAGAATCCGTCTTATATTTGATAGATAAGGTGAACCTAAACCAAACCAGTCAAACAGGCAGCTCACACACTAGTTGATTTTTAATATTTGATTTTGCACATCGTTATTTGATATCCCCCATCCTCACACAGAAACTCTGTTTCTATCTTTTCCACTAGTTACCGTATTATAGTTATGATTAAAACTGACTGATTTACAATTTCAGGAATAATTTGACCTTTAACCTGCATTTCACCTTTCCTTGCGCAGTTTTTTCCCTTCATTTTGCCTCCTGTCTGTCATTCTTAGTCATCAATATTCTCACTCACCCTCCATCTTTATCACAACATCCATCTTTCTCTCTCCCATAATCCCCTTCTCCTTCACTTTCCGCCCCCCTCCTTTTTGTATCACTTCATTCCCCGTCTTCGTTCTCTTCTCATCCCATTTTACTTCCTAAACTACATCTCTCACTCTTTCTCTCTCTCTCTCTCTCTTTGTCTATCCATCCATTTCCAGCCAGCTTTTTTTTTTTTTTACCTCTTTTATTGTTTAATTTCCTTTCCTTTTTTATGCCCCACTTGGCTGTCTCTCTCTATCCGTCCTTGTCTCTGTGTTTGTGATAATAACTAAAATAAGAGTTTCTTCTGCCATTATTTATTTCTCTCCTCCCGACCGCAAGGAGATATCAAAACCTACTCAGAGCCGGCACAGGGGACCCGTGCTACATTTGGGGAAAGGAGAGGTGGACTGTGAGATGGAGAGAAGGAACGAGAGGGGGTAGGGGCTCTACTGCTGTTAGATGGGGGTAGATGGGTTGTGTTGGGGGTGTAGGAAATCGGTCTGGCTAGCGGAACAGCTTTTCACCTATCTCTCTCTCTCTCGTTCTCTCTCTCTCCCCATACTGCTTTGTATTCTGTGGAGATGACAGGGGAAAGCTTTATTGCTCTGAGTCGGTATCGATCGGGGCCCTAGGCAGGGGGGAGCGCACAGACGCCCATTAGAGGCACTTTCTCAACGACCGCTCCCTAAGAGCACAACCCCACCCTACCCCCCTCTTTCTCTTTCTTTGCCTCTGAAATTCAAATTCAAGGTTTCTATCCTTGAGGCTTGACTGAGAAAGAAGGAGAGAAAGCGAGAGGAGACATAATCTGATAAAGAAAGAGTCAACAGAGATACAAAGCAAAGAAAATATATCAATATTTCAATAGCCTACGAATATATATGAAGTGCTACATCCCTCTTATTCTTTCAACCCACTATTATTCCGTATCTTCTATATTTTTAATAGCACATGAAAATGTGTTGGTTGAAATCATTGGAGGTGTGTAGGGTCCAGCACTGTATAGTTCTTCACACACTCACATACACAGTAAAAACACAAAGACTCACAACAGAGAATGAATACCGATCCTGTGAATTGTGTGTAACACCAAAGCGATTCCTTTCCACTGTGTCTGTGTTCAGATCCCACTGGGAAGTCACACTCTGGAATGAGGCCTGTATCACCTGTAATCTCCCTCTTCACAGAATTCAGCATTTTTAAATCAGTTTGGCAAGGCAAGAATCTCACCTTACCATTCACCCGTCCTTGCCCTCTCTCTCACACCTAGACCAAACAAAACAACACTGTCATCATGAAGAAAACGCTTTCTGGTGCCACCCCGACTGTCCAAAATCACACAGTATACTATAAATATTAATTCTCTATTATCCAGGTGAAAAAGCCTGACTGGTAGAGACTAAACTTTGACCTTGATTAATTTAAAGTTCTATCTGCACATCTCCTCTGTCCTTATGTAGTGAATTAAAAGCTACAGTGAGCTGGTGCATATATATATATATATATATATATATATATATATATATATATATATATATATAATACGCTTGTGTGTGTGTGTGTGTGTGTGTGTGTGTGTGTGTATTTATATTTAATTTTTTATTTATAATTATTAATATGTAATGTTTAATGACATAAAAACAATACTAAAATACAAAATTATATATATATATATATATATATATATATATATATATATATATATATATATATTAGTGCTGTCAAATGATTAATCGCGATTAATCGCATACAAAATAAAAGTTTTGGTTTGCATAATATATGTGTGTGTTCCGTGTATATTTATTATGTATATATAAATAAACACACATACAGTATATATTTTGAAAATATTTACATGTATTTACATGTTTATATTTATATTCATATAATTTATATTATAAATAAATATAATTTAAAAATAACCTATTTTTCTTAAATATATACATGCATGTGTGTGTATATAAATATACATAATAAATTTACACATACATATATTATGTAAACAAAAACTTTTATTTTGGATGCGATTAATCGTCTGACAGCACTAATATATATATATATATATATATATATATATATATATATATACACACACAATATAGAATATTCAAAAATATAGAACATAGAATATTCAATTATAAAATTTTATTTTTATATTTTCAATAAAATTATTTTGAGCCTTGATACTCATATGGGAAAATCAGATTCAAATCTAGCCTGCAACATGTCCTGATTAAAGTCTCTTTAAAATTTTCCTGTTAGCTCTATTTTTTCTATTCATAAATAGTGATATAATATTAATATGTTTATTTGCATCTGCATGATCAGTGACTACTCAAGTAAAACTTTTTATATCTTGTGATATCTCTTCTTTTAGTCATAGAGTATTAGTAAGTATGGTGTGACCTCACAATTTGAATCTGATTACATGTTTTTAACCTGACAAACACTGAAAATTATGTCTCTATAATAACCACACGGGAATAGTTGAAGAGACTTCGACGCAGTACAATCGTACACCATGTTTACACATGTGAGTCAATCGCTCCCACGCCAATCGATGGAAAGAGAGAGAGACAGAGAGAACAGGTTACCTTTGGTCATTAAGACAGGGGGAATCCCAGACTTAGGGTGGTTAGGGGGTTCATTGATAGAAAGAGAGTAAGAGAGAGCGAGTATGGCAAAGAGAGAGAGCAGACAATTATCTGTATTGATTAAAGGGAGGCAGCACAGTGAAGAACAGAGCTCACTATGTGTCGATCAATAGAGAGAGAGAGAGAGAAGGAGAGAGACAGAGAGAGGGAATTGTTTGGGGAAAGAGGGTCAATAGGGTGGGAACGAGATAGGGACAAAATCAAGAGTGAAAACGAGAACAAGAGTAAGGTAGGTAATGCAATGACAGCCCTAGTGAAAAATAAATATACTAAAATGTATTAGAAATACATTTATTTCATTCTAAATATACTACAAATACATTATTTACATATTTATGCACTTAATAACAATACCCTGCAGTTAAAATCTGCTAAATTGTAACAACTAATTTTGTACTTAATGCACTTTAATTGTGCAGAAGTAGTGCTGAAGTCCAACTAAAGATGTACTGAAGTATATTTGATTGTGCTAAAGTAGAACTATTGTAAGGTATACTTTAAATATCTTGCATTTAAAGACCAATATTATTAAAAGATAATACAATCCTCATCAATAGTGATATTAAAAGACATCTTAGGCTTAATATTAAGAAATGTGCACAAGTAGTACTCCAAGTGAAGTTGAATTATAATTTTAATATCAGTAAGTCTCGAGTGATATGTCAGAGATTTGAACTACAGCATACTTAGTATGAAATAATTGTATTTTACTAGGGACTGCATGAAATATGAAAAAGAATGAAATGAAAAGAATGAAAAAGATCTAAACTATGTAATACTATATGTATTGTTTAAAAATGTAGATATTTACGTCATAATTATTACATGTGTCCAGCATGTTTACATTTGGCTATCAAGTACAGATGCAATTTTGATTGGCATGGTGTTTCACATGCCCTTATACAATAAACAAAAATATAACACTAACCTAACAAATTTTATAGTTACAAAATTAACTAAAATGATTATTATTGGCCTAAGGGGGCAAGCTTTGCCACCAGTGGGCACTCAGAAAATTAGTGGATGTTTGCAGTCACATGCAGTCAGTTTTATTTTTACTTTTACTGAATGTCCGAGTTGAATAAATGTTGGGTACTTTGTAGCCGAGACCACCTCTCGCCCTCCGATACGCGTGAAACACCACAACAAAAGCTTCAAAGAGGACTAACAACAAGTGAACTGTGTAGACACAAGCAGTGTAGACAGAGCGACTGCTTGCCCCTTCTCAAAATATTAATCCCCTTTCAGACAAACTTGACCCCTAACACACACACACTCCCCTTTTCCGCTCCCATTAGGAGCCGAATGCATATCTACAGACTGAGCTGGCCGTTGCCTAGTAACCGTGACCCTCATCAGCTAACACCAGTAACAACACAACATTCATTACATCCTCTGACTCATTTGTTGCTTAGTAATGCGACATTGTCCGAAAAGCATGTATTAGTGCACTTTAGCTAGAGTTTTAAAACCAAAGTTTTCAACAACGAGTGCATTTTGGGTAGGGCCATTTAGAAAAAAAACATGAACATGAACGTATTCGGTAAATGCATAAGAAAAACAGATGCTTAAAAATGTATTATACAGAAACAATGCACAAAAGCAGTGCAATAACCAACAAAGCTAACTCATTATTTCACGTGGATGCTATTTTGTTTTGCAGTCTAAATGATATATGTGTGTGTGTGTGTGTGTGTGTGTGTGTGTGTGTGTGTGTGTGTGTGTGTGTGTGTGTGTGTGTGTGTGTGTGTGTGTGTGTGTGTGTGTGTGTGTGTGTGTGTGTGTGTGTGTGTGTGTGTGTGTGTGTGTGTGTGTGTGTGTGCAAGGGGTGTAACGGTAAACATGATGGTTCGGTACGAACCTCGGTTTTGACGTCACAGTTTGCTAAATTATAACATTTCTATTTATTGTTGAAATATATTTCTTTTCACGGTGGCTGTCATAACTTGTTTCGTAACAGATTTATTTAAACATACATTAAATAATTAAGACTAACAGGTAAAGTAAAATATAACGATTATGTAGTCTAATATTTTGCTAAATGCTCTTCTCTAGACTTAATTTCTGTAGCGAACTAACAAGCTGTGGACACTGATGACTTGCCTGAGGTAAATGAAATGCTACGTGCCATTTTGTTTTGACGTCTTTCCACAGTTGAAACACTGATTGAGCGATTACATGAGATGTTCATTCACAATTATTTTGCGTTAAAACTAGTAGTAAAGAGGAAGGGATGATCGAGCTCTGAACTGAGGCGTTTATACAGCAATCTGTCGAGCAACATCAAAGAGTGTCATTTATTGTTTGAATTTCCTGAAAGAAAAGAGATATAATTTGAAAGATGAGACTTTGTTTCTTATCAAAAGTAACAATATATAAAACTGGAAGTTTCCAATGACGTTCCATTCGTGCAGTACACATGCATACCGAACCGAAAGACGTTTAAAGAATTTAAGGTACGAATACATGTACCGTTACACCCCTAAAATATACATATATTTATTGCAGATTTATTTTTGCTTGTTTTGGGCCTTCTAGCTGTTAATATGTTATACATTCCTCACTTGAATGACTGTTATGTAAAGCATGATTTATGCAAACAAGATTAAGTCACTTTACCTGTGAAACACATTCCTGTTGAATGCATGAAGTAAGTTACTTTCTCTGTGAAATACAGATAAAAATGGCATTGTTGGGTAAGAAACAGACATTAAAAGTGGAGGATGGGATGGTGGACACAGGTATTATGATGTTAGAAATAGATGTTTAAATTTAGTGTATTCAAAATACCTAACATTTCGTAATAAATGAAAGAAAACTATTTTTTTCTAAATAATTGCAGAAGTTACTTAGACGTCAGGCCAGATTGCATCATGGGGACAAACCTTACAGCCTTAGATGAGGCAAGGTTAAGCGAAGGAGCACACACACACTGTATCATCCGCACTGATAAAAGACCTGTTTAATATGAATCAGATCTAACGGATACGGCAAGGACACAAGAGTCTGTGTGCATTATAATGTACAGAGGAAATACTTATTTACATGTATCTAGCACACACAAACACACAGGCAAATAATAATATTGCAGTCTGTGTACAGAATTTAACTAGAGGCAATAAATACAACAACAGAAGTGTATAAATAGCCAAGCGGGTATGAAATTCTTAAGCATTGAAAGAGAGTCCTGCAGAAAGATTAAAACCAACAGAATTCAGGTGTATAGTTATGCATGCATGACATCACAGGTCCCCTCCCCCAGCCCTTGGGAGTGGGTGCCTTGGAAACGGTCGCTAAGGGAACAGACGACTAAGAAAGAGAGAGGGAGGGAGAGAGAGAAGGTGAAAAAGAGAGGAAGGAATAAAAGAGAATAAGAAAGCATCCTGTGCTGCCGTGCAAAGGAAAATAGAAGGAAAGCACCAAAAGAGAGTGAGAGGAAGAGAGGATGACACATAAAAGCTGATAATATAGTATCCCATGAAGATTATTAGAAACATTGCATAAGTCATATTAAATACAGCTTATTAGATAATGTTTTCTAGCGAGACATTATGAGATTCTGGATGCGAGGTTTTATTACATTATTTAAGAGGTGGCATAAGTCAAGGCCTGCAGAGCAGCCTGTATGCATGTTCACCTTTTCACATCCATCTTAGCACTTACTAATACAAAAGAAAGAAAGAAATAAGCCACGAGGCTTCAAATGTCTTTTATATTAATCTCAGTATCTGTAAAACTACACGCTATCTAACTAATGTGAACGCTGATTAATATCTCAGAAAAAATATTTCATTTGCCAGCCTTCATAGAGGAAATTATTCAGTGCGATGTACTCCAATCATATGGCTTTAATGTAAATTTATGCTGATGTAAAAGTTCACATTTCCATTTATATTCCATATATTCCTGCAGCCACATCCACAGGGGCCTGAGACAAGCATCTCCTGTTACATCATTCATGAGCCTCCTTGAATATCAGGCTGCTTGGATACTGTATACATCACCATGAAAACACATACTCTCAACCAAAGGAGAAAAATAAAGGGGTGGAGATTTGCAAGGCCAATTGATCTAGCAGACTCCAGTAGCCATCTCACCTCCAATCCAGAAAATAACCCACTGCCTTCACTTCTACTTAAAGTATTACTGGGTTCAGTGCATGTTAAAGGGATCGCTCACCTAAAGAAAATAAAAAATAAATCTGTCATTCACACCCTCATGCCATTCCAAATCTGTATGACTTTCTTTCTTCTGTGGACCATAAAATATTCTTTAATATTTTTTGATACTTTTAAGAATGTTTTGTGTTGAAAACAGTTTTGGTTCCCATTGACTTCTATTGTATTTGTGGTCCATACAATGGAAGTCAATGCGAAACGGAACTGTCTGGTTGCTAAAACATCTTCTTTTAAGTTCCACAGAAGAAAGAAAGTCATACAGGTTTAAAATGACATGAGGGTGACACAGTTTTAATGAATTATACTATTAAGCTCAATGGGCAGCATTTGTGGCATAATGTTGATCAAAAAATAAAGTTCAATGTTAGAGTGAGACACTTACAATGGAAGTAAATAGGGCCAGTTTTTGGAGGATTTAAAAGCAGAAATGTTAAGCTTAGGTTTGTATTGTATTTGTATATTGTCTTGAGGCTCTGTAGTGCCCCAGATTGGCCCCATTCATTTCCATTGAAAGTGTCTCACTGTAAGCCAGATATTTTAGCTGTTTTAAAACAGAAATAATTGTGTAATCAATATTATGCCACAAATGGAGTTAATTGATCTTAACTTGTATTGAACCCCAAATAAAACCCACACCAGAGATTTAAATCAGTCTAACTATCTAAATATATTCAAAACTAGATGCTGAAGAAGAATCAACTTTTTCCCAGGCTCTTTAAAAAAGGGTCTGTGACTTTTTCCCTTAACTTTCAGAGTGTTTCACATCGTATGAGCTGTTAGGGTTCGTTAAAACTTACAAAAGTGGCAGATGCTGCTATCAGCTGCAACACAGCTGGGTACAAAACATCCAACTAGTTCCAGGACCATCCACATGTGAATTTACAGATGCTTATCCACGCGAGCACGAGCGAATGCAGTGGGTGCATGAGATAGAGAAAGCAGGGATCCCAAACCGACATCTTCTCATTTATACTGATAGGGCTGCTGTATCTGACTCCACATTACTATTGCAGCATTGTGAGTAAATGGTAGACTACCCCCACCTTCTACCAGCTAGGTTGAGTCTTTAACCTTGACCTCTCTTGCCTCTGCCTCCAGTAATGAAGTCAGCCCCCCCAGCTCCCCATTCCTCTCACCCCCTGTCTATCTGCCCCCAGCTCTGCTGTCCAGCGCTCCTCTCATTCATAGTAAACACTATTGATTTTTCAGCACAGAGAGTAAAAAAAGCCATGAATTTTAATGCTACTATCTGTCCCTCGCTCGAGCTCCCTCTCTTCTTCTGTCATCCTTTCCTCTCATGCGTTTTCCCTCCATCCCTTCATCCCATCTTCGAGACGTGAAGGAGGGCAAGAGTTGAACCAAGTGTGTGTTTGTTGGCTATAAACTTTGGGTACGGGAATATGTGTGTGTGCGTACGGAGCGCCAGCTAACGCTCTCGTCTCTTCACCCTCTGTGACTGAGACCGATTGATTTTGCTATAAGCAGTGTTGAGGCTATGACAGGCCAGCAGCGACAGACAGAGGAGCTCATCAGTGTCCAATGAACACGGGAAAAAAATCTCCTTAAAAATCCCTCCATCATGCCACACCAGGACTGGAGGAGAGAGAGCAAGAGATACGGAGAGAAGGACAGGGGGTAGAAGATAAGCCTTTATAAAGAAACTCCATTAAACATCCCACACTGTAACATCACAAAAATACGGAGAGAACAGACAAATAGAACGTGTAAGTAAGGGATAATATAGGCTACAGACAGAGGAGACAAGGAGACTATTCAGCAATAAAATAAATAAAAATAAGTCAAATAAATAAATAACCAAGTAAATATGAAATACTCAATTGATTTGAAATTATTTCACAATATTATGTGCACAGAACCTTGCATCTTCCACTAAGGAAAAAAGAAACGATCCAGTACAACGTACAAAACAATCAGCCCTGCTACGAGACAAACAATGAAACTATATTACAGTAGTATTAATATTTAAAGGGTTAGTTCACACAAAATTGGAAATTCTGATATGAGGAGCACAAAAGAAGATCATTTGAAGAATGTAACCAAACTGGGTAACACTTTTTTAGAGTCCTTGTTTTACATGTTAAATTTACTTACTAAAGTAATAACAATAAATTATGCATAATGCAAGAACCCTAAAACAAATCCTAACCCTAACCCTATCCTTATGGTTCATGTTGTTCATAATATTACTCAGTACTCAAATGTACAATTACACTGTAACAAGTGTAACATTGTAAAATAAAGTGTAACCTCAAACCATTTTGGTTACCATAACAAGAGGGTGAGCAACTATCAATTTAAGTTTAAGTTTGCTAAGACCATTTTTACTACAATCAATAACTAAAATGCAAGACGGTGCCAACTGCATTTGTATGAAAGGAGAAAAGTTGCGGTGACATGAAAGTAGTAGTGACGGTTCAGTTACCCGGTCTGACATACAGCGTTGCCACAGGCAATGGCGAACATTACGAAATATCAGAGCACTGAATACCATGAGCAACATCAGAATTGAATATTTCAGAGAGCCGTAAAATAATTCCTCATAAAATCTGCAGTTCAGTGTGTTTTTATGACCATAATCACTTCTGCTATGTTGCCTAAGCTCCCTCATTGTATGTCACCTCAGATACGTTCCACAGAAAATGCAGTCATTCAGCCGTGATCCCTCCAGCATTCCTGGTTTAATGCCCATCTGCATCATCAAATGCCGGACACCAACCGAGCTTATATGCGCTGATGGTAATAAACTCTCAGTACAAATTGCTTTTTGGGAGAATACAATTATCCCATCAAAGCATGTATGAGTAAGGCTGTCAAATTAAAGGCAAAATGTCTCAGTATTCTGTTGCTCTGTTTTAATGCTATTGTGAGTGAATGGAAACAATTTGCTCTTATAGAAGTGATGAGAACATGCTGCATAATGGATATAAACTTCGAGTAATCTGATGCAATAGGCATTTTATGTACTCAGGTGCAGAGTACAAATTGGCAAGCCACGTATTGATCGATAAACCCGGATTGAAGGAAACCCTGTTAACAGCAGCCTGTCTGGGGAGTCGGGCTCCATCCCTCCCCTCTCTCCATCTTAATTTGATTGATGATCATACTTGTCACTCAAGGCAGCATGTGGCCAATTACAAGATTTGTACGGGTAGGTAGCTGGTGGTTTCGGCTTGTGTTGTCAGTTAAAAATACTGTGTGGTTGTAAGTGCCCTGTTTGGGGTAAAACTGCATTTATCTTACCTCATTTTACTGCAGATAATACTATTTTACAAGCGTTAAAGGGACAGTTCACCCAAATGAAACATCATCATGTCGTTTCTAAACTCTTTGACTTATTTCCTCTGTGGAACATAAAAAAGAAGATATTTGGAGAAATGTTTTAGTGGGGTTTTGTTTTCATGTCAATGACTCAAGTCCATAACATTTTGGTTAACAACATTCTTCAAAATATCTTTGTCTTCCACAGAAGAAGGAAAGTCATACAGGCTTGGAATGGTATAAGGTAAACATTTTACGGATGCTTATTTACAGTTATTTACTCAAAAGCATCCAGTCAGAAATACTGCATACTATATATGCATAAGTTTACAGTGCAACAGTAGACCACTAATTTAATCTAAATCAAACTGTATCTATGAGATCATATAGATGAGAAACATCATTAACATACATTAATTAATTCCCAAAATGAATTAGTAATAACTAATAAACTAATTGGCATTATTAATCAAAACATGTCACCAGAACACCTTTTGACCATGAAAAGAAAAGGGAAAAAGCCCTGAAAGACATTCACTAAGCCCTACATGTGAGCGGGAGACCTTGAACACTATAAATCTTAAATGAAATGGAGGAAGAGAACAGATTTAGGTCTTGAGCTTGTTCATGAGGAGTGAAGGACATAATCAAAGAGCAAGCTTTTATTACACATTCTCTATTATCAACACACACACACACAGCAGCTGCTGAGAGGACAAATTGCACTAGTTTATGTCCATTTTTCACCTTACAGAGTCGAAGCAGGAGCCAGATTTAAAAAGTATAAATTCTGTGTCAATCCATCTGTTTACCCTACACGCTAATCTAAATTTCTCTCATTACATCCATTTGTCAGTAAAACCACTAAGCACCTGCCATGTCAAATATCAACACATTCATTCATGTCTATTTACGCTCATCTTTCATTCTAGTCCCGATCCCTCCATCCATCTACACACAACAGTTCTGTGTGTCTGAGGTGAATATAATAATCTCTCTCTCTTTCTCTCCCCAACACATGTGCACATACACACACAAATACACATGTGCAGCCAGATAATCACACTAAATTAGCACAGCAGCGCTGAATCTGTGTGAGTGCTGCTGTACTGGTAGGGGGTGTATTGACCAGGTGCCGTCTCTCACAGATGTGTTGATTAAGGGCCTGTCTGAACACTTCGCCTACTTTTGCGCCATCACGTAGCCACCAACACCTCCAGCGTGTGTTTTTGTATGAGAAAAAGAAAGGAGGTATAAAGACAGAATAATAATGAAAAGATCTGCATTTCTTGAAGGAAATACCTGTACTTGCAAGGCAGCAAAATAATAATGTTAAAGTATTAAGTGAGGTCAGTTCAGTCTAAATGAAATGCTGCACCACAGCACAGCGGCTTTGCTGCTGCATGAGTCTTGTTTTCAGCCGACTGCACGCAAGAATCAACACAATCACTGTGCAGCGTCAGGCAGTGTTTCCCAACACTGTTCCTAGAGGCACACCAACACATTTTCAAGCTCTTTCTAATCAAACATGCCTGATTTAACACATCAGCTCATTAATAGAGACATGAAGACCAGAAATGGGTGGGTCAAATAATGGAGACATCCAAAATGTATTCTGCTGGTGTGCCTCCAGGAACAGGGAAACACTGGTGTAAGGGGCCGTTCACCCAAAATGCATTTCTGCAGTTCACTGTTCTGTTTTCCATTGTTTTTCTAAGTAAAAATAAAGCTAGATGCACATGTTTAACCATTGCACTGAAGTTTCGCATCTTTTGCAGTGTCCCATGCACGACACGGCATTCTCAACATGTGGTGCACAAGTAAAGTTTTTTCATTGCATCTCACATTTTTAATGCACAAACTGTGTAAATGCCCTTTAAATGTGGTTGTAAGTAAATAATGATGTAAAAGAAAGACAGAACCAATCACAATTCCATATGCAAATGTGTTTAAGAAAGAAGACCATTTAAAATCTACTACTAGAAATTACAACACAGTCAGTTACATTTTGTATGTCATTATGTCAATGCGTATGTTTACATGCACAACAAAAAATTTTGAAAATAAATTCATTATAAAAACTCTATGAAAACTTATAAACTAAACTGATAAAAGAACAGAGTTAAGGTTTGCATATGGCTTGTTAAGTACACAGTTGGTATACATGTGAATTGACAGATCTAAATTTCTTAAGGTTTACATTACAGTGCATGAAAGGTTGAGGGAATAGTTAGTGTTTTTGGTGAAATTATTGTTTTAGCAGTTTTTGAGTATTTGAGGAATATCAACTTGCAAGCACTTGTGAGTACCTTTAAGCTTTGTATGTGACAGAGAGTTCAGTCTAAAATCTTCATCATCAGTTTGCAGAGAAGACCCGAGGTGTGTAATGTCTTTCTGGTTGTATAAAGACACAATGTGTGTGTGCTTGTAATAGTCACTGGGAGGAAAGAACTCTAGGGAATGTTTTACAGAGTGAAAAGCCACGTCTTCCAGCAGTGCTAATGAGGAGAAGGGTGCCGTCAGTGTTAATACACTACAGAAGGTCAACCCACACAGATGCAAACACATTTCTGCTCTGCTGAAACTAACGGTACAACTAAAAGACCTGTGGGAGTACTGTCACTAAACGAACATCATGACGACATGGCATATCAATCAGAGCAAGAGAGGTGTGTGTGTGTGAGAGAGAGAGAGAGCGAGTGAAATGCAGTAGAACATTCTGTATTGACATCTTCCTTCTATCTATTGATTCCCCATTATGTTACTAACAAACCCAAGCTGACATTTTGTCTTTGCCAATCATCTTAACACCAGGACTTGCCCTGATCTATAAAAACACTTTCTCTCACATTCGCACACACAAAGCTACCAAAAATAAATAAATAAATAGCTACAAAAATATATGGATTCCATTTCTGACACTGTCATCTGTCATTATGACAATGAGTTGATTATCTTTCAGTACTTTTAAAGTCATTTTATCCTAATCGATCAAATATATAGTAGTTCTTCTTTCTCTCTGTTGAAATCAGTAAAAACAGATAGGACAGATTTTCTTTGGTTCATAAGTCATGCAAAGCAGAATGTTGCTTAATGTTCGCTTTTTTTTCTCTCGGTCAATATTCTCTCATCCTCCAGGACCTGCCTGTTACTGTAACACTCATAAAACTTTAATGGAGCCGTTAATGGCAATAATTCCCAAGACCACTTACAAGAATAGGTCTTGATTATCTCTATCTCTGCCTCTGTCCATGTCTATATCCACTATCTAATGGGAATAGGGTGTAATAGCTGCATATATTAGTAACTGGATCATAGTTAATAGGTTCTGCTCTCTCTAATGGTGATTAAGAGGCTTTGATGAGATATGCATATTTCTTCTGGCCGTAATGGTATTTGACAGCATGACTGCTGCTTTCAGATTTTGCTGAGGTTTAGTTGACTGTGAAGAACAATTTACATAACAAACGGTTGTCTAAAGCTTATAGTCAAAAATATTTCAGTTTTGTGAAATTATTAATCGGATAGTTTTTTCACATGCCAATCACCCACTTATGTGAAATGGGTGCCAAGTATGTAGATCTAAACAACAAAGTTTACAGCCTTGCTTATCAGTCATACCTAATGAGCTAGACGACTGCGTCCATACAAGCTCTGCCTAGAGCTCAAGATCACCTCTCCCGCTCAAACTCGGTTTTCCATACTCGTTCCCATTTTTCACTGTCATCTGCACCTACTTTCCTTTAGTGGTCCACAGCTTTTTCTTTTTTCTGCCTTCTTTTTTTTTATCTTCTTTTGACACTCGCTATTTTTCAGGGAAAGGGGCATGAAACTCCTCCTCCTCTCCCTTGGCCCTGTTAATCTCTGAGGGGAAGAGGCTCATTATCCTTCCCCTTTACCATCCTGCATCATTCTTCAGTCCCAAAGCCCAAGAAAACCTGTAAGACTCTGAATTATGCAAATTATGAAGTGGTAAAATCACACAGCTAGAGAACAATGCAATCCCACTAGGTGAAATGAGGTTGCAAAAAAAAGTCTGAATAAACGCAATACTTTCCATTGCCACTTTACAACACTTTCTGAATGCATAAAAATGAACAAAAGTAATGTCTGAGGACCTTTTAAGCACCATCTTGGTTTTTAGGTCCCGTATGCAGACAAATAACTTGTCCAAAAGATCTTTTTTTTAATTTAATTTTTTTTTATTTTAGGCTTAAATTCAACTAAATTTATAAGAGAAACTGTATCTTATTCCAAATATTTGATGCAATCCCTCAGTTAATGTGCTCATTACAAGAGCATGAATAGTAACTATAAACAAAATGCTGTTTACAATATACTTAAAGCATAACATTTTACACCAAATGACATGTACATTTTCCAATATATAACCCATATAAACTTTATATAAAATAATACAAAATAAACACTGCATAAATTATACAGAAAACAGTTTCTGTATTAAATTACTGAACACTTTCATTGTAGCCTATTCTCGGACGCCACATACCCAGTAAACATAAGCGCAGCTTGCTTATGCAGTTATGCCTCTTCAATTCAGACTACACCCATCTCCTCCTACTCCACCCCCGCCCTCCTTCTCCATCCCCGCTTCCTTGTGTTTTCATCTGTATGTAGCCACCGAACAACCGGCAAGTTCCAGCAATGAAAACAATAACAAAAACAGTCGTTGTTTGCCTTTCGCCGTCTCTTACAACAAAAGACAAGGTGCAAATCACATTATACACGTATATGTATGCGATCATCTATTCAACACGCTTACAGCCGATCACACGTGCAACTATCTACCTGACCATCACACTATTCATCTGTATTTGTGAGCCAAACATAATATGTTTAAATAGCATAAATGCTCATTTCTCTGTTCTCTGTAGCTGCTCTGATTCTCTCCTCTCTCCCCTCGATCCGCCGGCCCCGGAATCGATCCTGCGGAGATCGATAAGTTGGCATGAATATTCCCAGCTCACCGCGAGTTTAGTTCGGGGGAGACGGAGGCAGAGGCAGAGGCGAGAGGAGGAGACGGACGGATGCGGAGCCCTGAAGAAACTAAGCCCAACGAGACGGGAATATATTTAGGAAACACCTTGACAAAACAAACCCGACCTGAGCTGCATTTTGAAGCGCGATAGCGCAGTGCTAGTTTTGCTATAGACAAACTTGACTCGCGTCGGTTGGACAACTGAAAGGTTGGAAAGGGCGGCAAGCGCGCGCGACACAAACAGAAGACAGCAAATGAGGATGTTTCATTCACACGATGGATACGGGGATTAGGCCACTGAGCGCGGTCACTGGATTCGGTGTAAGAAGAAAGAAAGGGTGGTTGCTCTGGAAGAAAGGCTTACCGGAGTGAGAGCGCAGAGCCAGCGGGGACTTGAGGCGCCAGGCGTGGAGATCAGAGGCAGTTCTCGGCAAGACAAACGGCACCGGCAAAGGAACAAACATGATCCGTCTTCTTGTCTGGTTCTTATCAGATGTTCTTTTTGCTGTTGATTTTTCTTTGCAATTTTAGCAGTTGTGGCAAGATGCGTTATCTCACTTTGGTTCCAGGCGTTTTTGTCACAATACCTTTTTATTCATGAAATTGCGTTTATGCGTAGGTTTTCCAGTTACATTTTATTTGTTTAAAATAAAAACCCTTTCCTTTTTCGCTTGTAGTTTACTTTTGATCTACATGCATAGATACGCAGACGCGCGCAGCCTGACTGTATTTTCCCAGCGCGCGCACACAGGCGGATAGACGGATTAAAACAAGACAAACGTGGGTTATTTTACTATTACTTTCACGTTTGTCTAATCGTTTTGGTATTCAGCTACAGTATTTGGTATAACTGTTCGATCTGCTTGCCGAACATATATGTTTCTGTCACTCAAAGGCATATATTTACTATGTTTGCGAACATCTATAAATGCATATCTCCCGTTGTAAACTGAAGTGTTTCTGTCCTCGTCGACACTGACCACTGTGTGTTCAGCTGGCCTGGTCGCAGTCGCTTTAACTTTGGTTATCTGCTTATGAAATAAACTGACGGTTCTGCATTTGTTCTAATAAAGAAAAAGAAAAAAAAAGATTTCACACCCTGACTGTATAACGTATAAAAGACAGCGGATATTGTTATTACTTGAATATGTGGTGCATTTTTGGTGAATTTATTTGGTCTAGCTCTTCTATAGCTCTCTTCCTTGTTCTAGCAGCTACAGGCTACACATTCATTTGCACAAAGTCACTAAACGTGGTTAAAACCTTAAGCTTATTTTTGCTCATTGAAATTAAAAATCCATAGAAAAATAAGGCAACTCAACGTGTCCGCCGGATTCGCCCCTCCTCCCACGCACCTTGTCACACGCCAGTAATTAAAACGCAATCAATCGATACGTGACTAAATAAGGCAAACAAATAAATAAAGCACGAAAACATCAGGGGGAAAAGAGCTCGTTACGTCGCTGGTTTTTAAGATCACTTGCCTATATTTCCGTCCATCCGCCTGCGTGTTTTGGTCTGTCTGCCTGTTCCCGTTATTTGGGAACCCCAATAGCTCATTCGTGCACGCTCTCCTCCCATACGCTCGCGCGCTCTGAATCCACGCTGTCCGCAACATTGAAGCGCGAGCGGAGCCGTTACAACTCTCACATCACCCCCACCCCACCCCCACCCTCTCCCTCTCTCTCTCTCACCCACCCTGTATTTCTCCTCGCTGAAAGGTAAAATCACAGTTAACTACGAACATCTCTTTCCAGCAACACTTATTGATCTAATGAACATTATAAAGGGTATAAACACCACGACAGTCTGTAATACAGCGAGGAAAAATAGCTTTTTCATACTTAATACAAAAAAGAAAGGCACTCCCTCAGTGACCATGTTTACATGCATACCATTTTCAGAATAAGCTCCATTTGCTGGTAATATTTAGAACGACCTTGAATGTATTTTTTTTTTTTTTTTTTTAAACTCACTCTTGCCATTTATTACATTGCATTTTAGTCATTTGACAACACTGTCATAATCAAGTTCATGTCTTTCCAAACATTTATGCTTTTCTTTGTCCTTTGTTATTGACTTTAATTGTACTAAAAAAAACTACAGATATTTTTATTTTTAACACCTTCCTTTGTGCTCCACAGAAGAAAGAAAATCATATTTGGAACAACATCATCATAGTGAGTAAATTATATAATTTTATTTAACTCATACCTTATTCATGTGCTTAATAAACAAGTGCACAATAAACGGCAAAAATGTACCATGCTGTTTTTTTTTTGTTTTTTTTTCTTTTTAAATCATTATGCCTTGATAGTAGGTAAAAATTGAGTCTAATTTTAAAATGAGTTTATTCAATGTTTAATATTACCCATATTTATGTAACTTTTATCCTTTTGTTTGGACTTTTTGTTTATTCCAAATGAGGTGTTCTTGTGTACCAACAGTCTGATTAATAAAACCACATGTGATTTTTAATCTGCTCATTACTGACATAATTGGAAATCAACCAAATTTTGATTAATTTCAGAATATGCACAAATGCATAGAGGTAGTAGAAGTAGTAATGCACATGTAGTGTGTAAATGTTCTTGGACACACCTGAGAATATCTTAACAAGTCACACAGACTGTTGCATTTTTATTCATCAGTAAACATTGTTTACCAGTATGATGTGCAGAACAGCAGAAGCGAAACAGGCTGATCTCAAGAAAGCCGGTGTGCTGGACACAGTTTCCCAATTCTGCTCCTGAAGCACCCCAACAGGACACATTCAGGATGTCTCCCAAATCAAACACCTAATTATACTCATCAGCTGATCAGTATAATACTGAAAGGCCTGAAATGGGTGTGCCAGATGAGGGAGACATCCAAAATGTGTACAATTGAGGGGCCCTCCAAGAACAGGGTTGGGAAACAGTGTGCTCGGAAATCTCGTTGTGCCAGCAAAACCTCCCGGGGGCCTTAATCAGCGAGCGCTCACTGCTCCTCTCTCCTACCGCCAATTCATCACGCCCTGTCAATTACAAACCATGCTGCGGCACACTTACACACAAGATTATTGTCAATATAGATTTTTAAATAGAAAAATCTATACGCTAAACACTCCAATCGATAGGAGTAAATCGATTCCACTAGGCAGCAAAACTCTCGGTGAGCTCAGGCTCAGAAGTCTTGGCAATGACCGAGATGCAAACAGATGTTGCTAATACAAATCATTTCAAAATCTACATCTATGCAGCTACATCTATGTGTCATTTTATAATAGTAATAAAAATAATATGATTATGTCTCTTGTAGTTGTTTGTTCATTTGGGCGGGGGGGGGGGGTCTTTCCATCTGCAACAAAACGCGTTTCCTCCTTATTTTGTTCAATAGAAGGATGTGTTTCATTGTCCCTGTCCTTCTCTTGCATCTCGCTATTGACAGATGACATCCGCAGGTCAAGTGAAAAAGATGAAAAGCAGTGACCGGTTGTCCCTCGCGTACCCCCTCGACGTGCTGAGGTAACGGGGCGCTCGGGCCCCTCCCTCCAGTACTCCTTTCAGACAAAAGCAATTATTTCTTGTAGAATATAGTGTGGTTGTGCGCATCTAAGAGAAGGAGAGAGGGACTGGAGGGAGAGAGAGAGTGCGAAATTGAGGGAGAGGAAAATAAGATGGTGTTGGAAGGATAGGGAGCTAACACCTCCTTCCTAGCTGTGCTCTCCTCATCCACACATAGCCATTGTTCCTGTTTATGTTGACTTCCTGGAGTAATACACTCTAAAAAAAAAGGTTCCATGAAGAAGCTTTAACATCCAGGGAAAAGGGTCTTTTGATTAAAAAATTTATTTCAAACTAAGAAAAAAAAAATGGTTATCTTAAGACTTGTTCACTGTAAGTTTCTTTGGGGAAAAACAGTTATTTTCTCCCATTTTCACCCTTATGTCGTTCCAAACCTGTATGCCTTTTGTCTTCTTTTGCCCATACAGTCAAAGTCAATGGGCTTCAATGTTGTAGTTAACTTTTACTTTATGGACAGAAAGCACATTTTTCAAAATATTTTTGTGTTCCACAGATGAAGCCAAATTAAACAGGTTTTAAACATGAGAGTGAAAATTCCCTTTCACACATATAACCTCTTTACTGGTAAATTACCATTAAGAGATCATGTGTGAACAGGACCTTTTAAAAAAATACCGGTAAATTCGTTCTGGCAACTTACCGGTATGAGCATGTACAAGTTCAAAACACGCTGATGTATTTATTCTGGGCCAATCATAGTCTCGCGTAGCCAGACCTTCAGACTGACGGCTGAAGGTCTGGGAACTTTGGTCGCTTTGAATGGCCAAGGCCCACCCAAGAGGCCATATGACTGACAGGTAAAGCGACCAATCAAGTTTCGTTTTGTGCCGCATCATGTTTAGGGGCGTGGAAATGTCGCTACAATAACAGAGCGGTGTGTAAAACTATCGGACATATTTGAAAGATTCTATTCCGCAAACGTTAAATTTTTCACATACTTTTGAAAATTCAGCGTTTAATTGATCCTGATAAGCGCTCGTCGTCAGTTGTAAACACAACTGCTTTCTTCTTTTGTGAGGGGGTTTGGTGTCATGGCATTTTTGTTTCCAGGCAGAACGTTAAAGAACGCGACACACACGTCTCCCGGAAGTCCTGTATAATCTAACCAATCCGATGACGACTTCGAAACTCCTGAAGTGTTTCCAACTAAAGGCTGGAATACACTACACGACTTTTAAAATCTGAACAGATTTTTTAAATTCTAGGCATCATACACTTACCGACTTTGTAAATAGTGACAGAGGAAAACTGGGCATCATACACTACGCGACTGAAGATCATACAGTCTGAATCAAAGTCTGAAGCTAAAAAGCTAAAAAATTGGAGTCTGTGACCATCATACACTACGCGATTTTCTGTGGAATCTGTCAGCTGTAATCTGCAGACTGGCTCTTACTTTCCTCAACTAGTGTCAACTTGTTCAGAGTGTAAAATCGGGGGAGAAATCGCATAGTGTATTCCAGGCTTAAGTGTTCCATATGCATCAGACATTTAGCCAACGGTCCGTGGGCGTGATGTCTGAGGCTGAGACTAGGCCAATCATAACATTCTGAGGCAGATGACGCATTGTTTATGGAAGTCAAAGAAATGTCTAAAGTCATCTAATACAATGTCTCTGAACTAAAAGCAGCTGCATGAATGTGAACATTTGACACAAAAATTTAAATGTCAACAACAATTATAAAAAAAAAGTATACACAAAAAAAGGATTTTGAAACTGATGTGTGAATGGTGCTTTACCAGTAAAGAGACGTTTTTGCCTGTGTGAACACCACATTTTTGTATTTACCGGTAAAGTTGTTCCGGTAATTTTACCGTAATTTACTGGAATTACACTCTCAGAAATAAAGATACAAAAGCTGTCACTGGGGCAGTACCTTTTCAAAAGGTACACTTTTGTACCTATTAGTTTCAAATATGTACACTTTAAGTACTAATATGTACCTTTAAGGTACCAAAATGGTCCCTTTAGGTACAAACATGTACCTTTTGAAAAGGTACAGCCCCAGTGACAGCTTTTGTACCTTTATTTCTGAGAGTGTACTGTGAAGGGGCTAAAGATGTAGATTTTTTTTGGGGGGTGAATATTTCTTATTTAATATATAACACAATTACAACTTCTACATAGCAATCCAATTATCATATGCATCTAAAACAAAAGTATAGTTTTATTAAAAACTTAACAAAGAAAAACTCTTTAGTAGCACATACTCTTAAAAAATAAAGATTCCATTTAGTTTTTTGCAGAAATGCAATAAAAGATCCATCTTTGGTTCACCCAAGGAACCTTTCAGCTCTTTACATTTACATTTAGTCAAATGTAAATGTATCTTTAAATAACCATTTTACTTAGTTTGAAGAACATTTTAAATATCTAAAGAACCTTTTTCCACTATAAATAAGCCTTTGTGCAGTGGAAAGGTTCCATTGATGTTAAAGCTTCCTCATGGAACTACAGCCAATAAAGAACCTTTTTTTTCTCCAGAGTATAGCAGCTTGTGATTTTTCCACACAGTGCTGAAAACTGACAAAACGGTAGCCTGTCATTTTGCTTATTGCTTCAACTCGTATTAATTATTCAGATGAGATCACAAGAATCCTTAAAACACAGTTTGCTGTTAGCAATTGCCTGTCTAACAGAGAGAGGTGACAGCTTTAGTGCGGGGATCTTCAAATGACTCCACATGAGCGTGGAATGAAACGCATGCATGATTAATGTCGCTGTGTTTGTTATTGATGATTAAACTGTCACGTCTTGACAACCGCAGAAATATTCCATGCTTATGTGCACAGGAAATAATAAATTCTCTTAGGCTATAACACACATTATTCAGACAGAGACATATAGCAGAGTGGAAAGTATGATTAATATAATGGAGCAAAAGAGCAGGCTGTGAGAATGTATGTAGGAATGAAGAAGCACAGAATAAGCAGTTTTATATGTGTGTTTGTGATGGCTGCTGCTAAACAAAGATGCCACGTTGACAGATGAGCAAGTCAGATTAGATTCTCTTTCATCAACAATATGGTAGTCTGATCAATAATATCTCACTGCTACATCCAGCGACACATTGCGTTTCTTTCATCTCGCTCTTTCTTTCATTCGGTCATGCCTACAGACACATTCAAAGAGCTCAGAAACCGTCGCTGCCTTAATTAAAAGATTCTATGTGACACATTTTGCCACAGATATGGAATATTACATAATAATCTAATATAATTTCACATTTCTTCCACCAATTTTAGTGTTAGTAAAAGTGAACATGCGCATTTATGTCTTGTACATACAAACAGATGGACAGTTTTCCACACACACACATATTTTTTGCTTTTATTTTAGAGCAGAAAAGCAGATCCATCTAAAGCCTCTGTTCCTTCCTCACTCGTTGTCTCTTTTATTAGTTTTTATGAACTCCCTCTCCCCTTTTCTCCTTCTCTGTCTCTGTCAGTACTCTCAATAATCAATGCTGATATATTGCCAATATCCCAGCCGGTCCCCGGTGCCATCCCTCACTGCTCCTCCTTTATTGTGGGAGATTGGTCCAAAAATAATGATATTTATTAGATATATTTATTATCCTCAGCAGTGCTGCAGTGCTCATGTGCGAGCGTGTTACCGCAATATACTCCTTCGTCGACTTGCGATTCTAAGTGTGGTTGCAATACAAGAAAAGATACAGAGTATTTCGCAACAGCTGCTTGAAGGAAATGTTGGAACATTGATCAGAACTGAGGCCCTAAATTTGATTTCCTCATTTCTTTTTACTTTTGACTGCATCACTTTTATGTTTTTCAGCGGATATATAATTTAGGGGTGCTTTAGCTCCTGTGGCGTACAGAGAGATTTACTGAGGAGAGCTACAGCCTCATGGCTAAGTCCTGAGGCAGCCCCCCACGAACCCCCCCAGACCCAAGGCCTCCAGACGTTAATCTACACCTCCCTTCCTCATCACTTCTCCTATCGATTTCCTCTTTCTCTCATTCTCCCTCTCCCTCGCTCTCTTTCTCTCTCTAGGACACAGCAGGTGCTGCTAACTCATTGGTCAGCAGAAGCAAATGGGAATCTAGCCACAATGGAGAACCAGCCACAGAACAAACAAAAAAAAGAAGAGAAATAAATACATAAATGAACAAATACATGGGTCAGTGGCATGTAAGAAAAAGGCACGGTAAAAAATAAACCCATAAAATCTTTTTAAAATCCAGTTTTAAAAAATGTGGCAAGTACTTAGTAATGTAATTATCATGTATTTATGTTGGTTTTAAATGGTTTTTCATACCATTTTCAAGAAAAGTTTCAATTTAATAGTCATGTTGTGTAACCATCAAGAAAAAATATGAAATCGGTCACACTTTATTTTACAGTCCAATTCTCGCTATTAACAAAGCATTAACTGCGACTTTTGCCTCAAAACTCCTAATTTGCAGCTTATTAATAGCTAGTAAAGCAGTTGTTACATTTTAGGTATTGGGTAGGATTAGGGATGTAGAATAAAATGCTGTTATGTTAATGATAGGCATGCTAATAAGCAACCAGTTAATAGTGAGAATTTGTCCCTATACTAAAGTGTTACTGTAATATCTTTAAAAAAGTAATATTTTCAGGAAAGTTTTTAAATATAAATGTTCAATGTGAAATGTATTTTTAATTTCATTTCAACAATATGATATTCAACAAATATCATTCATTTTGGGGCACATGTGACCTGAACTTATCTGTTATTTTCAGAGCCTTGAAACACAGATTTTTTTTTTCTCTGCATGTTGGTCATACCATATATATGTCTTTCATTTGGTAAACAAGTGCTTAATTTAAAGCATCCTGTTTTTAATAAAATAACATGCTATAGCCTAAACACAGTCACATGTCCACTTTGGTTAATGGTCACATCATGATATGCAGGTAAACAAAGAAAACATTTCGTCCTTTTAGCAAGTGTTTTATTTCAGTGTTGTTATTCTATTAACAAAACCTCCGCACACCTGACGGCAATAAATAGGTGCGTAGGAAACAAAGACCAGCCAGGTCAAAAAATACAAAATAAAGAAACAAATCCCGCACACTATTTATGCAAAAATATCTATATCAAAATATTTATTAACAACGTTTGGTCGCATGACCTTCATCAGGAAAAATTCCTGATGAAGGTCATGCGACCAAACGTTGTTAATAAATATTTTGATATAGATATTTTTGCATAAATAGTGTGCGGGATTTGTTTCTTTATTTTTTGGTGTTGTTATTCTAAAATTATTTATTTTATTTTGACATTTTTATTATTTCATTAAACATTAGCTTTTCAATAAATTCACAAACCCCAGTTTGGGAAATCTTGATGTAATGTTTAAGGCAGTTCATGTTGTTAATATCAACAAATTAAATATATTTTCTCAATATTCTCAATATTTTTTTATCAATATTGTACAAGAGCATTGTATTTAAATCAATGTGATAAATTAGTTAGATCAAAAAAAAAAGTAAAATTCAATTACATTAAACCCCCCCGAAAAACATTCTCATTCCAAACTAGATGAAAATCCTCATAACGGCACTTCTGAAGAAGACTGGGAAAAAAAGGTGGGATTCTCTCACTCCACTGTGACTGAGCACATCACGGCAAATGGACAAGATCAGTTCTATTCCCCATGAATACACACTATTTTAGAGGAGACACAGGCCACACTCTCACATTTGGTCAGGAAAGGTCTCTCAGCCTTTTCATCAGTGGTAACCCTCAGCTGTGTCCAATCACTCAGAAAATAAAGAGAAAAAGCGAGTTCTTTTTCTTTATATAGATATCCCATCACCTTCCTTTCCATCTCACTGACTATTTCTCATTCCTTCTTTGGGATCCTGTGAGCTGGCAGATGTTGATTATTCTATAAATTCTCTGTTTATCTATTTATCTGTCCACCCCTCTATTGACTCATCACTTCCATTTCAGTGCTGTTGCGTGTGGATAAACAGTCCATATGAGGGAGCGAGAGAGGGAACGGCAGAGAGATTTAAGCCAGAGATCAATGGGAAGTTTCAAAATCAATGCACTAACAACCAGAAAATCAATGAACTCTAATGAGGATGCCAGTTGCTTCCGTCAAAACAATTAAGAGGTGAAGAAATGTTTAACGGGAGTCATGAGCACGAGTGAGGACGCGAGAAAGAGTGCAGAAAAGAAATCATTAGAAAGATCTGACTTATTAGTCAATTAAATAACAAAAACAACATAAAGTTTTATTAATTATATTTAAGTGATTTATTTGCAAAATGTTTCTAGTCAAAAACTCTCTCCTTAATCTACGTTCTTACAGTGCTTTGATGGAGTCCGTCCTGAATGACTCTGCACTGTGACTGAGGGAGGAGGATGGAAAGAAGGGGCTAATTTGGGGTCAATCAATCAATACCACCCACAGTCTCTCTCTCTCTCTTGTCTTGTTCATTGTTGAAGGCAATCAATAAAAAATCCCACAGCTTGTCAATTGCTGAACATACAACTAATCACATACTCACACACACTGACAAAGCTGCAATTAACCTATTGATTGAGAAGAAGTGCAAACACGTCCAAACAAACACTTGTGGGATTGATGTCAGTTAAGGCTAATTTCCTCGTTGTCAACCATACGTCCCTCTGCGGCTCAGAGTGTTTGGATGATGTATTCAAGCCCTTAATCACACTTCACAAATGCTGCGTTTAAGTACAGTTCTAATTATGTTTCTACAATGAACAATAAAATAAATTAATTAATTAAATAAACAACAACAAATGAAATTATACTTAGTTTCCACATTTACTGGATGAAAACTCATTCAAGAGTGGTTGTGAAAATTAAAAGAATAATTAATCCAAAAATGAAAATTCTGTCAATATTTAAACACCCACATGCTGTTCTGCACACGTGTGACTTACTTTCTTTGGTGGACACACACAAGTACATTTTTCAAGTATCTTTACTTTATCAGAGTATTTTTACTTTTACTTCACTACATTCCAAAGCATAATATCATACATTTTGCTCCACTACATTTCTTAAAAACACAATGTACCTCATTAATTTCAACTGGAGAAATTGTGATAGCGGTGTCCGATTAGTGAAAAATCTGATTCTTTTTGAATGGATCTGTTAAAGGGATAGTTCACCAAAAAATTTTAATTCTGTCATCATTTACTCACCCTCATAAATGAAGATATGTCCGTCCATTTGACAGCTTCAAAAAATTCATAAAGAGATTAGTAAAAAACATTTAGTATAATTAGTATAGGTTGGTAAAACTAATCTATATAAATTGAGCAGTTTAGTCTAAATTTTCTGAAGAGACTTTAGAACACTTTATATGATTTAATTTGGGATTTTATTCACATATCTACATGGATCAACAAATATCAACAGAAGCCTACTTGCTTGATGCGTAAGAACAAACCTCATTGGTTCTTATGGAAGCTTAAAATGCTTAACAAAACACTCACAGAAACTTAAAAGCTGCGCAACACACAAGAATGAACCTCATTGGTTCTCACACGTCAAGCCAGTATTCTTGAGCTTCCGTTTGCCGTAACTGACGTGCGAGCTGGTTAATGTTTATATATGCGATTAAAAGCCTAAATTAAATCTGTTTATCATATAAAGTGACCACGTCTCCTCAGAAGGTTTGGACTAAACCACTCAATTCATATGTCTGATATTCAAAGTCTTCTGAAGTATTATAATAGTTTTGTGTGAAAGAGACTAAAATTTTAAGGGTTTGGAGCAACATGAGGTGAATTATCCCTTTAAGACCAATGAAATCTAAAAAAAAACAAAATCCAGGTTTTGGGCATCACAGTGGTTGCTGTTAGCTCAATAAGGAAATGTAAGTTACTACGTATCACCCAAAACCTGCCTAAAACACTCTTTGCACAAACACGGAGGAGAGTCTGAAAAAACAAAAAAGCCACAGAGGGGCCAATGATCACTGTGAAGGAGCTACAGAGTCCAATAGAATGGAGTAAAGTTGAAGAGCTCTGCACAACATGTATGGGAAGATAGCACTGAAGAGGCCATTTCTTCAAAAGAACCATGTGAAAGTGTGGAATTAACCATTTGTGACATAGAAGAAGATTTTGTGGCCAGATAAGGCAAAGTGTTTTTTTCTCCAAAATAAAAAAAACAACATGGTGTAAATGTAAAAAAATAAATAAATAAAAAAAATGGTGGGTTAGCATTATTCTGCTGGACTGGTTTCATCAGCTGATGGAAAATACTAGGAAATTCTTGTGCATACTCTTATGCACAAATGCACTCAAAAATTCTTAAAGCTTTGGCAAAACTCTTACAGTATATTACAGCATGCAGAATACTCCAGAGATTTAGACTGTCCCTTTCTGATTTGTGTAAACCTTTATTCGTTTTGCAAGCCGAGTTGAAAGAAAATGGGTTTCCCAATGTATTACTTCGACGCCTTACAATCAGATTTAATAGCTACAGTATGAACAACACATCAAAGTTAAGTAATGCAAGAAAATGTAACAATACATTGTCTGCTACTTAAAGCTGCAGTCCGTAAGTTTTGCCTCTTTGTCGCCATCTCTGTTCAAAAACCTGCAATTGCAGTTATTTGCGCAATTATCTTCATTATGTAGGTTGTGCACCAGCAAGGCTCCAGCGTAGATGAATCTAATGTTTTGAGGCGTATGTGCAGTACCGCCGCTCCCTGTACGCAGAGTACGCAGCTTGCGTAGGGCACCAACTCCCAGGGGGGCACCATCCCAGTTGCTCAAAAAAAAAAAGTGATGCGCCATTCCCGCACCCGCGACCGCTCACACCTCATGTTTGCGGCTGAATGCAAATGATCATAATTGATGGATAACTATGCCCGTGAAAAGACATCAGCAATCAGGTGCCAAGAGAAGGAAAAAAAGATGAAAACGAAACCAGTGCCTCACTTCCAGGTAGGCTACATTCAAAATCCTGTGAAACTTTTTTGGGTGTTGAGGTCAATAACATGTTTTAATGTCGGTAATAATTTCACCACCACCAACGCGTCTAATATTCTCTCAGCGTTTCCATGTTCACTTATAAAAGTTAGCCATGGTTTTAACACGAATAAAAAAATTAATTTTAAAATTTAAAAAAAGCATGGTTCTTGTAGCCATGGGAACCGCAAATTAACCATGGTTTTGTTACTTCAAATGATAATATACAAAGAAGTATTAAGATAATATTTTTGTGGTTATAAAAACAAACCTAAGCCAACAACAGCCTTTAAAATGACTTAAAATGCATTATATAAAAACAATGAGGCAGCCCTGCTGAAAAAATGAATCTCAAATACCATTACAAACATTACAAACCATCAACTTTTAACCATTAAAAACATTCTGTAGTGTGTTTTGGGACATATTCCATTAGGATTTAGAAGGTGACCAATTACCATAACCAGTAAAACCATTACAAATTTTGTGATGGTGTCCATTGTTTTTTTGTTTGTTTGTTTGTTTTTTATCAACATTACATGTTATTACAAATGCCTGCAAAGGGAGCCAAAGGCCTAGTAATTGCTACTGACACACTTATGAAGTCCTTGTCTAATAGGCTATTGACCCAACATTTGATTCAAATATCCGCTTAATCTCTAATTTTTGGCCACCTTTTTGCTATAGATCAGTGGTTCCCAACCACGCTCCTGGAGGCCCCCCCAACACTGCACATTTTGCATCTCTACTTTGTCTGACACACCCATTTCAGGTCTTGGAGTCTCTACTAATGAGCTGATGATCTGAATCAGGTGTGTTTGATTAAGGAGACATGGAAAACTTTTGGGGTAAATTTTGAAAAACTTTTGAAGTTTTGGGGGGCCTCCTGGATCGTGGTTGGGAACCGGTGCCCTAAGCAGGATTGTATTGTTGTGCCCCCTCCCTCAAATATTATGGAAGTAAACAAAAATACTTACTATAGGGGTCAAAATAGAACTTTAATAAAATATGAAAGTAAATAAATAAATTAAATTGTATTATTTACAATTACAATTCATCTATATGTCATCTATAGCAGTGGTTCCCAACCACGATCCAGGAGGCCCCCCAAAACTTCAACTGCGTATGTGCGTCTGTCAGTCACCGCGCCGGTGTGGATACTGTACTTAGGAATCACAGATTCTAGCCTACGTCTTGGAATATATGACCCAAATAAGAATTTTCACAAGATATTGTCATTTGAACAAGTAAGTAACAAGTCTGCCACGTTTGTTCTGACCAACTGAGGAAAAAATAATTACAATAAATTGCGCTACCAGTGGTTATTAAATGTAACGATCAGTTAGCTCATATCACATCAAACCGTTCAAATTATTATTATTGTTATACTTTGTTCTCAAATTGTTAATGTTAAACATCAGCATTGCGTGACTATGTGTATATATTGTGTATTAGTGGGTAGATTTTAATTTGTGTACAGTCTTATCTCTAATTTTCATAACATTTGAATTTCATATTAAGAAATTATTTTAACCCAAAAAGCTAATTATTCTTCCTTCGAACTGGTTCTCTTTAAAATACAAATCTTGTGTAATCCCAGGCTATCTATAATCAGATGCACATTTAAAACTAGAATATAATTTAATTACAGTCACATGTTTCATAAACATATAGTCCTTTCTAGATTACAATCCGTCATCAAAATGATACGTTTCATTTTTGCAGCTGCTGTGAGATCTCACATCCGATATAGCCTATTAGCCGGGACAACTTCTTTATGTTTACAGACGTGACGTAATGACGCGGCAGCGTGCTCGAATTTCCTGTGAATTCCTAGGCTGTCACTTAAATTAGAAAACATTATTCTAAGCTAACTGTTGTGAATCAGGCTAAAGTAAAGCGACAGTTTTGAACACTGGCTGGTTATGTACTTGCTCAAATATTGAGTTCGGATCATTTTTAACCAAAAAAAGTTACACAAAAAAGCACAGTTATAAATATCCTACACATACACAAAGTGTACATCAATCACACAGACAAGATTTTCACTCAACCAGAATGAATCCTATCCAACTTCAGATTATGAATGTTCTGTTTAAATGAACCCTAAATGTTGCAGTCTGATTCACATATGTGACCCTGGATAAACCAGTCTTAAGTCACTGGGGTATATTTTTAGCAATAGCAAAAAATACATTGTATGGGTCAAAATTATCCATTTTTATTTTATGCCAAAAATCATTAGGATATTAAGTAAAGATCATGTTCATGAAGATATTTAATGAATTTCCTACCGTAAATATATCAAAACTGAATTTTTGATCAGTAATATGCATAGCTAAGAACTTCATTTAGACAACTTTAAAGGTGATTTTCTCAGATTTTCCCTCAGATTCCAGATTTTCGAATAGTTGTATCTCGGCCAAATATCGTCCTATCCTAACAAACCATACATCAATGGAAAGCTTATGTATTCAGCTTTCAGATGACGTATAAATCTCAGTTTCGAAAAACTGACACTTATGACTGGTTTTGTGGTCCAGGGTCACATATACATTTATGTGCATTACATGTATTCCAAACAAAACGTCAATGTGATAATATCACTAGTACAATGAGTGCAAATGTTGTTTCGAACTTTATTTTAGAAGAGCTTTGTAGCAAATATTAAGTGAATATTAATTCTCATCCTGTGACCAGATGGTAAGACATTAGACATGAGTAAACAATCATACAGACATACGCATGACCTAAAATGTACGCAGAAATATGCATCACAGCAAAGTATATTTGAATCCGAAAATAAAACAGAAAATAGTCCGATTTAGGCTTTTATATACTTTTTTTTCTTGTTGACTGAATTATTTCAGGTCTGTACCACCCCTTTTAATACAATCTAAAGTTCATTTGGATCAAGCTGAGTTAAATTGATTGAGGTGTTTACATGGAGACTTTTCAGTTAAACAGAGCCACCAAATCCATTTCTAAACAGATTATTAGGATGCATGTAAACGTAGCTGATAAAGCCGATGATAACTATAAATGGAGAATATGGGGATGGAACATATGCATGTTTTTCTACTCAAGCACTTGCTTCTGTCCGTTCCTCTACCTCTCTATTCTCAGAAGAATATGTTCTTTGCTTGGTATTAATAAAATGGTATTTTCAGTTTTCTAAACAACACTGCAAAGGGCTGCAAAGATGATTGCAAAAGGTTTTCTCCATACAAAGAAAGACCCACAATAAAAACTGAATGCAGCAAACCCTTGAAAATGCTTATTTTAATGTGTTTTATGATTTTGTGGGTATTAGGGGATGAGCATAACATACAAAATATAAATATACAAACACTGCAAATTCCCCTGGGGCCAAATGTTTAAGCAATTTTGAGACGGTCGGGCAGCGAATAAATGAATCTGGACAAAGAAATCTCCCCCAGATTACGTGCTCTTGATCCTACAGTGAAACGAGAGAAAGAAATGAAAAAGAGGCATTTGGGGCTGTGGGGAAGCATCCAGAGATCATTTTTCTCAAATAAGCGTCTGCATCCAGTCCCTTTCATCCCTCTCAGTTGAGAGCCTTGTTTTCAGAGCTGCTCAGCCTTCTTTTGCTCTCTCTCCCTTTCTTCATCCCTCACACCCTTTCACATTGCACTTTTCTAATGTTTGTTTTGTTTTCTTGGTCATTTTCTTCCTTGTAACAAATGAGTGACCCAGAATGGACTTGTGCTGGGGGAAAAATCAGCAAGGAGAAAATATAAGATTTTCTCTCATACACCACCTCAAAAGTAACATTCAGCAGTCAGTATCAGCAGGAAAATCTCAAGAAACAGACAATGTTACAAAAACATCTCTTAAACACATGAAGTGCATAGAGTATCTTTTAGCTCATGCTATTTGAACAGCAGATATAAATAAAAGACATCTGGATCATCCAAAGGCAACAGAGTCTAGGCCAAGCCCCTGTCAGTGACTAGATTGTGCATTAAAGAGCATTGTGGTTGTATTGGTACAGTAAGGTACTTTTTCCTGTCAGTCAGCCTAGACTTTCATCTTTTCTCCCTGCTTTTCAGTCAGTTTGCAGAATAAACTACAACTGATATAAGTACATGAGAAAAACCTCCTTACAGTGTCTTATCAGATACCTCGTTATTTCTTTGCATGCAGAAATTTTAAATATGTATCATAATGTAAATGTATCTTTGTTTTTGTTATGCATATATTTTTGAATTTATTGTCTGTTTTTAATTTCAACATTCTGATTTGTGAGTGTCAGATTTACATACATTTTATAGTCATCTTTGAACATTTCAGAGAATCTTCTGAAACATGAAGAAAAAAAATCTGAAATCTGAAGATAAAGTAGCATATTTAATGAAGATGTGAAAAACAATTTGACTGTCAGAATATTTATTTACATTACCATTCAAAAACAGTTAAACAATGATATTGTAACATATTTTAAAATGTAATTTATCCCTTTGATGGCACAGCTGAATTTTTTTAGCAGCCATTATTCATGTCTTCAGTGTCACATGATCCTTCAGAAATCATTCTAATATGCTTATTTGGAGCTCAAGAAACATTTATTATTATTATTATTATTATTATTAAAAACAGTTGTGCTCAATAATTACTTGAGTGGAAACTGTGATACATTTTCATTTTCAGGATTCTTTGATGGACAAAATTTTCAAAAGAGCAGCATTTATTTGAAATTGATTTATTTATTTATTTGATAAAAATCTTCACAGTCACTTTTGATCGATTTAATGCATCCTTGCTGAATAAAAGTATTAATTCCTTTCCTTTTTTAATTTACTCACCCCAAACATTTGACACCAGTGTAGCTATTTGTCTAAACAATACTTTGTGAATATATTTTAACCTATTGTAATGGCTATGATAAGTAATTTTAGTTTTAAAGGAAAATCAAGTGAAGAAAGATAATTCTTCTGATTAAAATGACCTGATATGCATATTAATCATATTAATCAGGAACGTCTTACGTAAACATCATATCTTGAGTAGAGACATTTTATTTTATTTTCCTCTCAAAACACTAAATATAAATATAAAGCACTACATTATACTTTTCCAAACTATATTAATGGCAGACAATTCATGATTAGTGAGGTCACTTTGTGCAAACAAAAGATTTAATGTAATTTTAATCTTTCAATCCATCACATAATTACATGTGCTTGTTTCAGATTTTCTTTCCTCATAATCTAAGTGCAAAATCAGAAGTATGCAAATTCTTCTTTTGATTCTCATAACTTCATTCTTAATCATTAAGAAACTGTTTTCCAAATACTAAATCACAAAATCAAATAAAACACTGTACCGATTCAGATTCATTGATATAAATATGTGAGAGTTTTGTTTGATCTATCCATAACCAAACCTCAATGCATGTCAAAATACACCAACACGAAAAAAAAAAAAAAAAAAGTAATTTCAAAAACCAGAAACCAAGAAGTAGCAAAAAATCCTCCACACTTCAACCGAAACACCTTGAGTTGTAAAAAAAAATTCACCCTAAATACCTCCATCAAAGCGAAAATGCCCACTAAACACCCCATCTCGAGGTAAAAGCCGACTGATTAGGTACCAGCACAGGCCAGATAAAGGGAATGTCAGCCAAACCTGCTGTTCTCCTTCAGTGAGAGAACACACAGATATACCTCTGGATCTGGCCCATGACGAGAGATGGGAGTAATTGCTTAAATGGGTTACGGGACAGAGGCATTCAGACAAAGAAAAAGGTGAGAAAATGACAGCTTAAAAGTGTTCGGAATCAGATATTACAAATCTAAAATACTGAAATCTGGGGAATTTAGAAGAGCAACGACAGATTAGCATGCTTCAATTAGCACATGTAAAAACAAAGCACGTTGTAAGCACTGCAATAAGCTTGAAGTGAGCACAAAGGGACAAACAGACATTTTCGTGAGCTTTTTCATGTCATCTTCCTCACCCTCAGACTTGCTTGCGTCGTCCCTCTCACTCCTGTATCCTCCCCTGGTCATTGGCTAAGATAAGTAGCTAAACTAAATGGGCAGGACAGCCAGCTCTCTGCTGCCAAGCGCAGGTCACATATGAAACTGCACCCCCAATCACACCCCTACCATCAGCCCCGGTGGCCCCCACCCCGGCACCCCACTGGGGCTTTAAGAGCGGCCATCAGCCCTGATTCTTTACTAACCCTCATTACCTAAGGGTGAACATGGCCAACTGCAGGTGTTTAAACCTCAGTCGTGGGTTACAGTGGAAATGAGTGTGAATGCATACGAGATACAGAAGAGTTCATCTATAGCAGCTGGGGATACAAGAACACTGCAGAGCTGGGGTGAAGATAAGGGTCAAAGGTTAACTTTTCTTTTGTGTAGGTGCGACTGAAGCAAATGGAGAATACATTTGGAAATGAAAATGGAGAAAATGGGACGACAAATGTGTGTGTTTCATAACCAGCTCTGTATTTATCTTTTTACCCTTTGCCTCTCTCTGTTTTCCCCTTCTGCTATCATTTTCTATATCCCTTCGAATCCTTCCCCCATCCTCGTATGACCCCAGGGTCATTCATAAGGGCAAGGTCGTCCGTCTGGGACTGAATATGAACTCTGACCCCCTCGTCTCATCGGGTTCTAAACACACGCGCACATTCATAAACGGCTCATGCCCCTCTGTGTATTATTGTGGTCATCTTGATTCTTTCAACAGTCACTTTCAAGCAGCAAAAAAATAGAGCTGCAAACAGACCAGCCACACATTCAAACCAGGAGCAAAAGTCACAATTGTAAAGGTTACAGCAACCGCCACAGTTTATTAGCTGCTGGTATTAAGGTTTTGCCAGTTGGATTTTACAGCTGCGAATGTGGAAAGGCCAATAGTGTCTGATTTATGTCATCTAAATAAAATAAATGAATTTTAAAATGAAATACTTTTCACAGAAACACTTCTCTAAAATGCCTTAATTCTGAGAAAAATAAATGATTCAGCACACCAATGAATATCTTCTGAAAAATAAACCATAACTCATTCTGCCTTCTGTAAATTAATATCTGAGGAATTAGTATAACAAAATACAAAAGAGATCACATCCTTAATGCTAAATAACATATAATAGAATAATACCCCAAAAATGTTATCTGTAAGACACTTTGTATTTTTAAGTGAATATGAGGACACAGGTCTTTGTATTAGCATCAGTATGGTCATATGCTTTTGATAGCATCATATTTCTGAAATAACTGCCTGCGGTTTTGTTCTTTTGTAAGAGGAAAATTGGATGGGGCCATAATGCTCCATCTCTGTCCGTTTTAATTGCACCAGTGGTCGTTTGGCCTTTGACCCACTGGGTCGTGAGTTACGCTGACAGCTGCTTATGAAAAAACCCAAGATTGATACCGGACACTAAATATATGCGGGGCACTTTTTATAATAATAATAATAATAATAATAATAATAATAATATGAACTTACTAAAGTGTGCATTTTAAATAAGTGTTATAAACAAGACTGTCGCGACTTCGACGACATAAATGATCTTCTGACAGATCCGTCTATGAAGACCAGTAATTTCCTAAAATAACAAGAAAAAATCCTGGCCGCAAATACAATCTTTCTGCTCTCACGAAGGAATTTGAGCCAGTGTAATTGTGATAGAACAGTAAACAACCAAAAATAAAATATTAATAATCTCACATAGGTAGCCTACTAATTTAAAATAAAATCTTACATAGGCTAGGTAGCCTATTCATTTATTTATTTATTATAATGTATTAACAGCACACGAGAGCCATTAGGCTTTTATCGATTTGTTATTGATAGCGAAACACGACTTGGATGGTCCTACCATGAACATCAATAAAATCGTCGGACTAAGTAAACTCATGTAGCAATTTAAGTAGATAATAATAATATTATTCGTACATTTTATTCTGTTATAAAGTCTTTACAAAATGAGTTTGCCGCTGTTTTATCCGCTGTTATTATTTTTGAGTGTTCTTCTCTCACTGCTACGTTGGTTATGACATGAATATAATGTCGATAATATTACTAATTTGCATGGTATCAAAAACAGATCATTTTGCAAGAGTTATTATTTGAAGTGTTGATATTAACGACACAAACATTCTGCTGATGAGAGATTTATTCTTGTCTCCACAGAAACTGCTGCACTGTTATTAAATGAAAGAGTATTTTGTATGGCAACCTCTTAATAATAAGTTTTTTATTATTTTAAATTGTATAGCTTAGGCTATGTAATATTTCTACAGCATCTTTGGAAAAGTCAAGACACTTTTGATTTACTCCAAAACGCGCTCAAGGGAAATCATTTTATTTATTAGCTGATGCATACAAATTTCTTCGATATAACTTCATTTGCGTTTTATATTAATTAACATGGATATAAACGCTAAACTGTAAGGTGTTATGATTGTATGTAATGCTCAGCAATTTGCATATCGGTTAAACTCGAGTTCATTTAGTTATTTAAAATAAATCTGGTGTATTAAGTTAAAAAAAGTCATAGCTACAACATGAAAAAACAATAATCTGTTACTGACAATCTAGTCAATAAAGTCGTCATTAATTCAAGCACGGTAATGCGAAGATAACATTTACATACTCAAATAGCAATCTGGCTATTAAAACAATTATGAATCTAGACTACAATAATTTAAGAAATACCTCTCTGAATTATCTATAATTACGCATCATCTCAATACAGACATTGAGAAATGTGTTTAGCCTACCTAGATATGTTTATTAGACCATTATTCATGTTCAGATATTTTCATATGCATGATAGTGCATATTTGGCTGGATTATTTTCATGATTTGCATTATTTAATTCACCGTAATTCAAAAACTAAAACGAGTAAATGCGTGGAAAATATCACTTTTGTGAAATGTTTCAGTTGATAGTTTCTCTTTAGCCATACCGTCATGGTAAAATAAGGATATATTTTGAATAACACGTGATTTCTGTTTTCAGTTAATATGTCTTTATTAAAAGCAGAATGTAGTGTTGATTTATGCACAGTTTTAATAGCCTAAAGAGATATGCTTCTTCAAAGCCTCATTAGAATTCTGCATGAGAGAATTCTATAGCCTACAAATGCATTTAATATTTCGATTACCAGGTTCTAATGGTTCTCACAATTTCTGCATCATGTTAAAACTCGCAAATATGGCATCAATAATGAGTCCTGAAGATTTAATGACATCTTCAGACACGGCACCCGTTAAGAGGTTGCGGTGTGGCGTTTCTTAGTTAATCTGAAGCCAATAAAAGGTACACGTGCCTGTGTATCGGCCATGAAGCGTGAGAGCACATATATACAGAGAGCCAGGCTCTTCAAATATTTGATGGCCCAACTCCACTATGTAAACTTATAAGAGAACGTCTCCACCTTTCTGTCCATCTCTACAAACCCATACCTACAAAAAAAAAATAAAGAAAGAAAAGGAAAGAAAGAAAGAAAGAGAAATGTTCACTGTGAATAAAATAACATCGAAACACGTTTGTTTGTTTGTTTGTCGGACCCAGTTTGTTTACCGAGGAAAAAGATAATGAGATCTCCGCGCGCTTCTCGCCATCACCAACACGTGCAGGTTATATCTTATAAAATTCTGCTGGAATGAAATAGCCCCATTACAGCATTGTAAATGTGTTGTACGGTCGGCTGACAGAAATGCAAACATGATGTAGGCTAGTTTAGCGTCATAAGCCACGGAGAAAGTGACCACGCGCTCGCGCACCTTAAATAAGACGAGAAGAGCGAAAAGAACGGAGCCCAGAAATGTGTGAACAGGCTTCTTTATTCTGTCCCTTTTCCTTTGCACTGGCGCTGGCTGCCCTTTTAAAGCCAAAATCTCCACCTCTTAATTGATTTTCTCATAATTAACTCAGTCTGCTCATCGATTTTCCCCTCAGCGGAGATTCAGTCTGTGTGGCGGCGGACACTAACGGCCATGCTGAGGCCGCGTGATGGTATTATTACAACGTCGTTATCAAGGATAGGCCGCCAAACAAATATCGACCATATTGATTACAAAGCTTCCCAAAGGAGTAAACACCATGTCCAGATTTTCCAAAGCTCGCACGCCTTTACGCGCGTAATCGCGCACAATTAGGCTGCTCTATGTTAATAAATAAAATGTTAATACAAAACCATCACAACAAAGCCATGCTTTAAAAAAAAAAAAAAAAGCTTGAAGGGTTTTGAAACGTTTTAACCTCAATTTTGCAAACGTTCGACAAAAAAAAAAAAAAAAAAACCTGCAAAATAAAGCCTTGCAATTTGGCCTATTACATTAGCATTCGGTGACACCCAGACGGTAGGCTATTTCATTCCAGCGATAAGAAAATAAAAATAAAAAACAGTTTAGGTGAAACAATTAGCCTATGAAGCTGTGTCCTTTCGCAAACATACAGTAGCCAATATTCCTCCCTTGTCATAATAATCGCTAATAGCGTCGTTTTTGGTTTGCACCTTTAAAACAAACAGCAGTAATGGCCAAAAAAGCCTAACAGAAGCTTTGCTTCATTCAAGGTGGCAGAAAGCTGTGTATTTATCATCCCGCGACAAATCTGAACATCGCAATATGTTCGCAGGAGCGTGACTGTAAAACACGAGGGCATGCATATTTCACAGGCAGATCTCCGCTGTTCAAATCAAATATTCCCGCGATGCCCTGCGCCAATTACAGCATGCAGAGAAACACAAGCACCGACACCGAGAGAGAGGGTTGTCTCATGAATTCATTTCTATCTAATCAATAAAAAGAAAACCCCGGTCCGAGCAAGAAATCATTACAGGCAATAACCCTGTCCGCCTCTGTCCTGCTCGCTCTGTGCGGGACGGGTTTAAACGAGACGGGACAACTTTAACGTGAATCGTTTTGATGAAATATAACGGCAGAGAAACGGCAGAAAGTACAAACAAATATACATTAGGGAGGAAAAAAGAGAGTGAGTGAAGGACAGAAGGATGACGTCATGGAATGGAAAAGTTGTACATACGCAAAAGAATAAATGTATGAAGCTGTGAGTTTGTTTACACAACATTACCAGCGTTTCCATCGATGATGAACGCGGCAGTCTGCGTCCCGCTAAGAGCTGCTCGGACACCGAAAGAGTCGGACACAGCAAAACGGGGGAAAGAGGCCAGATATTTTGGGGGTGGTTTGTTTGGGGGACTGAAAGGGAATCGGGTGAGGAGCCTGAATTTGAAATTAGGGGCGAAAGGTGAGGGGGTCGGGCGGAGGGTGTGTGCTCGTGCGCACATCCTTCATGTGTCTAGCTCTACCTTTAGCGGTTTCCATGACTACGCGTTGACCGCCAGCGCTGAAAAAGGCGCAAAAGAGCATCTGTATGGGCGAGAATGAGAGAAAAGCAGCAGAAGTGTTTAGTGTGTAGATTTTAATCTTCATTTCCCCCTTAATACGTTTGATTACTTCAGTATATGTTTTACGTAGGCTTGACTGATCAGACATATAACGTTAGCTGCCATCTACTGGTGAAATGACTGAATTGCACACAAAACGCGGCGAAGGCTCGGAGTAGGCCTCTCTCCAAAACACTGTGCTCTAAGCAAATTAGTATATACACACAGTTACATTTACACCCTATAAGAATTTATTAATGAATAGTTACATTTACAGATGTGTGTTTAATGCGTTTTCTCCCTTAAGAATATCAAAGTCAACAGACACACACCTGAATTCTTCAGCACCATGGACAGAGCCCTAACTAAACAACCCACGGACACTCTTAGTCCGAAATATTCATTTTTTTCCTCCCCCCTTACTCACTCGTTCCAAACCTGTATAAGTTTCTTTCTTATGTTTGAACACAAAAGAAGATATTTTGAAGAACCAAAACGTTGGCCCCTACTGGCTTTCGTAGTATTTCTTTCCCTACTATGGAAGTCAGTAGGGGCCAACGTTTTCTTATGTTCAACATAAGAAAAAAAAATATATATATAGGTTTGGAACAAGTGAGTAAATGACGACAACATTTTTATTTTTGTGTGAACTAGTCTCTTTAATGGATAACACAACAATAATACTGCAAAATCTCAGTTCAAGAGAAAGCTGTTTGGTGCTGCTGCTAGGTTAGTAGAAGCTCAAACCTTCTGAGCCAGCAATTCTTTAAACAATTTATGCAAACACTTTTAAATGTTACCCTCATCCACTATATAATTATAATAGCATTCAACTACACACTGCTTGCACATTGTATAATGTATATATTGTGTCGAATATATTTATATATAAACACCTGATATGTTAATTATTTTCGGTACAGTATTCTATACTATATGGTATAATGAAAGTTTTAGTGATTATGGGTGCAGGTATATAATGTCATTTAAACTATCACGAATTAACTGGAAAAAACAGCAATACTTGCAGGGATCCACCAAAGGTATTTGGCCACAACATTTCCTGAAGAAATTCAAAAACTGAAATTAAACATCTTTGAGCACACAGTATCAGAAAGACAATTATGTTCTGACAGGACTTTATTAAGAATTATATAGTTACATAAATGTACATATTTCAAAACAATATCAAGTAATATCATTTTAAACAAAAACATGAAAACAAAAGCAATCAATGTTCCACTCCCAATTCACTTACATCAGTGACATGACAGGACTGTTCCAAACTGAATTACCACTAAATACTACTGAACTTTTATCTTCTTTGCATTTTTGTCATAAGAATACAAATGTAACAAAAGGGTCAACATATTCTTTCTTTATAAGAACACACTAGTCCAGAAACATGACTAGAGGTTAATCCAGTTGTGTGTCAAGGCTGGTGTCAAATCAGTGGACATCTAATTATAATTAACTATCATTTTTCGATCACCAATTTACAAAGGCATCCAAAGGCCTTGATAATCCATGACCGTGTTTGTGAGACAAATAAGAGATGTTGGGACACATGTAATCTCCCAGTGGTGCACACTGTAGAAAGTAATCTCTGTTCCATCTTGTAGCATTTCCCCATCCTCAATACAGCTTCAAATTTGGCAACTTTGATAGATTTGTTACAGTCAGGTAGTGTATGAAGGATTTTCAAAGTTATCCAAGCTGACTTTTATAAGCAGTACAACAGAGCACTCTGGAGCAGTTCAATTACACAACATATTAAACGGTCCAATGGTGGAAGTGTACATTTGGTCATCTGAAGCATTGTTGCCAGCCCGAACTCTTAAGAATTAAGTTACCATTCAATCTTTCAAAACCTTTTCAAACAGGAGATATAATAAAAATAAAAATACTGGCATAACTTATCTTTTTGTTAACTATACATTTGAATGTTTATTAATTATTTTTGGATTTGTATATCCTTTTGGGTTACATATTTGTTGTGTATTCCCATCATTCCTATTTTTTATCAAAGAGGTTATTTTAAATTTCCCAAACAAAGTTAAATGCATAACTTGAATTCAATGGTTCATTGTATGTCATCACATCTGGAAAAAACTTTTATCCTACATACCACCTGTGGCAGACCAAGTGGTACAGATGCAGAACCTCTATCTTTTGTTTTCTATGGGTGTGCATTTGTCCATGTTTAAACTGACCTGCAGTAGAGAGAGAGACAGCCCTATATTTGAACCTAACTTCTGAACACTCAAGAATCATTTTTCCTTTAGAAACAGTCAGTGTCCAACAAAACGGCTGCGCAGCTTAATCTAGACTCTTCCAACAGGCTCTCCTTCCCAGGGTCACCAACACTCAATGGGCAATGAAATAAAAAGGCAAAACATCTTCTTCATTCATCATAGTTGAAGGTCCCAAGTGAAACTGACATTTCTCAGGGCCTGTGAAGGAAACATGGAATACATTACTTAATACATATGGGAACAAAATATACGTTAACATCAAGACTTTGTGGGATTTAAACTGGAGTCTGAGATCCCTGGGGGGGCCACAAGGGGCTGCTGAGGGGTTCAGGGAATTTTATTTAGGCTAATGTAAGCTAATGTAACTACCATTAACTAAAGATAATAAAGATATTTTAACATTTACAGAAAGTTATTATAATATTATATAATATTGATAATAATTAATGTATCTTCCTGTTCTCGTTAAAACTGATTTTGAATGATATTTATTGTGAAAAGGGCTATTCAAATAAATAATAAAATTAATTTAAAAAATTATAAAAAGTTAACACCAAGCAAAGATTTTCTAGATAATATTTTTTAAATATATGTTTTGGCTTTAGTACAATGACAGCATAAAAAAATTATTATTTAACTTTGGAAAAATGCTTTCTTTGTTAAGGTTCTCGCCAGTGTTGTTTTGATTAATTCACAAAAAGCTAAAATAAAATAAATAAATGAATAAATAAATAGCAAAAATATAACCTTGGCAACTGAAAAAGAGTTTAAACTGAAGTAGAAATTACAAATAAATAAATATAATGAAAAATAAAAAACAAAAGCAAGAAATAGAAATATTAAACAAAAAGTAAAATATCATTATAAGTACATAAAAAAAACTAACCTAAACATACTAAAAAAATTAAATAATAATAGAAGAAAATTCTAAATATTATTAAAGACTATAACAGTATATAAATAATGTTAAAATAAATACCACTCTCACATTGTATGAAAGGGGACAAGACAAAATTGTTTTCTAATGCCCCCTGGTGGTTACATGCTAATATAGAGGCAAGAGCAGGAGTATATATAAAAATTCTACATTCAACCCTAATGTATCAGACCACAAAAAAAAAAAAACACAAATTCAAATGCATAAAAAAAGTACTTACACACTTTGTGTTCCCCAGTTTGTCTCATTATGCGTCTGGCTTCTGAGCAACAGCTTCCTGCCCTCCTCGTAGTCATCCTGATCCACACTGACAAGCAGCCGGACTCCCTCCTGCCCCGCTGCCCTTTTCAAAGAGTCTGTGATGAAGACTCCTTTCAGTGCCTCGAGCAGCGCCCCGCTCAGATAGTCTGCCCAGAAGGCATCGAGGTTGGAAAGTTCCGAGAACTTGATATCACAAACAATAGAGCCCAGATCCCGGGTACGGAGCAGCATGCTCGCTCGGCTGAACAGTTCAAATTGCCTCTCCAACGGCTGCTGCTTGTCTGAAGAAACTCCTCCACGAAGGGCCGACTCGTGCTCCGAATACTCCGCACGCACACGCAGCCGGACATCTGCGAGCGGAAGAGTGTTGGAGACAGAAAAAGAGAGGAGGGTGGGATGAAGGATGAAGGGTAGCATGCAAGGGGCAAAGAAAATCATGAGGGGATGAAGATGGATTTGTGAAAATTCAGTGTGTGAAGGTTTTTTTTGCAGCAAGGATGGAGAGAAACAAGAAAAACAGTAGCAGGAGGAAAGGGGAAGAACACGAGAAATGACACAGATCAGTGGGGGGGTCAAAAGGAGGGCAAAAAGTACAGTGATAATGAGACTTGACATTCAGTTTATTTGTTTATATCCAAAAATTAGTTGAAAAATAACTAAGATTAGCACTGATTCATATACATTTGCTTAAAAAAAAAAAAAGTTCCTGCCCTGTTTGAATTTTGACTGATTATTTACGGACAAAGCGTATTAAACCAGAAGGCACAAAAGTCAAACTCTTTCTGGTACGGCATCAGCTCTGAGATCTACTGGATAACTGAGGTCAACATCCTCAAAATTGTTGGAGATCGAGATTTTTGTAGTCGATTGACCCTGATTTTTCACTTGTAGTCAGTGAGGCTACAAGTGAAACCAGTAGGCTGATTTAGGATTTGCACTTGAGATTGGACAAATTCATCATGAGGTGGCTTTCAAATTATTTGCAGGCACACAGGACTTGGAAACACATTGGTAAAGTCCAACGTGTTTACTGAACATTGCACTTGTATCACAAAGACGAGGGAGTTTTAAAGCACATGATCTGAGGCCGTTCGGAAAGTTCAGGTGGATTGAAAGCACCTCGAGCAAAATCCAGAGATGGGCTCGCATTTGAGTTTCAGGCAACAGATCTGGTGATATTTACAGTTTGATATGTAGATCCGAATTTATGCAGGTTGGCTTTACCAAACAGTGGAGGTAGAACTGATGTCATGCAACAGCACAGGGAACAGAGACGGCAAAATACGATTGGAGTATACATACTGAACCAGAGCTTCGCAGTGATGTCATTTCCTTTCATGTCATTAGCTCAGAGGTCAGAGGAGGAAGTGGATCCATCAATCTTCAGAACATTGCTGCAACACAAATCCAACCTTTCTACAACCAAAGCTCCAATGCAAACTCCACCTTTTTGCATGTTGGGACGTTTACAAAGCAACAGTGAACATGAAAAACTAACCATTAACGTAGAGAGTAAGCGATTGAGTGACACTTATTCATTAGTGAAAATAAAACATTGTTTAAATGTTGAATATATACTGTATTTATGGATTGCTTGTGAACAGCAGCACTTCAGGAATTATAATTTTGTCCCAATTTTATTCATAAAGTGACTGGAGATCAATACCCGACTGGACACTTTCCCTTCATTCTATAATCAGGTATACAGTATAGGACTTAGCTAGTATATAATGACAGAGTTAAATATAATTACAGGCAGGGCCGTTCCTGGCTGACGCGGGGCCCCCCTCGGTCCGTTCGCCACGGGGCCCGGGGCGACCGCACCAGTTGCACCGCCCAAAGGACGGCCCTGATTACAGGTACACTATTGTTCAAAGATTTGGGGTAAGTAAATAAGAAAATAATACTTAACTTATTTAGCACCGACTCATTAAACTGATCAAAAGTGAGAAATACAGACTTTCACATTGTTACAAATATTAAGCAGCACAATTGTTTTCAACATGAATAAATAGAAGGGTTTCTTGAGAACCAAATCAGCATATTAGAAAAAGCATCCACTTAACACTGAAGACTGGAACCATGGCTGCTGAAAATTAGCTTTGCCATCACAGGAACAGGTGACACTTTATTTTAAGGTGTCCTTGTTACACGTTACATGTATTTACTATTATAACAACAAATTATGCAAGCAACCCTAAGCCAAACCCTCTTCCTAACCCTAACCACACAGTAAGTACATGTAGTTAATTAATATTACTTAGTATTTAAATGTATAATTACACTGTAACAAGGACACCTTAAAATAAAGCATAACCCAGGAATAAATTACATTTTAAAATCTATTGAAATAGAAAAAGTTTCAAACCATTTTTAACCCCAAATTTTTGAACGGTACTGTAATTACAAGATTTTTCAAATGCAAGCGAGACATGCAGACCAGGATTGATGTGATGGACAGTGTAACTGTATGCATGTATATACATTGCTGCAAATGCTTTGGCAATGTAATGCTTTCCTTTACCATGCCAATAAGGACTTTTGAATCTTGAATCGTGTAATGTTCTGAAAGTTTGATTAATATAATTTAAAAACAAATCATTCGCACAATGGTCTTTACTAAAATACACTGTTCAGAGTTTATCCATTTCTGATGAAGAATAAATGTAACCCTTGAAGAGGAAAACAGCCAAAACAAGGCTTTAAATTTAGACTGATATTGTAGCTATAATGGTGGTCTCCCAAATATAATTTGTAATGCAGGTTTGAAAGCAGACTCGAAACACAAGTGTTCTTTAACGTTCTTTTAAACACAGCACACATTTACAGAGCACTTTTAGTTCCATTAAACACACATTATCAGAGCGCCTCACATAAACTAATACAGGACATTGGTTTTTCTCAGCTTCTAGTTTCAGTACACAGAAGGTACCTATAATAAGCGGCACAGTGTAGGTTTTTCTGTCAATGTATTTAATGCCCCCCTTGTAAGCATTACGTTTTTTGTGCATTTTGTGCATCCCAGAGCATTTCAGAAAAATAACATGTATTCACAAATAATCAGATATTATATGTTGTTGAAGATGTTATAAATTTCTTCTTACAAACAAACAGTAACTATTTTTCTAAAAATCAAATAAAAATGTTGTGCGTCATTTTATGGGGTGTTGCTCCATGCGAAGAGCTTCCACACTTATTTCGATCCCTCTTTCCTGCTGAACAACAAACCAAGATGGAGGGAGAGAAATGAGGGCATAAGGCTGACCGACTGCACACATAGATCAGGGTCAAGCTTTTCTTTTGATTGTTTTTTTTTTCTTTTTTTTTTTTTTCTTTCATTCTCTCCCTCTCTTAGTATGTGAGGATGGCCAACTTGTTTTTGTTCCTGACACTTGAGTCAGTATGTTTTTCAACTGTGGACATAGAGAAAGGAGAGGAAGAGAGAGAGAGAGAAACAAGCAGTTTTGGATGAATGTTGTTGCAACAGTTTTGCCATATCTTATTTTTTGGTCAAGCAGGCAAAATTCATATGCACAATCTTTTGTCTGTGTGTAAAAGCAACATTTTCTAGTTCATTCCTATGGAGACTACAGGTTTAAACCTCTTTGGTCGAGAATGAGCTTATCAGACTACTATTTTACTAACTTTACAACCAGTGTCTACTTCAATTCTACAAAAATCAAAACATTAGCAGAATTTGATTGAATAAATGAAGGTATCTGTTAAATTTCAATTAAAATTTCCAATCCTTAAAGCCTAACACAAATATAAAACACTGGGATGGGTCTAAACAAGAACTGTTGGGTCATTTTCCTCAGAACTGCTCCAGCAAAGGTTCACAGAGGATGTTTTTCCAAGGACAAATCATTGCAAAACTGAGCTTTGGGGCTGAGTTTGGTCAACGACTGTAGAATGGTTTGTTTTTGAACATAGATAGCGCTGAATTAGATTTGTGTAATGTAATGTTGCATTACAGGCAAATTAAGAGGACACACCCAATGGACTCCCAGAAATTTCCAAGGAATTTTTCATGAGTCAGTTCTGTGAAACACTGAGGCCAACAACCCCTCCAGAGAGGATTTTGTTCCTATTTGTTCCCAAATTAAGTTTATAGTTTAGCACATGTCATTGGGGAAGTGGACAGGAACAACTGAAAACTGACATTTGAACACAAGAGTATTAGATTCGCCCCTCGTCCTATGCGAGTTAGGAAGGGGGTTCTTTACCTTAGGACATGGACCAGGCGCGTGAGTTAAAGCACACACAAGTCTTGACTGTGTGTGATCGGACAGAGCGGACAGCACACACTTGTTTTTGTTGTGAGCTCTGTCTCTTTCACTCTATCCATTCTCCTGCTTTTTCTACTCAATCTTGAGTCAACCTGCCAAGATCAAATGCGGAGTCAACACAGCAAACAGTATGTTTAGCTAGTTCAGGTGTAAAACAAAGGTGAAAGTTCATAGGTCAATCATGGCACAGAAGGACTGTAATGTTGGAAGTTGTATGGCAGAATCTGAATAACAGGGAGGATCTCATAGTGAATAGAATGCATTCAAATTGACCATATAAGACTGAAGCTTGATTTATGAACACTTTATAGATTAAAAAAAAAGCAGCTCACAGTGCAGTGTAACCTAATGTTTAATGGACAGGTGAAGTACGTTAGGGCACAAAGGATTCTCATCTCACTAAACAAAAGGTCAGTGCAGATAGTAGATTAGCTTTGGCTGCATCAAAGCTCAGTTACAGAAGAGAGAGGATCGATGCTTTAAATGAGAAGTGGAGTGACAATAATCAGTGTTTTACTGGACATGAGACACCAGGAAATACAGGCTGATGCAGCTCAGTCTCAGTGGCCCAATATTCAATAATCTCTTCACAGAAACTTCATTCAGACACACCACAGGAGTTAATCACACTGAAAACTGCTTATCCTAAGGAAAATGAAAAGGAACAGAAACAGGGATAGAGAAGTTGATGAAAAATGTGACAAGAGATAAGAACAAAGAATGTGTGAGAAATTTTCTTTGTAAAAATCAAACCAAGGAAGCAGGGGAATTGAAGCAAGACTAAAGCACAACTCAAACATAAATGGTCACAACTACAAAGAGGTACACGATCTGTATCCAAATCTTAGCTTTATAATGTCTCTGATGAGAAGGAATATATTAACCATTAAACTCAATTGGGCTGCAGCTGTTACTGGCACATTGTATTAAAGGGTTACTCCACCCCAAAATGAAAATTTTGTCATTAATCATTTACCCCCCATGTTGTTCCAAACCCATAAAAGCTTTTCATCTTTTGAACACAATTTAAGATATTTTGGATGAAAACCGGGAGGCTTGTGACTGTCCCATTGACTGCCAAGTAAATAACAGTGTCAAGGCCCAGAAAAGTATGAAAAGCATCGTCAAAATAGTCCATCTGCCATCAGTGGTTCAATCTGAATGTTATGAAGCGACAAGAATACTTTTTGTATGCAAAGAAAATAAATTACGACTTTATTCAACAATTTGTCTCCTCCGTGTCACCACATGGATACGCTGTTTACATCCAAATCAAAGCGTAAATAAACGTAGAAAACATATCCATGTGGTGCGACCGACACAGAACAGCGTACGCAGTTTGCGTCCAGCGGATATTCTCCAAAATGGCGCTACAGTAATGCGGATGCGACGAATGGTTGTATAAAGTCGTAATTTTTATTTTCTTTGCATACAAAAAGTATTCTCGTCGCTTCATAACATTCAGATTGAACCACTAATGGCAGATGGACTATTTTGACGATGTCTTTCATGATTCAAAATGATGCCTCATCCAAAATATGAAATATAAAGTTTTCATCCAAAATATCTTAAATTGTGTTCTGAAGACAAACAAAGCTTTTACGGGTTTGGAACGACGTGGGGGTAAATGATTAATGACAAAATTTTCATTTTGGGGTGGAGTAACTCTTTAAGTACATAAAAGACTAAAAAAAAAAAAATGTCCTGCTAGGGCTGTGACGGTGGCAGATTTTTACCACCGCGGTGGTAATGGACCAACTACCGGCAGTGAAGCGGTGTTGTGTTTATATATATATGTATATGTATATGTATGTGTGTGTGTGAAATTGAAACAAAAAAAAATAAATAAATGCGGGCGTACGTCAACAAACGTAAGTGTTTATTTTTGCACTTCCGTCAGTGAACACGGCAACACGCAGCGTTCAAAACACTAGGCTAGCAAATAAATAATACACTTAAACAAGAAAGTAGCCCAAATAATTTGTAACAACTTCAATAACAAAAATCTGCATTGGCCTGATAACAATTAAAACAAACACTAACGCTTAAGCCTACCTTGGCTTTTAAATAATGTTAGATTTAAAATTCTTAGACAGAAAAACAAACATGTTGATACTGTCCGGTTTAAGGGAGGACCTCATTGGTGTTACGATGTTTCCAGCCGCACTGAACACGCGTTCAGACGGTGTGCTTTTTGCGCAAATGCATTTTAAGCAACCGTGGCCAGGTATCTTGCCTCATTATTCCACCACCAAGCAAGCGGGTCTCCGCTGGCCTCCTTTCACAAATAGCAACTGGAAACGGCTCTTGAGATAAGAAGTGCTCACCTATTTAACATTTTACGCGCCGCACCGCAACAGCTAAAGTCTGTCTACACTGGACGCGACAAAGCGACCGCTAAAATCATTTGAACTTTGTGTCAGCACGTCATAAATAAAACGAGGCATCAGTTTACTGTTGGGGATTTGTCGTGCGCATCCAGTGTAGACCTGATCACTGATTATAATGTATTGTGTTCTATTGACTATTGTAGTTTTTCGTGCTGCTCAACGCCTCTCGCGTCCGGTGTAGACACGGTGTCAAGGAAATGCCATGGCGTTTGAGCTTATTTATGAATTAACAGTCTAAATAAAACAATTTACAGCAAAATGGTATATGCTATAAATACCGAATTCTATTGCAACTGTTACTATTATTGCACTTGTATACAAAACTTTGTATTTTATGCTTGTTATAGAGTGTGTGACGTCACACGCATTACCGCTGGTGGCAATCAACCAATCAACGATCAACACGGTTGTCATGGCGACCGTCACAGCCCTATTTCCTGCCTTTAATAAAAGCTAAAATGCTTTCAGCAGGTGACATGACTATGCAAAGAAACAAGCAGCTTCAATTGAGAGTTTAAGAGCCCCTGCAGTGCACATAATGAGGAACCAAAGCCATGCAGTATTTGTACAGGCAGGTCAATAAGCATTTGTAACAGTAGAGTAAAACTGACTAGTGCCGAGCATCTGAGGTGAACAAAGAGCATGTCAAGAGTCTGACTCACACACGTTTGAAAAACAAAATGGCACCCTCCCATCCTGTGTGGACACGTGAATAAGGCTGGATGCAGTTACCTGAGTGTATATACTGAGTTTAACAGCAACTCTTCCATGTTTTAATATGTTTATCCTGTTAAAATAATAAATTATCTTCTGAATTTCATCCATCTTGGCACATAGAGTTCCTTGATTTTCATTCATGTTTTTAAAAGTGAGGTTTAATGTGTGGCTCATGCAACAGACAGATATTTTGAAAGAATCCACACATTATAAAAACACATTTGAATGGTGAAAATCAGACGTATCTGTCTATTTATAAATGTATATCATATTTTTAGGCACACAAAAAGATACACTGTGAACCCAAAGATGAAAAGAGTTGAAACAGTAAGCAAGACCATGCAGCTTAAATGATTACAATAGATGTGTCTGCACTGTTACAAGAAAAAAAAAAAACCTATTATAGTGATAAAATCTAATAAATTACTTGACATGTATTCAGTGCCGGCCCGTCCAACAGGCTGTCGCCTGGGGCCCCGACTTAAGGGTAGGGCCCCACGGCCGCGAGGTTGTCAATTAAATTTCAAGGTGTGTTCGACTTGAAGACAGACAGATCGGTGTTTGACATCGAAGTACAGCGAGAGCTATATACTAATGGACAGCTCTGCATGTTTTCCTATCCTATTGCAGTCCTTTGATGTCAAACACCGATCGATCTGCAGCACCCCTTTAAGTTGGACGCACATACAGATGAGATGACGCACCAGGGCTGTACAGTGCATTTAAAAACATTTAATGGCGTTTTTGCTCCAAATTCATTTCATAACAAAAGTCGAGTGTTATAAAACTACAACTTCCTTTTGTGATCTGTGACGTGGTTTCATATCACAGAATGAGACAATCATTTTATAGCCTTTATCACTGTATAGAATACTATGTCGATTAACATTGCATTATAAATATACATTATGCATATAAAAAAAATACCCGAGATGGCTTGAAGAACAGAGATACACCATTTAGTCACAATTGTATGTTTATTGTCTTCATTCTTCATCAGTTAAAACGTCCTATCTGCATTTTATTCAGCTACTGCAGCGAGAGCATACGCCTTTATCCATATTAGGGATTTCCTCCAACCAGATTTTTGTGAGCATTTCATTTTATGATTTCTTTCAAAAAAATGTTTTTATGGTTTTACTGCACGACCATATAATACTACCAGTATGAATGAAACTGCTACAGCTACTCAGGACACCTTAATTTGGGTAAAAATAGGGAAAATAATACTTCTAAGTTTTTCTCCAGTGTAGAGGAGTTTCTCTCTCTCTCAGTGGATGCTTAAAATTTCCTGACAAAAATTAAGAAATTGCAGTTAATGATTTTTAAATCTAATCATTTATAGTAAATCCTTAGACCATTCTAAGCAATTATAGTTACAGGCCTCCTGCATGTCAATAGGTCATGCTACAGTATTCTGTAAAATATATTAATAATCATCAATAATTATTACTTTGTTTATTGTTTTATTTAGATATAACTATAATCAGAATTATTAGTAGTCATATTGATATATAAAAACAACCATTTTATTTGGTCAAATTTTGCAGATCTACAAACAGGCACAGCAAACTTAGTGTTCTTTATCATTTCTGGCAAATAAAGAAAAAGTTTATCTGAAAACTTTTCTAGTTACAGTTCAGATTTTGGAATTGAAATAAAAGAATGATAGAGAGATTAAAGTGAAATTGTAGTAGAAACGGAATACAAACGGTATCTTTATGGAGCCGGAAAAAAAAGGATGTTCTGACTGCTATACTGTATACATAATATTTATTGTGGTAATATTAGTATTTGTTTTATAAATGCAATGATGCCCACGATCACAGAAAGACTTGTCATATGTTTAAATTGCTATGACAATTTTTACAATAGTGGGGCCTGTTTTCATTATCTTGCCTAGGGCTCCACAATCTTACGGGCCGGCACTGCATGTATTAAACATTATTATGAGACATTCAGCTCCCACAAGAGTATTATGCAGGAAAACATGGTCGGTTTTAATGCTATACCGCAAATTGGAGCACAAGATAAATCATGGCTTTCGGTATTTTGAGGTCTGAATGTCCCAGAAAAACACAAAAAACAGTCCTTCCAGAAAATAAATCTCACATAAATCACTTCTTTCTTGACAAACAGTTTTGGCAAAATTTGAGAAAGCAGATTTTATCTTGTTATTTCCTTACCTACTGTGCCATTATTGCCACTCAGTGTGTCTCATGTGCTCTGTTCTGAAGAGATTTTAGCAATGCCCTGATGGCAGGACAGCTCCCATCTAGCAAAAGCATAAAGAGGCTTTGGTGTGAGCAGCCTTTGAGTCCAGTCAGAATGAAACTCAAAGTGATAATAGTGCAGAGTGCAGGGAATTCACAAAGGGATGAATGATGACATACGTTTAACATGGACCTCTTTTGTGACAGTTTCACTTTCATTCTGACAGCATTAGAGGTTCAGGCACTAATGAATGGGTGACTGGTTATTTATAAACTGTCAAGAAATGGAGCGCTAAGGTACACTCAGCTGTGGAGCATTTTATAGATAAAATCAAACAAAAGGAGAGAGAAATGGAAAGGCAAAGAGATTCATATGTTTAAAAAAATGCTAGTAGGAGAGACTAAGAGAGGATAAAAGAGAGGATAAAAAGTGATCTTACCGCAGGTCACTTTGTTGGGTGTTGGCTGAGGCTGGATTTCAGGCTTGCCCCTAGATTTTCTGCTCCAGTGGTGACCTCTACCTCGCTTCCGTCGGACAGGGGTGGTTGATATCACAGAAGAGCCAGTCCCTATCAAAGCAAACATACATTAATAGGGCTGAGCTATATTTGGCAATGTTTTTGAATATTCACCATTACCTCATTATGACTTTACCAAAAGTATATGAAGTTAAGCAACACGGTGAATTATTTTCATGCGTTCTATGTATAATGTCCCACAAACTGGGCCATTTGGTTACCCTTGCTACTAGTTTCATCAAGACTACAACGCAAGCAATAAAAACGGCAACTTAAATTCAATTTATAACTGTTTGTGTCGTCACTAAAATAAAAGTCTCCACATGATATTTTTCATATATATACGATTTATTGAAAATATACAGTGCTACTATGCATTATTACATTGAAGCATATAAACTAAAATTATTAAATATCCTTTAAATGTTTTTTTTTTTTGTGAAAGAGAGTGTGGAAAATATGCCTTAATTATTTTAAACTTATTATATTATATTATATTATACACTGTAATGTTAAACTGGGTGCAGCCATCTGTAACTTCCAAGGCGTCTGGTGTCATCCACCTCTAGTTATTTTAGATGTTAAAAACAGTCCTTTATTATGTCTGATACTAGTATTTGTTATCATATTATTCTAATTTTTTAGCATAAAAATAAACACTGTGTAGCAATAGTAATACTATTTACTCATACCAGCCAATGAATCAAAAGTTCTGTACATTCACAGAAAACAGTTTATACATTGAAAAATAATGTAATGACATTATGTAATATTATATTTCCATAAAGGCTGAAAAAATATAGAGAAAACATTTTTGAAAAAGCAGACAAAAATGTAATAAACTGATGTGCTAAGCTTATAGCGGCAATCTTTTCTCACCTGCTCTCCACTGGTGGTCTTGTGTGTTTTCCAAGGATAGTATATCTGTGTTTGAGCTAAATTGTGTCTCTCCTCTGGTATCCACCTCTGGGTATTCTGCCTTCTCTCGCTCTGGAGACACTAACAGCACAGGTGACACATCAGTATGTGACCATAAACATTACTGATTTTGATTACTGTTCACTGTTGTTTTACACCTGATGCTCACCTGTTCTTCTTTTCTTTTGTGAGACAAAAGGCAGGACATCATGTCGTGTCAGAATTCGCAGCAACTGCAATAAAGGTTTGAGGTTTGCTTCGCTCAAGTATCCTCGCCTCTCCAACTCCAACAGCAGTTCAACGCCACTCTTGGGTCTGTGGTGACCGGCAATTGGGCACGGATCATTCTGCGGCTGTATTCTTCGCCATGTTTTCAGAAGCCGAGGACATAGAGAACTACCCTGCATAGACCCATCAGGCCCTGAAGGCAACTCATCAGTCCATCTCTCTGGATCGAGGGGATGTTTTCCAGGATAAGCTTCATCGAGGAGAAAGGACAAAACCTCAACATCAGTCTCTGTGAGTTGGGAGCCCACGATTTCAAAGATCTCATGGAGGGACAGCATCTCATAGTAGCTCAGGCACTCAGTCTCCTCCCAGTACAAGGAATATCTCGAGCACTTTGCTGAAGCCATGGTCCCTCCAAATGCGTCTGGTAAAGAAGAACACACACAAATATCAAATGCGAGTTATTATATTACATTACATATAACGTACTGAATAAAACGGACAAACTTGGCTGTCAAAAATACTAAGTACACGGTACATTCTCTGTACGCTAGCCTACGAGCTAACTATCAGGATCGACTGTGGGTTAAAATATATTTCAATAAAACATACAAATCCAGTTTTTGTGTCTCCAAGTGGTACAAAAACAACATAGAAAGATATTTACACGGTCGTAGTGGAAACAGCGCAGTTATTTTGATCCGAAAAGCGTTTCTGTGGTGACCCTCCGTCAGCTGTTCCGTCTAACGTTCCTCTCGCGCACGGTCACGTGGACTCTTTATATAACGTCACGTTTGAGCTGAGGAAACACAGCCAAACTGATAAAAGAAAAATAATCAATGACATGCATTTGTGTTTAATTGTAAAACACCGTTCAATTATATGAACGAACGATATGGTTGAAGTTTGCGACTACGTTCAAATGTTGATGTTTGCGGCGTTAGCTGACATTCCTGCAGCGGACTTCCGCCTCTAGTAACGTTACTAATCTAGATTTTTCTATGAGCTAACCTGACATCGCACTGCACCAAAACCTCTCGGCGTTTAAAAAACTACAAGAACCATATTACATACTACACACAGCACAAGTCCACTTGTTATCAACATTTTTGTATATTAGCGCCTGGACAAGGAATTATGTTCTTTTAAAACAACAAGTTTTTATATTTTGCTGTATAAATAAAACACTAATATTTTACGTCAATAACCTGAGGTTCAACGAGCATCTTACCTGTATCAAACTGTTTATCTGGATTGTTTACACTCTTTTTCTAGCCCTTCCTAACACCACCCACAACTCAACTGGAAAAACACAGTTCGAGCGTTAGCCAGTTTTGTTGACGGATCCCCGAGCAATCGCAGATCGTTATATGTGTATTTGGAGGAACTTCACTCGCATATTATTTGTAGATCGAGGCTCCATGTCGACAAAGCAGTCACATGTCATATCCGCAAAATGTCACCATATTGGGAAAGGAAATTAGACACATAAATTTTATTTACTAACTTACTTACTTACTTACTTACTTACCGTAGGCTGATAACAAGTTACTTTATAAGAACTACCGCTGTCCAATTTTTCAAGCATCCTTGTGGTAGTTGTAGTCCATGAAACATGCACTTTAGTGATTAGTAAAATGAGGCATGGTAGTGTGTAATTTATGTTGTAGAACAAAACGTCCTCTTCTATCCACAGACGTTAACTGACTTTTACAATTTTTTAAAAATAAATGATAATTTTAGGCCCATTATATGCTGGGCCTTCCTTCGCATAGATATACATATCTATGTTTTTTTTAATTTATTATTATGCTTTAAACAACAGATACAAAACAATACAACAGACAATGTCAAGCCAGGGAAACACAGGAGAAAAGAAGAGAAAAGGGAAAAGAAAAAAAGAAGAAGAAGAAAGGATTACAATCAAAAACAAGCATGACCTTTACATTACTCAATTATTTTGAAGACAGAACACAAATGGACAGTTTTGATTGCCTTTATATTAGTACTACTTTGAATAGTACAAAAATAGTTTTCCAATTCTTTATAAAACACTGTGAAACAGGGTTTTCTGTTAGAAAATTTACACTTATGAATGTGAAACTTAACTAATAAAATAAATAGATTAATAACAAAAGCTTCGTTATTCGCATTATCTTGATTAAAAAAATAAAAACTACACTTTCAAAATGAAAATTAAAATTAAAGAGTACCTTTTCTGTGATAAACACAGAGACATCATACCATAACTTCTTAACATAACTACAATGCCAGAAGATGTGGGGTACAGTTTCCAAGTGCAAAGAGCAAAAAGAGCAGTTAACATCAATATCCTTCTTAAACTTACTAAGAAAATGTTTAACAGGATAGAATTTATGAATAATTTTGAAAGTGATGTTTGTAACAAAAGAATTGTGAGGTAATAACCAAACACTTTCCCACATAGGGTTTCTAACAAATTTAGCCCAACAAGCAATAGAGCAAGGCTTGGTAGAAACTTCCTTTAAAAACAGAGAGCGAATAGATTTGTTATTTTTAGTCTGTGGAAAACAAATTTTACCACATATTGTGTCAGCTAGATTAACTTTGGGCATATCAGCCAATATCACATCTCTGAATAAAGAAACAATACTAGAATTAATTGCAGAGAGAACAAGAGAGAATTCTTTGGGAGTCACAGGAAAATTAAAATGTACAAGAAACTCCTCATAAGTCATAAGATACCCTTGAGTGTTAAACAAATGAGATACTAAAACAATACCCTTATCAAACCAACTTTTCAAAAAAAGACTTTTGTGCTCAGAATACAATGATTGTTCCAAACAAAATAACGCTGCGGAGAGAAATTGTGCTTGTAGACCAGTTTCCAAGCCAACAAAGCTTGAGCATGAAAGGCAGATACTTTCACTGGCAATTTCTCAATTTTATAATCACACATGATAAACATATCTATGTTCCTTCCTAGCTGGCCTACAAATTGACGTCATGACTTTTAGATGAAATAATAATTTATTATAATTCGTAATCGTAGAATATAATCCATCGTATTAAAAAAAAAAATCGTGTTAATTAACACAAGGGATTTTGATTAATATCTGTTTGCCTGTCCTGCTGGTTGGGTCCGTGTCACTAGGAGGCGGTCGTTAGTTCGTCTACAGAAGAAGATCGTCACAGCTCCTGCTGGCTAACCACATCATATCCGCCGCACATCAACACATTGAACACAGCTACAGAAAGTACTGTGAGTAAGATTTTTGTTTTATGGTTTATTTTCCTGTTAGTGCGCCGTTTAAGCAATATCTAAATTTACAGTCGCTCCTCAAAGTTAGCTTATATCTGCTTTTCATAGTTGTTGGGGAATTGACATTATTTAAGAAAGAGCGAATAACGTTAGTTTCCGTGACAGATTTGATAAACAAACTTTGGGGAGTGTTTTTATACCAACCCGTCAAAAAGAGCGCGTTGTTAGATGGTCTTATTTCATAACTTAATATGTTTTGGACACATCTGATGTAATGTAGCAGCTTAACAAACTTGTTCTTCCGGATTCTTTGTCGTTGTGGATGCAGTTTCTGTACCAGCCCATATGAGTGACATCGATTTTCCATAAGCGCGCATAATGTAATCTATGACATTTATAAATTGCTGCACAGTAGATGGAAAGTCTTCTAAACGAAGTTGCTAAAATAATGAAAGCTATTAAGTTTATTTAATTCGTTTTTTCATTGTTTCGATAAAAATGAAAAAAAGTGTAGGCAGTGGTCAACCGAGGGTTAATAAAGTTATTGTTCATTCTGTTCTCGAGAGACCTTATACCAACGTTTTTCATTTTTAAGGGTTCCCATACCTCTTAACCTCTTCTCCTTTGTGCACTATGATAATGTAAGAGTTTAATGACTACATTAATGTAAATAGGCTGAAAATATTTTCAATGAGCAAAGTGATGGACACCCCATTAGAGAAGGGTCCTACTTTCCTCATTTGACACCCAGGGTGTCCTCTACATCTCATAGCAGTGCCATATAGTACAATATACGTATAGTCTACCTGTGTGGTATATGAACTAGATGTTTTAATAGTTAAACTGTTAATTCAATTCTTGTGTTATTATTAGACACGCAGAAATGGATGGGAAAGCAAGTGACCCCTTCAGCAGTGAGGCAGAGCAGCTTCCTGGGGCAGGAGTAGTGGGGAGGTGAGTGAAGAGCACAGAAGTGTTTATTTTTCATTTTAAGTCATTATAAATTTACAGTTAGAAACTTCATTTCGTTTCTATTGTTTGCCATTATATTGAATTACACATAATTAAAAATAATGTCATATATGATGTGTTATGTGTTATTACATTTAATTGTGTTAATATGATGCACATGTTTTAAAATGATTGAAATGTATAAACATTATTATTACTCTGGTAATTCTATTTTCCTGTCTGTCGTGGTCATCAGGCTGTGGCTGCCCAAAGGTCTGTCTGGTAGTGTGATTAAGGATTGGGTGGACCGCAGGAGGAAGTCCATCCGTCCGTGGGCCAGTTTTGTGGACCAGCGTAAGTTCTCCAAACCTCGTAATTTTGGAGAGCTGTGCCAGCGTGTGGTGAGGAACCTGAACACCTTTCACAGCAACTACACCTTCATCTTCCTGGGACTCATCCTCTACTGCATGTAAGGAACTACTTGCTAATAATCATCTAGAATCAGGTAATATTCAAATATATGTAACTTCTTCAAATGAGATAAAAGGCTCACTGTAATAGAAATAAAAATCTTCCATAAACCTCTGTTCATATGTACACAACATGGGTGTGTGTGTGTGTGTGTGTTTAAGTTTCTCCGAAGGTCCACATTCATGCAACCATCTGGAAGGCGTTTAACAGAATAAACATTCATAGGAGGTTCAAATAAAACTTTCTCTCTCCTTTTCTCCTCCAGTATCAGTTCCCCAATGCTCTTGATTGCTTTGGGAGTGTTTGCTGGTGCCTTCTATATAATTCACTTGAAAACGCTGGAAAAGAAGCTGGTTGTTTTCGGTAAGAGAGTGAGATGTTGTTTTAGTAGTTATGCATGAGGCTGTATGAGCTGCGTCATTGGATTTGTTTGCTTAAATTGAAGTTTAAGGGCTGGATATTTGATGTGATGTAAGTGATCTAATGCGCAAACACACTCATCTGTTTCTCTCAGGTCGTGAGTTGACTCAGGGACACCAGTTAGGTTTAGCAGGAGGGGTTTCCTTCCCTGTGTTCTGGCTCGCAGGTGCAGGAACTGCTGTGTTCTGGGTACTAGGTGAGTTTTTCACCCTCATCTCATTGTACTTGTTTTTCCAGAAAAGGTTTCTCTGAAACTGAATTTGTTTATTTATTTTTTTTATTCAGGTGCTACACTAGCTGTTATCGGGTCTCATGCGGCATTTCGTGAGCTGGAGTCGTCTGACATAGATGAGCTGCTCATGGAACCCGTTTAAACCTCTCACCTTTGACCTTTTGGCTCATGTTAACCTACAATGTCTTGCCTCATCTTTTATATTGCCACATATTGGTTGCACTAATTAAAAAAATATCAGTTTACTCACAGATTGGCCAGAAATGCGGACTGTTCAACTGACATTGCCCTAAACAGATCAAGCACATTGAAAGACCTCAATTGCCTTTACTGGTACCTATTGAATATCATGTTCATTTGTTACATTATTTATTTCTACAGCATCCTTAAAGCACAAACTAAATGGACTGTGACCCAAAGCAAAAAACAAAATCCAGTTTTCTTCAACTTATACTATCCTTAAAGGCATAGTTGAACACACAAGAAAATATTTTGAAAAAATCAATAAATCATTTATGTCACAGAATATGGTTTATACAGGTTTGGTATGACATGAGGGTGAGTAAATCACCCTCTAAAGGTTTTCAGATCCTCTCGCACTAAAGGACAAATATAAGGAATTGTTTTTGATCAAAACGTTATGCTAGATCATCCAAAATAGCAAGGAAAAAAATCAGACAAGAAGAATGTACTGTCTTGACAGTTTGTTTGATTTATAGGGTACCGATCATTACATAATCATTTGTCTTAAGCTATATTTAGCTCATTTGTTGTTACATCAGTCTTGTTAGGACAGCTAGCGCATGTATGATTTAATAACAGCATGTGTCAGCAAAGACAAAAATGTATTATTGCTATTCAGTGTAATCAGTTTCTGATGCCAATATTCCCAGTGGAAGTTTTTATATGTTCTCTCATTTTATGGAAATGTTTGTTTATCGTCTTTTATTTTACAACTTGCTTCTGTTATATCAGTGAATGGGAAGTGCAATAAAATGCTCAGCCTGTACAATATTTGAAGTCTAATGTTTATTTAACGACTGCTCATAGAACAATAACTAGCCTATTTTCATCTTTTTTTTTATCATTGTCTTGTCACAAATTTGAGTTATGTGACCTGCTTTCATTACATCAGACCAGTGACAGTCCATCTCATTTCTATGTTGCCATAGTGATGACCTTGAGTGGGATCTACCTCTCCTTTTAAACACTGCGGCAAGAGCAGCCGATCGATATTCCATTACAGCAGTGCAGTAAGGATGGAGGGAGGGAGCGAGAAAGAGGAGCACTGCAGTGAGCCCATAGAATTCTCCCAAGGGACATTAGGGGGGTGTGTGTGTGTGTGTGTGTGTGTGTGTGTTAGTTAGGCAGCCCAGTTTTGCAAGTCAGTAGTTTGCAGCGACATCAATGTATGATGAATGCTGTGGTCAGCATATTACAGTCACTCTGCTGTGGCCTGAAAAGATAGTCTTGTTTGCCATTGTTAAGAGAAGGGGATAAAATAGTGGTTATTGTTTGTGTGTTCTGTTGAATATGAGAAAAATAATACATTAATTTTAAATGAACCTTTATTTTATACACAGTAAATTATGTTATATAAATTGAACTGTTCTCCGATTTACTGGTTTCTCAATACAGAGTAAGCAGATATTAGTCAAGCTTTTCAAGTTTTATCACAAAGCACAACTGGATGATTTTTATGTGAAAAAAATAGAATATAAATACATGTACAATAACAGACAGGAATACACTATATGAAATGTTTTATACTTCAATACAATCAATTATCATAAAACTAGAAAAAAAAATCAAACTGTTGATCTAATATTTGTTTCTTTTGTGAGCTATTAAAATGACTTTGACGTTTTAGGATGGCAAAATAAATAGTTCAGAAACCTTTTCCCAATTTTTGTCGACTTTTATGACTGATATAATTTGGACTAAGATTCATTTGTCTCTTGGTAGACACTTGATAGTCCAGCAGATGCTGATAAATATAAATCGCATGCCCATTTTATCAAAAACCATGAATACAGCTGCTCAAGGTATAAGATAATATGACCTTGAAAAGAAATATAACAATTCTTGTTTAATCATGATAGGGAGCTGTAAAACATGTGAAAAATAATTTTGGTATATATATATATATGGTATATACAATCTTAGGTATATAAATTCAAGCAATTATGAGCCAAATTAAATAAGGAGGACCAAAAGTCCACCCTGTTAGGGACAAATGAACAACAATTTTAAATATTTATGAATATGTAAAATTTAAAATGAAAAAAAAAAATGTTTAAACACACCATTTCATCAACTTAAACATCAATTACTGTCACTAAATGTGAACAGCCTGTTAGGTTTTCTGAATTAACAGAGTGGACACTAACAGCCAGGGTGGACATTCTGACCTAAAATCAGCCATTACACTAAGTCTGAGCAAAAAGTGCTGTCAAATAAAGAATTGAATGGTTTTTAAAAATGGTACTTTTACAGATAAGAATTTCTATTTACTTTTTTTCTTTTTCATATTCCACTTAACAGGGTGGACATGTTGAAGCTGACCACATCTTGGAAAGGTAAAATAAATAAAAACAGACAATCAACAAAACAGAGGCTCTTACTCACCTTCCCCAGCTGTTTACCTTCAAAGAAATTATATCAGCTATTCGAAAAGATGTAATTTCCTTCTTACAACTTTCATTTAAAGGGCCAGTAGTCGAATATAACAGGGTGGACAATATTTTGAGGGACAAGTTAAAAGGTTTATTATTCTTTTTCTGAATTTAATACTTGGAATATATATATATATATATATATATATATATATATATATATCAAATTATTACTGATATACCAAACAAGGTAAAAAAAAAAAAAAAAAAAAATAACGCTTATTAAGTGTTGTATTCATCATCAAAAGGGCAGACACAGGCCAGGGAACATAGGAAAAATGATGATATTTGGTGGTTTAAAATGCTGTAAAATGTTTAGTATATATATATATATATATATATATATATATATTAGTGCTGTCAAAATTAGCGTTAACGCAGGCGATTAATTTTGCAGTTTAACGCGTAAATTATTGTCAGCTCTTAAAGAAATGACAGACAAAACAACCTAATAACCAGCTGCTGTGATATCTGTTCATAAAGAATAAAAGAAAAAAAGCAAATCAATAACTTTTATATATCTGTAAGTATTTATCTGTATTTAGTTTAGAATTTTGATAACTTTATTAAATTTCTGTATATTTCTGCTGAGGGGCACAGGTAGCTAAATATAACATTTATTATAATGGGTTTATGTGAAGATTGTTTTAAGTTCAGTTAAATTAGAAGTTATTTTTTAAAGTCTAATAAATGTTAAAATTGATAGCTCTTAATTATAATGTAATGTTTAATGGCTATATAGTCAATGGTTAAATATTAGGGGAATTTTTTTTTATAGGGAAATCATTACTTGGTATCAGTGATACTGGCCTTCAGTCATAAAAAAGATGCCATTAAACAAATATTAAAAATATGTTTGTATTGCAATATAAAAGTATATTTAAAAATGTTAATGTTAGGTGGGATTAATTGCGATTAATTTCAGAAAAAATGTTTAATTAGTAAAAATGTTTAAATCGATTGACAGCACTAATATATATATATATATATATATATATATATTTATATATATATATACAGGTGCTGGTCATATAATTAGAATATCATCAAAAGTAGATTTAATTCACTAATTCCATTCAAAAAGTGAAACTTGTATATTATATTCATTCATTACACACAGACTGATATATTTCAAATGTTTATTTCTTTTAATTTTGATGATTAGAGCTTACAGCTCATGAAAGTCAAAAATCAGTATCTCAAAATATTAGAATATTACTTAAGACCAATACAAAGAAAGGATTTTTAGAAATCTTGGCTAACTGAAAAGTATGACAATGAAATGTATGAGCATGTACAGCACTCAATACTTAGTTGGGGCTCCTTTTGCCTGAATTACTGCAGCAATGCGGCGTGGCATGGAGTCGATCAGTCTGTGGCACTGCTGAGGTGTTATGAGAGCCCAGGTTGCTCTGATAGTGGCCTTCAGCTCTTCTGCATTGTTGGGTCTGGTGTCTCTCATCTTCCTCTTGACAATACCCCATAAATTCTCTATGGGGTTCAGGTCAGGCGAGTTTGCTGGCCAATCAAGCACAGTAACACTATGGTCATTGAACCAGCTTTTGGTACCTTTGGCAGTGTGGGCAGGTGCCAAGTCCTGCTGGAAAATAAAATCAGCATCTCCATAAAGCTTGTCAACAGAAGGAAGCAGGAAGTGCTCTAAAATTTCCTGGTAGATGGCTGCGTTGACTGTGGACTTCAGAAAACACAGTGGACCAAAACCAGCAGATGACATGGCAGCCCAAATCATCACAGACTGTGGAAACTTCACACTGGACTTCAAGCAACATGGATTCTGTGCCTCTCCACTCTTCCTTCAGACTCTGGGACCTTGATTTCCAAATGAAATGTAAAATTTACTTTCATCTGAAAAGAGGACTTTGGACCACTGAGCAACAGTCCAGTTCTTTTCTCCACAGCCCAGGTAAGATGCTTCTGGCGTTGTCTCTGGTTCAGAAGTGGCTTGGTAGCCCTTTTCCTGAAGGCGTCTGGCGTGGTGACTCTTGATGCACTGACTCCAGCTTCAGTTCTCTCCTTGTGAAGCTCTCACAAGTGTTTGAATCAGCTTTGCTTGACTGTATTCTCAAGCTTGTGGTCATCCCTGTTGCTTGTGCACCTTTTCCTACCCAAATTCTTCCTTCCAGTCAACTTTGCATTTAATATGCTTTGATACAGCACTCTGTAAACAGCCACACCTTTCAGTAATGACCTTCTGTGACTTACCCTCTTTGTGGAGGGTGTCAATGTTCGTCTTCTGGATCATTGCCAAGTCAGCAGTCTTCCCCATTATTGTGGTTTCAAAGAACAAGAGATACCCAGAATTTATACTGTAGGGATGGTCATTTATTCAAACTCAAATGTAAATATTCTAATATTTTGAGATACTGATTTTTGACTTTCATGAGCTGTAAGCTCTAATCATCAAAATTAAAAGAAATAAACATTTGAAATATATCAGTCTGTGTGTAATGAATGAATATAATATACAAGTTTCACTTTTTGAATGGAATTAGTGAAATAAATCAACTTTTTGATGATATTCTAATTATATGACCAGTAACAGTAACATCTCGTATTACAATTCTTGAAAAAAAAAACTTGAAAAGATTTTATTAGATATTTGGCAAGAAGAAGATAAAGGCGCAGAAATGAAGAGTCAGACATCACTTGTAGTATTAAATGTACTAGATGTTTTATTGGATATGACCTTTCAGATACGTTTCTACTAGTAGTTTTGTCCTTCTGTCTTTAATCTCAATATTCACATTTCTGTCAGATCAATGGCTGACTGCAACAGCGCACTTTCCCTCACCTCACACACACACACACACACACACACACAAACATACACGCGCAGACAACAAGACCTGATACTGCTTCATAGCGATCGTATCTCCTGATTAACCAGCGCTGGAACCTGCACACACCAGTTTCAATTGGTCAGTCCAGAAATGATTTGGACGATAAAGTTTGTTTCTCGAATCAGATATTAGGAGAACAAATGGTTGTTATGACAGATAACAGCTGAAATCTATTTCAACAGTTAATGTAAGTATACAAAAACAGCAAATTTAACTGGCATAAAAGAGGGAAAACAAAACCTGGTGTGTTTCGGTTCATGTCGGCAGTTGATTTAATTCCAGAGATGCTGTTCAACACCATGCTAGTTTACTGTGCAAAGCCCGACCTGAAACTGACCTGCTTCTAGTGTGTTTCACTCACGTGAGTTCAAACATACAAGAGAATCATTTTATACTGTTTTTCATTGTTTCTATCTTCCAAGATATGTCTTTATTTGTTTAATCAGACGTGGTATTGTTTACATTTTCCCTAAAACACAGAGACAGAGTGTATTGAAACATTTGGGGTTATTGTAGCAGTCAAACAAGCACACAAACAAAGACCGAACAAGTGAGAGAAGATGCCGATGTCAATCAAACGCAAGTAGAAAATAAAAAATATAAACAAAGCCACCAAACCACCTCCATTAGTGATTAAAGAACATAAAGTCACCTAACAAGCACAGTTATTAACAAAACATGAGTGAAATACGTGAAAGTTCCTATGTTAAATGGAGTCTAGTGTGTGCATTGGGGTCCAACAACAGGTTTTGTGTGATTCGTGTATCCGTGTGTGACTGGAGGGTAGGTTGAGGGAAAAGGCATGGATGTAAAGGATCGGTGGAGGGACGGCCTTTTTTAATAGGCGAGCGTACATACTCCCTTTTTAGCATCAAAAGCTCCTTTCGAATCTACATAATGATTATGCAGCTGCCCGTTTTAGATATATAGTAGACTTTATGTACACAGCCGTGTGAAAATACATGCAAAGATTATTATAGGAAATGGGGGGCGTGATGTGGACATTTGAGAATCTGGAAGGTGCTTTGTGGTTTCCTCTTTGGGGAGAGAGACGTGCTATTGGCTTAAAGCTGCTGTCTCTTTGAAAGGAGGGTAGGAGAGGATGGTTGTGCGTCTCGGTTGGGAAGAGAAGTTGTAGAACAAAATGGAAGATGTAGGAATGTGAGTAAAGATGATTTGTTGATCAATAGTATGTCTCCTTTTCCACCCATCCTGCAAACAAGACAGAAAAAAAGGGAATCAGAGAAATGCTGAGTTTTTGCATAAAATTTGCACACTGATGAGTTATCGTATCCCTGATTTAAAGAAAGAACATTACTCATAAGAAGTGTGTCATTTTGTGCATGTGTCTTTGAGACTATATCAAGGGACACGTACCACCAGGGTTCCGGCGCAGGAGCAGCTTTCGGACCTCATCATACACAAAGATTAAGAAACTGTATGGGAAAGCACAGAACCACCAGCTCGGCCTGGAGATAAGAGAGAACATTTTAAATTGCAGAACACTATTGACTACCACATACTTCATGTAGCAGATTATGAAATGTTAACATTTGTGTCTATAGCATAACTTTAGGTCACGTGACATATGTATGTTTCAAATGTGTTTCACATGCGTATTTATGAATGACCTAATAATTATATTGATTATTTACTAATAAAATGAATCATGAAATCAGAATCTCAATCAATTTCAGTTTGATTTGATTATTTTCAGTTTCTCAATAATTGAATAAAATTAAGATTTTGCATGAAGATTTTCATTTTCACCGTTTAAAAACCATTTTTATCTAAAACTGACATTTATTTAAAAAAAAAAAACGTAATCTTGTGAAATGTTGTTTATTACAAATTAAAATTTATTTTTTTAATTAATATTTAAAAAATATAATTTCTTCCTGTGATGGCTTAATTTTTACTTCAGTTTTCAGTGTCATATTATCTTTCTAATATGCTGATTTGGTAATCAAAAACCATTTTCATGAGACAATTATGATCAATTATTTTTGTAGAGAAATCCCAGCATTTATTTGAAAAATAATATTCTTTAATAATATTCTTTACTGTCATTTTTGATCTTCCTTGCTAAATAAAAGTATGAATCTTTTTTAAAAACGAGCAAAAAAGACCTTACTGACTATCTTTGAAATGTGTTTCCTTTGAGAGAACCAGAGGTGGAACTGGATGTGTGCTTGCAACTGAAAAATCCATTTTGCCGTACAGATTTGTGCACGTGTGTGTGTTAAACTCACTTGAGCGGGTACATCCTGAGGGCCACATCCATGCCCGGGCAGTATGAGAGGAATGCAGCGAGAGCTGTTTCTTCAAACAGGCCAAAGATCAGAATCTTATTCCTGTAAAAGGACAAACACAATTAGATCAAATGTTCTCGTGAATACAAACACATAAATGGACACACACTTCCTGAACTCACTTCATGCCCTGCTGGAATACTGAGTTGCGTCTGGTCTTGCAGACGATGACATCAGCCCATTGTACAACCACAATACTGACAAAGAACGCTGTGTGACATGTGAACTCCACAATCTTCCTCTGCTCGTATGTCTGGGGAACATGAACACAACATCTTACAACATGCAGGGAAACGTCTATGAGACATGTATGAGATCTAAACACTTCCACAACACATGAAAACACTCACCCACTGCTGTCCGTAACTGTCCTCCAGGTCGTTCATCGAACGATCATCCCAGTTGAGTCTGATACCAACGAGCAGTGAAGGCAGGAAGCCATTCTCGGCCAAAATCACAAAGTAGCTGAAGAAACCACCCAAAGCCTGGATCATACCTACACACACAAACACATGCTTCTTTTTATTTTTTGCACAGATGCCCGCACAATTTTAATATTTATTACAGTTATAGGGTACAACGGGGCTAAAGGCACCTTTGATATTATTTTCCTCTAAACCACTAGATGGCACAAAAACGTTGCATAGCACTTTCCAAAACATCCGCTTTTCAAGATGCATGTGCATAATTCTCTGATCCTTGATGCTGACAAAGTTGATTCTGTGCTTACTTGATGTAATATTTTATGTTTTTTAAAAATGTTGTAGACTTAAGTAGCAAATGAGAATCACTAAAATGTAGATATATGCATAAAATATATGCATAAAATGAATGCATATATTTGAGACAAAGGTCTTCTTAACGATTTTCAGTTTTGTTTAAGATAATTAAAGCAACAGTTTTTAAAAAATGAAAGAATATTTAAAAGTATGGTATTTGGGGTAAAAAGCGCCCCTGCTGTTGGGGCTAAAGTCACACAGTAATTAACATGATAATTAATAGATGGCTGACTTTTTCATTTGTTGACATGACATGGTTAGATTCAGATGGTAAATATCATATATTATGTTGGGTGTCCATATTAGAGATAATCACCATGTTTAGAATGAAACCATCATATTTAAAAACATGATATTAATCATTTCATATAATAAAATATCATTTGTTGTTACTACTGTAAATCTATATTCAATTATTATGGGATCTCCTTCAATGCTTTCAGAATCTTTACTTTTTAAAATGATTTGTTTCTGTATTTTAAAATATATTTTTTATAATAACATTTTAATGACAGTATATATATATATATATATATATTTTTTAACAAGTCCCCCCTTGCCACCTCTTACATTTATAAGATTTTTAAACAAAATAAGCGACTTGTATGATTTTTTTCACACAAAATCTGTTGCTCCATTAATGTTCAATACAAGCATATATATATATATATATATTTTTTTTATGCAATTTAGCATTTTAAGTGCAGGGAATAGCACTTTTTTTCTTAAGGTGTGCCTTTAGCCCCGTTGTACCCTATAAAATAACAGTTTTTTAAATCTTTTTTTTTTTTTTTTTTAATTTACAAAAAGATATAACAGTTAAATGCTGTTTCATTGTTTTCAAACAAGTTCATATTTTCTAGTTTTATTTGTGGTACCATGTGCAAATCTGTAGCTGAGTAGATCTGTTCAAACATTTAATGCTTAATGTTTAATGTTCCAATGTTTGAATGATATATACGCTACTGTTCGAAAGTTTGGGATCAGTGATATAAAAAAAAGAAAAACAAAAGAATACCTTTATTTAGCAAGGATGCTCAAAAGTGACATTAAAAATATTGTTATAATGTCACAAAACAGTTCTATTTCAAATAATTTATGTTATTTCTACTCATTAAAGAATTCTAAAAACAGGTTTCCACAAAATTATTAAGCAGCAAAATTGTTTTCGACATTCACCGTAATAACAAATATTTTTGAGCAGCAAATTAGCATATTAGAATGACCATGTGACACAGAAGACTGAGAACTAGAGTAATGGCTGCCGAAGCTAATGGTTGTTTGTGACTAACCAATTTGTCCGTAAGCAATGCTGATGAGACGCTCGTTCACAAGTTTGTCTCTCAAAGGGTTCCTGGGCTGCCTCTTCATGATGTCACTCTCCGCAGCTTCATAAGCTAGGGAAATAGCAGGAACCTGTGGAGGTAGAGAGAAAGTTACATTTTTGTTCATGTTTGTGTGAGGGTAGGTCATTATTTCTCCTATTTTCCTTTTCTGTTTTTTGTGCTTACCATGTCAGTTCCCAGGTCGATGCAGAGGATGGTGATGGTGCCCAGGGGCAGAGGGATATTGACGATAATGAAGAACAGGAAGGGGGTGATCTCAGGGATGTTGCTGGTCAGGGTGTACGCAATGGACTTCTTCAGATTATCAAAGATAAGTCGGCCTGCAAGGGGAGAAAAGGATTTTCATATGTTGTTTGACAACATCAGTCTTTCCCTCAAATTCACTAGTCTCCTCTTGTCTTCCTCACCTTCTTCTACTCCAGTAACAATGGAAGCAAAGTTGTCGTCCAGCAGAATCATATCAGCGGCCTGTTTAGAAACATCAGACCCTGAAATGCCCATAGCGACACCGATATCAGCCTTCTTCAGGGCCGGAGAGTCGTTCACACCATCACCTGTTACAGCCACAATGGCTCCCTAAGTGGCAGAAACATAAACAGGACATGTATCGAAAGCTGTAATCAGGACATTATTAAAATCACAAAGGACATTTAGAGGACTGAGGAACATAAACCATCTTGAAATGCAAGTGTGTGTTTACCTGTCGCTGGCAACCCTCTACAATAATGAGTTTTTGCTGAGGAGATGTCCTGGCAAACACAATCTCAGTGTGGTTCCGCAGAACTTCGTCTATTTGCTCCTGAGAATAGTCCTTCAGATCGGTTCCATGAATCACACAAGCTTTGGCATCCCTAAAACACACAAACAATAAATACTGATAAATACATATTTGTAGTAAAGTGCAATCGCTTTGTTCAGCAAATTTTGAAGGCAAAATCCAATATTTCAAAAGGAATTTTGCGTGTGGGCAAAATATTTTGCCATACGGATTTCGCAATTTCGCCGACAGAAAGATGCTTGGTTTGGACGTGATTTCTGTGAGAGCTGTGCTTCATTCATTGCTATACTACTGACAGATAATTCATCTTTTTTTTGCACATGAAATTTCGCTAATCTGACCGCACCATAAATGCATGTTGAGGTGCCATGTGCGTTTACAGTGCTGGTCATTGCATTACCTTGGATTGACCTGACTGACGGGGATGTTGAGGCGGGCAGCGATGTCTTCCACAGTCTCGTTACCCTCTGAGATGATGCCCACACCCTTGGCGATGGCCTTGGCAGTGATGGGGTGATCTCCTGTCACCATGATGACCTTGATTCCAGCAGAACGGCACTTTCCCACGGCGTCAGGCACGGCAGCACGGGGAGGGTCGATCATTGACATCAGTCCCACAAAGCAAAGGTTGTCTGTCTGGAAATTCACATCCTCTGTGTCAAAGGCAAAGCCTTTAGGGTACTGGTCCTCGGGCATTAAGACGTGGCAGAATCCTGTAGAAAGAAGGCAAGTTTACACATTTGTATAATATATAGGGCTGGGTCTCGAGTTCCATACTTTTTAGGCACCGACCGAATTGCCTCGATACCTTCAAGTATTGAAAAACGTCTTGTCGTTCGGTACCAAACTTCAATACCTTATAGGGGTTAATCTCGTCAACATCACTGAGCCAATAAGCCTGCAGCACTAGGTGTATTCGACTAGAAGCAGCGCCGCACAGATCGATTGGTTTTTGATATCCGCGAGCAGTCTGCTCTCAAATAGCTCTCTCAGTCCTGCGCAGCGCCACGTCAAGTCGAACACACCTACTAGTTTACACCGGTTACACTCAGAGATGTGGCTCACACGTGAGGCTGTAGCGTGAAAGCGCTCCAACCCCCTTAGATGTAAGGCTACATTTACACTGGTGCGTGTTTGTTGAAATGAAAACGATCCTCGTCCATACTGGCATTTCGGAAAAGATCTCCATCCATACTAAACGACCAAAAGTGCGCATTACATGACCATTCATGCACACTGTAGCATCATGCTACACAAGACAATAAATAAGATTTATATTCTGCCTTCACTCAAAACTCACTTTAAACCACCATTCAATTTGGAAAAAAAAGGAAAAAATAATTCCAAACTTTTGATGATTATAGTTTAATATAATCAATTTTTATATAAACTCAACCGTTCATTTATCATAAATGGGTTTATTTCGCAACAATAATAAATTTTTCTGCTTATTACACAGCCGCTCAAACTCCCAAAGATGGACATGAAATATATTAACGTGTAGAAAATGACCAATGGTCAATTAGGCAGTTTAGAGACCATTATACAAAAAATATCTGACCTAGAATGTTGTCTTACCAATCAGATTGGAGTATTCTAGAGCACTGTGTAATAATACCATATATACGCACCCAGCACTCGCTCCCCAAGTCCTCCAAGCTCCAGGTAGGCATTCTGGAAGGCCTCCTTCATCTCCTCATCCATGGGCTGCTCTTTACCCTGCAGCATTATGGTGGAACAACGATCTAGGATGCGCTCTGGTGCCCCCTTCATCACCAACAGGTAGCGGTTATCGTTGGGGTCTTCTGTTTCATGGATGGACAGCTGGGGAAATATGGAAAGAGGGATGACTACACTTAACTAAGCTTGTGATTACACTTCTATGCTGCAGAGGTGCTTTATTATCCACATTTGACTCAAATAAAAGGATTTCAGATTTACATTTAGTCTTTCAGAACCAAACAATATTTAGTTCCGCTATTTTCACAATAACGACAATATTTGCATGACACAAAGTGCTACTGTTTGTTGAACCTCAGCTTTTCCATTGATTGTAACTTATATTGATATTGTCTGTTTGATTTAAAAAAATCAGTAACTGATGACAAACCTGGTATTTGTTGGTAGAGTTGAATGGGATTTCGGCTACTTTCTTGTTCTTCTCTCTCATCATCTTGACTGAGCCACAGGACAGCTCGATACACTTGAGCAGGGCGGACTCAGAAGCATCACCCGCAACGTCCCTCTTTAGGATGGGCAGAGAGTCTTGTGCTGCCTTAAACACAGCCCTGTTACATAAAGCCGCCACACGGGCCAGAGCCACCCATGTCACTGAGCTCTTATCAAATGATGCACCTGCAGAAAGAGATCAACTTAAAATCTGGAGGGAAAAACTGGTGTCATAAAGTGGGCAAGACTACATCATCATCATTAGGCTCTGCATGAGAAGAAAAGAACAAACCAGACTGATCTTCAGTGGTGTCAGCTTCATGGATCTGGTTGTCGAACCACATGTGTGCGACGGTCATCCGATTCTGGGTCAGAGTTCCAGTCTTGTCTGAGCAGATAGTTGAGGTGGATCCTAGTGTCTCTACGGCTTCAAGATTCTTAACCAGACAGTTCTTCCGAGCCATACGCTTTGCCGTCAGTGTGAGACACACCTGAGATTAAAGAGATATTAGAGAGACATTAATTAAATCACATGGAAGTATTTAAAATTTGTTCCAATTTGTCTAAACTCTTCTAGTACCTTAATTGTTCCATTAAACAATTTTTGGAGTGGTTTTGAGAAAGGAATATTAGGAAAAAATGAATTTCATTGCCAAATGACTATGAATTGATCATTTTAAATAATAAATAAATTTAAAACAATTATTGAAAACGGTGTTTACAGATTTTTCACTGATTTCACAGTTTTTTTAGATGCAACATATATTAACTGTTATAAATTAACTGTATGTTTTGATTCATTCCACAGCCATTTTCTCTGGATTTTGGGCTACTCTGGTTCCACTGTGTTTTTAGTAGGGGTGGGCGATATGACCAAAATCTTATTTCACGGTAGCAATATATATCACGATATAGTTATTTTTGCTTAAAAACAATTTAATACTAGCCTAAATAAAAAAAAAATCTAAACAAAACTCAAGCTCACTGAAAACAAGTAAACAGTCAGCGATTAAATAAGAATAAGAAACTAATTAAAAGCAATAGGACAAAAATCTACAGTAGAATAAATAAATAAGAAATGCTACATACATTGTATAAAGTAATCAAATGTATAAAAACACTGCATTTTCTTCACTGTGAAAATGAAATATATATTTTTTATGATTTACTCATGAGCAGTGACAGATATTCTCTCTTTTTTTGTTTGATTAACATGAATATGGAATATTAGACTGATGTCACTTTAGGAGCTGCCCAGATTCAAAATACTGTTACACATGTGTTTTCTTTCTCAGCTGTTTGCTTTCAGTTAAGACCTAAAGTACCGTGTTTATGAGTACATTTGCAAAGATGGGCATTTTGACACATATAAGTGTGTGTATTAAACTGTTCGAAGACCTATAAAGCAGCAAAAATAACTTGGTTCAATACTCCCGTGCTTTTTGAGCACCGTCTTCACGCATATATATCGAAATGTTTTCTCTTTTGCTGCTGATTGCATTTCAATGGCTTAAAATCACTTGTTTTTAAACCGCAATGCTTAAAAAACGCATGCAAACTATAGGTTTTCGTGACCGTGTGGTATAGCAACATCATGTGAGCATGTAACCTCAATCGAGACAATAGTCCAAAATCTCTACTGGTTAATTGTGTCTACCGGTATATTGCCCACCCCTAGTTCCTACCCTTACTGAACTGTGTTCAAATGTTTAGATGACTGCATGTGCTCACAGTGACAGTAGCCAGCAGACCCTCAGGCACATTAGCGACGATGATTCCAATGAGGAAAATGACAGCCTCTAGCCAGGAGTATCCCAAAATAATTGACAGAATGAAGAAAGACAGTCCCAGGAAGACAGCCACGCCTGTGATGATGTGAATAAAGTGCTCAATCTCCTTGGCGATGGGTGTTTTTCCAGTCTCCAGTCCTGAGGTCAGCGTGGCAATGCGGCCCATCACGGTGCGATCACCAGTGCAGACCACAATACCACGAGCAGTGCCTGATAGAGAAATAGAAAACATCACACCACTGATCTCAACTTTTACATGGGTAAACAGGTTCAACACTTTACTGAAATAAGCAAATCCCATACCTTCCACACAGTTAGTGGAGAAGAAAGCAATGTTACGGGTTTCCAGGGGATTGTCATGAGTGCAGTCAGGTGATCTCGTCTGAGGTTCTGATTCGCCGGTGAGGGAGGAGTTATCCACCTATGTATGATATCAGAGACACACAGTTGTCCAATGGGTAGCAAAGCAAGCACGATTCCTCACAACAGATTGAAGTTTATAAACCACAAACCTTGCAGCCATGAGAAGAGATGATTCTAAGGTCAGCTGGGATTCGGTCTCCACCTTTGACCTCTACCAAGTCGCCTGCTACCACTTCCTCAGCGTTGATCTGCATTTTCTCTCCTTCACGGATTACTAACGCTTGCTGTGGATAGAAAGAGAGTCATTTTTACTCACAGTTTCTTTGAGTTTCTGTGTATTTTAAGTTTGCATGGAGTGTATGCAGTACCTGGGGCACCATGTTTTTAAACGACTCCATGATCTTGGAGCTCTTTGCCTCCTGGAAGTAGGAGAAGCAGCCAGTGATGATGACCACAGCAGACAGCACTATACCCAGGTACAACTGAGAGGAGACCAAAGATGGCACATTCAGTTATTATATTCATGTGTTCATATTCAATGTGGATTCACTGAAACAGGACACGGTGCTAGTGTGTGAATGTATACACACGTTATCTCCAGCTGGCTCGTCTTCGGTAGCAGCCTGAATGGCGTAGGCCAGGAAGCAGAGAATGGCTCCAGTCCACAGCAAGATGGAGAAACCTCCGAACAGCTGACGACAGAATTTAATCCACTCAGGTGTTGTGGGAGGCGGGGTCAGAGCATTCGGCCCATCCCTTGCCAGAAAATCTCTAGCCTTTGCATTAGTTAAACCCTTTTGCGAAGAGAGAAAGAGAGATCATTGTCTAAATTCATTAAATCAATGTCGTGCCACTCAGTTTCAAACAAGTAGCTAAAATGCAAAAATTATATTGAATTAATCATTAGCAAACGATACTTTCAAATGTAAATTCAAAGTTTTATTTTAAGTATTCACTGTGTGAACATATCAAGTATGCTGTGTACTAATAAGGGTCTATTATGCCAGTGGTTCTCATCCAGGGAGCCTCGGTAAACATACAAGGAGAGGTCAATATTACTTAAAATACACCTTTAAATGTTTATTTATCAAAAATAATGTATTATATGTATTATAAAGATTATGCTGCTCTCTAGTGGTCAACAATAAGTAGTTCAGCACAACAGTCATTCCAGAAAGAAATTATGTATTCAAAAATGTAAAACTAAAGTAAGCATTTTCTGAGCTAATATGCTTTTCTTGTTTATATAAAATATTGTATTAAATAAATAAATGAACAAAAACTTATTTAAAATCATCTTAGTGCTAAACACAAGATGTAAAATGTATAAATTGACATTGTATTTCTTATTTTTATTTTTCCTGTCAACAACTGTTGGTTCTTGAATCATGAAATTAATCACACTCAATTATCTTAATCTACTGACACCTATTGATTTCAATACTCTTAGTTTCTGTTAATTAAAAAGTTTGAAAACAAGCAGCTTTGTCATCATTACAGCTAGTGCATGTATCCTACATGGGATTAAACAGAGTATGAAGCTCTCTAGTGGTCAATAAGGAGAAGTGCTGCAAAACAATCATTCCTAAAACCAATGATGTGTTCATCCACTTAAATTGCGCTATTATATGTAAACATATTTTCAATCACCTACACACATCAGATTTATAATTGGACAAGGGTGTTTTTCTTTTTGGTTTTTTTTTAGCAAACATGGAAACCTGGTTTTAGCAAAGACAAAATAATTTATGAGTTTACCTGAACAATGTCTGTCTGAAATTTCCGGCATACTTCCTCAACTGACATCTTGTGTTCTGTCTTAAATGGAAGGTAAAGGAAAAGGAAAATTAATAAAAGAAAAAGATTGCTACCATGCTGCTTTGTCAGTGTGATTCTTACCAGGGGAACTTCTTTCTTCAGATCATCAAGATCCTTCGCCCCCTTCTTCTTCTTTGGAGAACCTTTTTCATCTTTATCTTGCGTGGTGGCCACGCGGTAGCTATCCGACCGCCCATACTAAAAGACAGAGAATAATCAGTTAATTAACTTTAGACAATCAATCACAGAAACTGAGAGTTTAGTGCAATGTAAGATCGTAATAAAGAACATTTCAAGTAATTTACTCGAAACATTCACAGTGATTTCAGTTTGAACACTGATCTGGCAGATCATGGGATGTGTCCAGACATAACCGTCCATCCCTCTTGCTGTCTTGATTGTGTGGTCACCTCAAAGAGGTAATTTAACCTCATTTCATTTACTGAAAGAATACAGAACTTGAGAGTGTGGCATCACAAAGACTCATGCTGTTCATCAAAGACACTCTGATTAGGTTGAATACGTGCCTGTTTCAAATCACAGTGACATGAAAGTCTAAAATTTTTAGTGAAACGTGCACACACTTTATCTAAATGAAGACAGAGATCAAAGTTCAGACTCCACTTCTATTCCACTTCTGTTTTCAGGCTGATGATCTTATCCGATTAGAAATATATAACCTGAGATAATTATTCTGTCATGGACATGATCATAATACACCCCCTTCTGTAAAGCCTCTGTTTCTGTTGAGCATATGCACGGAGCGTTCTTTAGAACTTTCGCATAAAGATAAGCCAGCTCGTAAACTCTCACAGAAACCTCTCCTGCCTCATTCTTTTCAGAAACTGAGAAACAAAATAATTGCAATACCGTAAATAATGATAGCGGCATTAACATACAGTTTCATGTATTTAACAACATATCATTTGATATGCCGAGCCTAACGGTTAGGCTAATCTCGACATCATAATGGTATTCTTGATTATCAATATCTTACCTTTATAGCCATGAACACATTTTTTAAATCTTAAAACATTTTAAAGCCTTTATTATTTCTCAATTCTTCAACTGTGCAGTAAAATTCACTTTAAAGGTTCACTTTTCATTCATGAAGACGACATGAAGTAATTTTTAATAAAGACTTTTTAAGATGAAAATGACACGAAATTACCCATTTAACCAGGAGATGGCAGCAGAGGATCAATGCAGCTGCCATTTCAACTCCCTAGTTTTTTTGTTTGTTTGTTTGTTTTTTTTTTCACATCTTGCTTTTGAATTTATTATCAAATAAATATTATAGCAAATTTTTGTACTTTACTGCACTGAAGTATAAAGTATACCAAGTGCAGGAAGTCACAAAGTCACTTGTCATTTAAAAAATTTTTTTTTTTTAAAAGCCCAGAAAACAGCCTATAATGGTGATTAGGCTATTTAAATATCTATATAGTTAAATACAAATTAAATAAGTTAAATATTAATGGTATAACAATTAAATAATGCATTCAATAGTTTGAAATATTTTTAGATCTAATTTAATAACTACATCGTTTAAGTTTTATCTTTAACTGTAAGCTGCTAAATATATTCAGCCAACAGACTGGTTACTGCTGTAGTTTTGTTACTCTGAATTTAGTCTGAATCACTTAATACACAGCTCTATTTTGACATAGGCTTGTCAGATGTTTTGTTCCGTTATCACTGTCAATCATAGCAATGACTCGCGGCATGATTTAACTGATTCACTCGCGTTTGTCATTCCTGAAATGGTATACGGACGACCGGTCCTTTTAGACAAACAAAACATTTCTTCAAATTGTGAATGGATTAGAGAAACCGAGCAAAGGGCACAGTACAGTTGACCGGAAATGACTGACCTGGCTTATCAAAAACCAGGAAGTATTCGTGCATATGGTCAATTGGCTGGATTTGTAATCCTATCATACTGCAGTGCAGAATAAATCCAGCAGAGCCAAGATGCCTCCCATGAGACTCAGGTGGTGCTATTTTAGTGGGGCAGTCATCATTAAAGCAGGAAACCGTGTATCATCTGACCTCACGACTGATCAATACTGAGATTCCAGAACAACCAACATGCCTCCCTCCAGGGAATAAAGAACTATTCTTGTAGCGCTGTCGATATGCGAACAGTGAATTCCCTTCCAGGAAATTACTGAGGCAAGACCCTGTGTAACAGGAACTCTCACATGAGGCTCTGGATGAGTGCTGCTGGTCAATGTATGGAAAGAACCAGGCCAATCAGTTGATTATCAGAATCAGAATCAGAATGAGCTTTATTGCCAGGTATGTTTACACATACGAGGAATTTGTTTTCGTGACAGAAGCTTCCACAGTGCAACAGAATGACAGCGACTGAACAAAAACACAGATAATAAAAGAATAAAAAATAGAACAAGTAAATAGGGAATAACAATAAACAAATTGACAATTGTATGTACAGGTATATTACAATAGACAGTTTTGTATGTACAGGTATATTATGTGCAAATTGAAATGTAGACTAAGTATGTGTGTTAGATAAATAAGTGTATAAATAGTGTGTGTTCCACGATTATTGTCAAGTGTTCATGAGATGGATTGCCTGAGGGAAGAAACTGTTCCTGTGCCTGGCCGTCCTGGTGCTCAGAGTTCTGTAGCGTCGACCAGACGGCAACAGCTCAAAGAGGGAGTGTTCTGGATGTGAGGGGTCCAGAGTGATTTTGCCAGCCCTTTTGCTCACTCTGGATGAGTACAGTTCTTGGAGAGTATGGAGGGTTGTACCAATGATTCGCCCAGCAGTCGTGACTACCCTCTGTAGTCTTCTGAGGTCAGATTTGGTAGCTGAGTTGAACCAGACAGTTACTGAACTGCAGAGGACGGATTCAGTGATGGCGGAGTAGAACTGTTTCAGCAGCTCCTGTGGCAGGTTGAACTTCCTCAGCTGGCGAAGGAAGTGCAACCTCTGCTGGGCCTTTTTAACAATGGAGTCAATGTGAATGTCCCACTTCAGGTCCTGAGAGATGGTGGTGCCGCAGGAACCTGAATGACTCCACTGCAGCTACAGTGCTGTCCATGATGGTGAGTGGGAGGAGAGCAGGGGGGTTTCTCCTGAAGTCCACGATCATCTCCACTGTTTTGAGCGTGTTGAGCTCCAGGTTGTTAAGACTGCACCAGACAGCCAGCTGCTCAACCTCCAGTCTGTAAGCAGACTTGTCACCGTTCTGAATGATGCCGATGAGTGGTGTCATCTGAAAACTTCAGGGGCTTGACAGAGGGGTCTTTAGATGTGCAGTCGTTGGTGTAGAGGGAGAAGAGCAGTGGGGAGAGAACACAGCCCTGAGGAGCTCCAGTGCTGATCGTACGGGTGTTGGATGTGTATTTTCCCAGCCTCACTAGCTGCTGCCTGTCTGTCAGGAAGCTGGTGATCCACTGACAGACAGAGGTGGGGACGGAGAGCTGAGTTAATTTGGGCTGGAGGAGGTTTGGAATGATAGTGTTAAAGGCCGAGCTGAAGTCCACAAACAGGTTCCTCACATAAGTCCCTGGTCTGTCTAGATGTTGCAGAACATAATGCAGTCCCATGTTGACTGCATCATCCACAGACCTGTTTGCTCTGTATATATATATATATATATATATATATATATAAAATATTAAAACTACTATTGTAATACTGCAAATTTAAAACAATCAATTGAATATACAATAAAAAAATTATAATTTTTGTATATGCTTGGTTGTGTAAATAAAATATTTAATACAAATAAATCAATAGATTTATTTGTAAATACTGATATATTTAATATTATATAATACATTTAATAAATAACATCATTACATTTTAGCTATTTTTACAATATATATATATAATATATCAAATTATTATGTTTAATGTTATTAAAATAAAACAATTTGTAAATATTAATTTTAATCTAAAATTTTTCAATAAAAATATATATAAAAATTTTATTTTTGTTTTGCCAAAACATCAGCAGGGAAATACAAAAAAGGGGGCCAGCAGAAACTATCCTTACTATCAAATCACGACATTTTTAACTGAGGTTTTTATCTGCATTTTTATGGTCAGCCGACATGCCTGCTTTAGACCGAAAGATGCAGACTCACGCACACAGCCAGGTGACGCCTATTAAAAGAGAATGAGAATGTGAGAGAAGAAGATGGATGGATAAAAAGGAGAAACAAAAGAGGGGACAGATGGAAAGAGAGAAGAGGTGGGGATTGAGGAAAAAGCTGACAGACAAAGAGAGATATCCAAAGAGAGACAGATTAGCAGACAGAAAGGGAGAGACAGAGCAATATATGCCACTTCCTGTGGGGTAATTAGATATTGACCTGCTGCTCTCTCAGCGTGAGAGCTTGTCGCCGTCAGCGGCTGCATTTAATGCCTGATGACTCTCAGCATCTCACCAACTGCCCAAAACCAACCAAACACACACACACACACGCACGCACACAGTGACCTTCTAGCCAGCCTGCACAGGACACATAACAACGCCACAGATCCTGTGACAAAAGCAAGTGCGTGTGTGGTAGGTGACACCACTCAATAATTAAATGAATAGAAAGTGAGGATCACCCCTATCAGCTCACATTGATCTTACAGATGAAACATCTTGTCACTAGGGTTAGGGTATAGAAGCACATCTTAGTAGCTTTTAGAGTTTGACTTAGTAAAAGTGGCTAAAAGTGTGAAAGCTTGTTAAAAAAACTAACGAGGCACACCTGGAAACACTGCAGACACACACAGGTCCTCTTTCATCTCTATGAAATTAAAAACAGCTGAATACACAGACAAAGAACAAAGGGAACGATGAAAGAAATGAGACGGGGAAAAACCAGAATGAGAATCGTGGTCAGAGGAAAATAGATTAAAAGGCAAAATACAGAAAATAATGTATGCTATGTAATATGTTTCTATACTTTTTATGCTTTTATGGTAAGTGTGTTTTGTGATTTGAAGGTGGCTGTGTGTGTGTGTGTGTGTGTGTGTGTGTGTAGGGCACCTGCCGCATACACATCTGCAATGATACCTGCACTGCGGCGTAAGAACAGAGCAGAAATAGGAGAAGAGCGCTCTCTTTCTCTCACAGAAAAAACTTGATGCGAAATTAAAGAGATATCAGATTATTATTAACTTTGAGTAAAGCTCATGTGGAGATACTCACTATATATATATATATATATATATATGTGTGTGTGTGTGTGTGTGTGTGTGCGCGCGTGTTTTTGTGAAAAGTCAGGACATAGATTTGTATAATGACAAAGGTATGACATAGGTATTACAAGGTGAAGGTGACTTTTCAGGACATTGACCCATGTCCCCACTTTTCAAAACGCTTATAAATCATACAGAGTGAGGTTTTTTGGGGGAAAGTTGAAATGCACAGTCTCCTGTAAGGGGTAGGTGTAGGATTGGTGTAGGGCAATAGCACATACTGTAAGTACAGTATAAAAACCATTACGCCTATGGGATGTCCCCACTTTTCACAAAAACGAACATGTGTGTGTGTGTGTGTACTTAATTTATTTAAATATAATATTTTTCTCAAATTTATTGAATTAATGTGAAGAATATTCAAAACTTTAGGCATCCTACAAAAACCTCTGATAGTAAATTTTCCACTGAGATAAATGTTGTTATAAGATGCACAAGTTACTTCATCTGCTATATTTATGTGATTTAAATTACAGTATGGTTTACAGTAGAAGTCTTAGGTGTGTGTCATTAAGCGGTAACAGTTGTTATTTAATTCCTGATGAGATATAACTGTGCTCTTGTGGTAATGTTACTGAGTGTTCCTTGCAGAGAAAAACACACTGCTCTGTGAGAGAAGCAGAGACGATGGGCTGGAATTACACGCCAGCATACTGACATTTCTACTGAACACACACACACATACAGTCTCTGGTACTGACTGAGGTCTGTCCCCTGAACTCTTGTCGCAAATTATTGATGCTCTTGAAACTGAAGGACGCATTCAGTCTGTATGTGTGTGTACACATATGTTCACATTTTACAGAGCAAGAGACACAAGGAGAAGAAAAGTGTGGCAGTTGAGCTCAGGGAATTATATGTCCTACATAAGTTTGGACAGAGTGAACATAGAGACTTTGCAACATAGAGAGAGCACAACATTTTTTAAAAAGCACATTTTTCTTTCCTGTCATGTTTTCTATGGTTGGAGGTGGCATTTATAATTTATGGGGAGGGACATTCTCATTCTAGAGAGGGGAGGGACATTCTTATACCAAAATCTTTGCAGTGCAGGATGAGTCATCAATATGTTTTGTCCATTTCTCCAGAGGAGAAGGGATGTAAATTTTAAATGTGTTTATCTACTACTTCATTTAGCCAACTCTTGGAAGCACAAAAGCATGCAGATGTTACCCTTAAAGCTAATAAACACCGATTTAAAACAGATGACTTAAAATGATACAACATAAAACAAAACAATAAAATACGGTAAACCAACTAAGATCAAGACTTTTTCAAAATCAATTAATACATTTTTATTTAACTTCAACTTTTTTTATAAAGAGCAGGGTTCTCACTGTTTTGGAAAACCAGGATATATGAGGTAGCCTAATTTTAATAGTGTGATTTTTAGACTGGAATTTACTGGTACTGTAAATTAATAAAATCTTATAAAACTTAATTTTTATAATGAATACACATTTTTCCAGTTATGTGACTATTTTATTGAGTAGAAATTCTGATTTAAAAACGTTTATTTAATTATTAATTAATTATTAATATATTAATTATTATTTATTTTTTTTCATTTTTGCCTTTATTAGGATAGGACAGTATTTCAGACAGGAAGCAAGGTGGGAGAGAGAGGGGTGGACGGGATTGGGAAAGTCCACAAGCCGGGACTCGAACTCGGGACATCCAAAGCACAACAGCGCTATATGTCGGTGCAAATAGCTTTGTGGGCAGTGCACCGACATATAGCGCCGTTGCACTTTGGATGTCCTGAGTTTTTTTAAATAAATTTTTTATAATTATTAAAACAAACAAACAAACAAAAATCCTATCCAGTAAATCCCAAATGACTGGTTGTAGACAATGGGGGACCTTGGAGTCAAAACGTGTCCATGTCAAAAAAAAAAGGTCATACAAATTTGAAGCTTGGGAGCAGACTTAAGTTTGGTCTCATTTTAAAGAAGACCCATGGCAGATTATTGTTGAAGTAAAAAAGTTTAAAAAGTGAAACCAAAAAAAAGTTATACAGGTTAATGAAAATGATTTATGAACAATATTTTATATAACATATATATTTTATGAAACATGTTGAACTCTAAACCTGCTAGAAAATCAAAGCTATAAATTTAAACAAGTTGTGTTCCAAATTTGAGGTTGATATCTCAAAAAATGAGCTTTCAGTAAGATTTTGTTTGGGCGCAGTACCAAATTTTCCCCATTAGATGCCAGCAAAAAAAAAGAAATAATTTTGCAGCCATGCCAACAGAATGAAAGCCTATTAACTAAAATTGCATCATTTTACAGTTAAACGTCACTGCAATTAAAAATACCAATTTTAATGGGTTTCAATGGGGACATTTTTGTCCAAAAGGTCCTGAGAGGAACTATTTTTTGTACCTAGTGCAAAATAGATTTATTAAAGGAAATGGGGGTGAAATAGTCAAATTCCAATAAAAATACACACCTTTGACAAAATTTATGCAGCTGCCAATAACACAGGCAAAATGATCAAAAAACAAACTGAAAAGGACAAAAATGTCTGAAAGGTTGCACAAGGGTTAAATCAGTCTGTGAATAAGCAAAGCAAACCTTCCCTTTGGGAAGAGCAAACCTCTGCTAAAGTTTGCCAGGGTACTGCAGCCGTCATGAATGTTGTGTTCACAGAAGTGTAAAAAGCACACTGATTCTCCAGGGTGTGTGTGTCATCCTGTCCTTAAAAGCTTTCAGTGTGAGAGGACTGATTTTACATTCTTACATAAAAACTGCACACATATACTTTTACACAAATGCCCTAATCCTCATTAATACAGACATGTCCACACGTTCACTTCAGTACGATTTGGAGTCTGTATGATTTTTTTCTCTTTTTTAATTTGGAAAGAAATCAATTTATTCAGAAATGATGCATTAAACTGATCAAAAGTGACAGTAAAGATTTTCATGAAGTTACAAAAGATTTCAAATAAATCAAATATTAAGCAGCACAAATGATTTTACCATTAATATTTATAAGAATAAGACAATAATGAGACATTTCAACATTAATAATTATAAGAATATGAAATAAGAAACATGTATAAGAAATGTTTCTGGAATAGCAAATAAGCGCATTAGAATTTTTTTCTGATGGATCATGTGACCCAAATTGTAAAACATTATTACAGTTCTTCCTCTATTCATGATCAAATGAATGCAGAATCTGTGAGAATAAAAAACATTAAAAAATCTTACCGACCCCAAACTTTTGAAAAGCATTTCAAACTTGCAGCAATGATGAAACCACCACCGGACCATCTTAAGTTATCATAGTTAATCAAATAGAAATCACCTTTTTACACCATATGTATATTAGGATTATGGATTATACAAGTTTTTATGTCACGATTCTTAGAGAGCCAATGAAATGACCAGCCCAGTTTGATGCTTGAAGCAGCATCTGCCAGCAGCAAGATCATTTCTTCTCTTTTTTCAGCCTAGCATGAGGACTGCATCATGCTTTAGTAGTCATTTAGTTTTCCATTTAAAAAACTTCTAGCCATGGTTAAAACATATTTGTATCCTGAGAGGATGTTCAGGACCAGAGGGAATCCCTTCCAGATCTTGTCTTTTCTGTCCAGATATTAGTCCTGATGAATATCTCCAGGCAGAACAGTGCCAGCTCTACAGAGCATTTAAATGACTGTTATGGCAGCAGACACATCAATACTGCCCTTAGAGTTCTGTTCGGTGTGTGATATATTACTATGTGTGTGTCAATGACTTTTACACATGTCGATACAGCCATAAAAAGGTCTGTTTGATCTGGCATGAGTGTGTATTTGTGTAGATGACTGAGTTTAAAAGTGTGAGTCATGAAGTACTTGTTCAAGAGCAGATAACACTGAACACTTCATCCAGTATGTGATTGAATGAGTGTGTGTGTAAGTGACCTTGCTGTACCATCTGTTACGCTGTGAGATGTAGACCAAACTAGGTCTGGGCCTCAAAGTACAGAATAAATAATCTGATTACGCCACTCTGGGATTAGCTCCTCCTGAATCGTCTCCATCACAAAAAAAGCCAGACTCGCTGCAGAGTTTTTTATGGGAATACCATACATAAAAAAATCTTTAATCAAAAACCTGAGGAAATTCAATTATATAATCAATAAAATATTCAAAATAATTATTTATTGTATTTATAATGTTTATTGCATATGTCTAAAGTCTTCTTTGTGTACACAAATTTATTTCAGAATATTTCAATGTACTGTATATACCAGTGGTTACAAGTGGTTCTTAACCAGGGGGCCCGGACCCAATAGGGGGCCTCAGCACAGCTGCTATGCCATATTTCTTCTTTTAATTTATCCCCTCAAATAAACATTTTTACTTAAGAAAGAGATTTCTTGAAGTTCTTTGAAAACCTGGATATATGGAAATTAAAAAATGTGGTCTCGAGACCTGGAAAAGTCATGTTAAAATCCCAAAAAATAAACCAAAATAAATAGTCAAGCAATAATAATAATAATAATAATATACACGTGGTCAAATTTGTTGGTACCCTTGGTAAATATGATCAAAGAAGGCTGTGAAAATTAATCTGCATTGTTAATCCTTTTGATCTTTTATTAAAAAAATTAACAAAAATCTAACCTTTCATTGGATAATAAGAATTTAAAATGGGAGAAAATATCATTATGAAATAAATGTTTTTCTCTAATACACATTGGCCACAATTAACGGCACCCTTTTATTCAATACTTTTTGAAACCTCCATTTGCCAGTTTAACTGCTCAAAATTTTCTGCTATAATGCCTGATGAGGTTAGAGAACACCTGACAAGAAATCAGAGACCATTCCTTCATCCAGAATCACTCCAGACCCTTTAGCTCCAGACAGCTCCATGTTGGTGCTTCTTCTCTTCAGTTCACTAGGGTTCAGGTCAGAGGACTGGAATGGCCAGCAGAAGCTTGGTTTTGTGCTCAGTGACCCATTTTTGTGTTGTTTCTGAGGTTTGTGTTTGGATTATTGTACGGTTGGAAGATCCAAACATGGCCCATTATAAGATTTCTAACAGAGTCAGTAACTTATTTATTTTTTATCTGTTGGTATTTAATAGAATCCAAATCGTGTCTAAACAAGATGTCCAGGACCTCCAGCAGAAATATAGGCCCACAACATCAAAAATACAGCAGTATATTTCATTGTACACAAAGGGTGCTTTTTTATCCCTGTGTTCACCAAACCTATCTTGAGTGTTTGTTGCTAAAAAGCCCATTTTTAGTTTCATCTGACCATAGAAGCCAGTCCCATTTGAAGTTCCAGTCGTGTCTGATAACTGAATACGCTGGAGTTTGTTTTTGGATGAGCGAGGAGAATTTTTCTTGAAACCATCCCAAACAACATGTGGTGATGTAGGTGCTGTTTGACATTTGTTTTAAAGGTTTTCTGCCCCCGAGACTCAACTATTTTCTGCAATTCTCCAGCTGTGGTCCTTGGAGAGTCTTTAGCCACTCAAACTCTCCTTCTCACCGTGCATTAGGACGATATAGACACATGTCCTCTTCCAGGCAGTTTCCTAACATTTTATGTTGATTGGAAATTCTTAATTATTGCCCTGATGGTGGAAAAGGGAATTTTCACTGCTCTAGCTCTTTTCTTAAAGCCACTTCACTAATTTGTGAAGCTCAATTATCTTTTGCTGCACGTCAGAAATATATTCTTTGTTTTTTCTCATTGTGATGGATGATTAAGGGAATTTGGACTTTGTTTTCCTCTTTCTGTGAAACAGGAAGCCATGGCTGGATAATTTCATGTTCATAATCACCCTGGAGTGCTCAAAATTGTAAATATGAATGGGAATATACTTCAGAGATATTTTACTTACAAGAATTTCTAGGGGTGCCAGTAATTGTGTCCAACGTGTATTTGAGAAAAACAATCATAATGAGATTTTCCCCCATTTTCAATTGTTTTAGTTCAATGAAAGGTTCGATTTTTGTGATTTAAAAAAAATAAAAGATCAAAATTATTAATAATGCAGGTTTATTTTCAGAGCCTTCTTTGATCATATTTACCAAGGGTACCAACAATTCTGACCACATGTGTATATATATATATATATATATATATATATATATACATATATATATTACTAATAATTTGTAATATAATATAAATAATAGAGTATCTATTATATATAATTTTAATATAATATATTGCATTTATTATAATACAATATAATACATTTATATAATTACATAATTATAAACAATTTTTTCTAGTTATGTTAAGCACAAAAATATTTTGTGTAGACATTGATATTTGTGAGGAAAACAATCATTTAAAAATGTTTAAAAGTCATTTAAATTAATTGAGAATAAAAGGGTAAATACTGAAGAACACCCAGTTATTGGAAATTTGGAATTATGGAATTTATTTATGTTTTATTATTTTAATATATTGACACTCCTAGTTTGAGAATCTCTGGCTTAAACCAATGGAAAAATTACAACAACAACAACAAAAAAACCCTCCTTAATCAATAAAGAATATTGAGATTAAATAATTACAATGATGAGATGATTTAATTCCTTTACCCAGAATCCTCACATAACCCCTGCACAGCTCAACCAACACTCACACACACACACACTCACATGGTTGAAGAAAAGAAAAGAAAAGAAAAGAAAAGAAAAGAAAAGAAAAGAAAAGAAAAGAAAAGAAAAGAAAAGAGAGGTTTCAAAATAATTTCATTTGGTCTGCGCTTTCTAAAATTAACTTTAAACAAAATCTATAATCCTTCTTGTTAAAGTATTACCTCTATATCCCCTCCTGTTCTTCTCTATCCATTATTATATCCTTCCATCTGTCTATTCTTCATCCACTCAGCCCAGCAGAGCCAAGCAGCTTTGCCAGAGTGTGGGGCATCTGTGTGCTTGTTCTTGATTGGAACAATAAATCACTGTCCCAAACTAGTCACAGCAGGGCACACAGATTCTTCACGTCTCAAAAGGGTTGTCCAAGGATTCCTCTCTTTATCCTGTCTCACACAGACATACTGTACACACTTCATAAGCAGTTTCTCTTGCCATTTCATCACTTTAATCTCCCTAGTCAGTACTTCGTCACATTCTCTCTGACTTCTGACACTTATTGTTCATTACAGCTCTAGTAAAAGCAGAGACAATGGTCAGATGTGCCCCAGAATTCCCTCAGTCAGAATGGACTGTTCTTTCTCTGCTCCTCAAACAAAGGATTGCATGAATAAATAATAGTGTGGTGTGGATGTGGAACCTGAACCAGGCCCTCCACACGTCCCCACCGATGGACCTGAGGGGGCAGTTACGCTACATCAACACTGGGGAAAGAGGAGGAGAGGGTAATCTGACCTTGAGTACCCGCTACACTCACAGATGTTCCATGGACAGAATGTGATAATGAGACCTAACAGATCCACTCCAACCCACTTACAGCCGAAATGCGTCATTTTATGGAGAGACAACTATCAGTACTTTTGTCACTTTTGCCCACTTTAAATTGACTTAAAGGTGTAAACAAAGTGCAGAAATCACATACTTCACCTTTAACCCCTTACAACAACAAATCTTTCATACCCCTAAATGTGATTCAACAACATTGATCCACTGAGAAACAGTCGGTAGGTATAAGAGGCATATGATGTGGGGAGTCAATTAGCTAAAAAAGCTTCTTTAATATCAATCCTATAGTAAAGTCATATTAAAGCCAGCTATGAAAGGCTCTATTTATTGATTATGTGCTCAATTGAAGGTGAAACGTGACCATCTGAATGTCATACAGGATGATAACTTATTAATTTATTAAATGCTAGGGCTGCACGATTAAATCGAATGTGATTTCCATGCGCATTTTGTCAGTAAAGCCAGTTCTGTAATCAGCAGTAAATCTCCATCACGTGCTTTCAGATGGAGCAGCATTTACTACACAGAGCCGTAGTTCACTGACAGGTTACGCAAAAAAACTAAAACTAAAAAATTCACAGACGATATTATTGCGCGATTATAAAATCGAAGAAATCGTTCACGATAATGACAGCTGTTTGCGTAGCTTCTCAGTGAACTACGGCTCTGTGTAGTAAATAATGCTGCTCTAGCTGAAAGCATGAGAGAATATACCACATTTAATAACATGTTTTTACTCCAAACTCACTTCATAACGTCAGTCGAGTGTTTGAAATAAATCTGTGATTTATCTGTGATCATCTGTGAGATGATGTGGCTTCTTACACAGAATAAGGCACTCAACATATTTCACATTATTCTAAGCAGTGATAAAGGCATTGCATTAAAAATATACTTTATTATAATGAAAATTATAATAATAAGAACTCAGATAAAACATATTGTCGTATTCGTGTGTTTATTAGTCACGTTGAATCAATGAAAACAGTTAAATCTTCTGTTTATTCAGCAACTGCTATATGCATTTCCTGGGTTTCTTCTTTGGGGTGTATTTGGAGTTTCTGCGCGAGAGCGCCCTCTGACCTTCGGATGGAGATTTACTGCTGATCACAGAACCGTGCTTCACTGAAAGATACGCATTACAATCGCAGCTTCTAGAGATGGAAACTCGAGTCTGCGACTTGGACTTGAGTCGCACTTAAGTCGCAAAAATAAAGACTTGGGACTTGACTTGGACTCGTGAACAGCTGACTCGAGACTTCACTTGGACTCGTGACTCGTGAGACTCGTAAATAACGCAAGTTATTTGGTATGGGAGTTTATATGAATGTATCTCTGAGGGGAACTGGCTGTCTTTAGGAAAGTTTAGATGGTATTTTATTTTCATCTTGCCTCTGTATAATGCATATTAAAGTAGTGTTCATAACTGCAGCGCTGCTTTGCTTGCAACCAAGGAAACGATGTTTAATTGCTGTTCAAGCGCCACCTGCTGGCAGAAAGTGAATCTGCATTAATTCAGCCTGTCTGCTGTTTTGTTTTGTACAGATGTTTTATGTAGAATAGTTTCACAAAACTAAAGTCAGACCATTATGTCTTTGCTTCAAATTTTGAAATTATACAATACAATTTAGATTAAAAACTGCTCATGCTGCATGTATGCAGCCTCTTTGTTTGGATTGTGTTGTTTATAAAATACAGTGGTTGCTTCTAATTTTAAATTGAAAAAGAGCACAGACAAAGCCTTAGTTTGTTTATATGAGATTTCTTTCATTTGAGTTATTTATCTGATTGATTGAGGTTTGTTTTAAAAATTCAATTTAGTTTTGTTGTTTGACACATTTCAATTTTACAAAGAAATGTGCAGCATTTTGTCTGACAATAAATTGACACCTTTTCATTTCTAATTTGTCTTAAACTTTGTAAAAGTTTTTTCTGAGAAAATCATATTGTGAAATCAGTATTTCAAAACGGATTTAGCCTCAATTACTAGCTGAAAGAACTGTTGCTAATAAATAGAACAAAGACTTGAGATGTGACTTGGACTTGGACCTCAGAGACTTGTGAACATGTTTATCGTGCAGCCCTATTAAATGCATTATTAAATGTAGAACACAATCTATGTACTTTATATAATTACATATACTTCAATTTACTATACTACACACATTTATGTAACATTATATACTCATAATCATTATACTTAAAAAGTTAGTTAGCTTTATATTTTTTCTTTTAAACATTTTTGCTAAATTCTATTCATCATTGCATTCATTATAATCATTCACTGATTCTACATCATGAAACCAAATTCACCAGTACCAGTAAACTTACCCCACCCTAAACGTAATACAACAATGTCCTAACAAGCAAACCATCCGAGTCTGATTTGACCTTTTATATGATCTTATTAAATATGGCACTTCATTATGATCTAAATAGTGATTAGTTGCACATTACGGACACCTCTGTGTCCTCATCTTTGGGCACTCGTTGTCCATACCATCTGTACCCAGGTAACCCAGCCCACTCACTCTGGAAACACAAGCTCAGTCGAGCTAATTACACGTAACAGGATCTGTGCCTCTTCCTCTCCCTCCCCTCCTCCCGGCTACACCGTCCTGCTGCAGCGCACCAGTCCCCCTCCTCTTCCTCCCCTCTCACCGGCACTCACCTGCTATGTGATGCTGGTGCATCATCACGTGTCTGAAGATGACATGTACATACTGTCATGCCACCAGCTGTTCTCTCTCTTGGGTTAATGAGGCAATATTTACACAGTTTTACACTGAATTAATAATCATTATAGACATACTCATATGTAACCGTTTAAAGTTAAGTTACTACAACCAATTTGCATTATTTACTAGTTGATGGCTGCTATTTTCAAATGGCAAGACTCTTCTTCATTTAATAAATAAGTTAATTATTTCTTTGGTTTTACAATAAAATCTATAGCCTATGCGTGTGAGGGATTAACAATCACTTTCAATGACATTTTTCATGGCTTTTTGAAAGTAAATGGTGTCTGAGACCTTCATTTTGCCTGGGATAATCTCTCACGTTCCAGAAGAAATCACGTCGTGTTTGGAACTACATGAAGATATGGTGACAGTTTTGTATTTTGTATCAACTATCCCTTTAAGAGCCCATTTGAACTCTACGAATACATGACCTCGATGAACTTTATTTCACTTCATCTATTCGCTTTCCGTATCCGCATCTCGTGCCTATCACAGGCCGGTACCGGGAATTTCCACTCGCGTGGCCCCGCCTCGTGTTTGACGCAGAAAGCGGCCTATAGGGAATCAAACAGCTGGGATGCTGATGGTGCTGCATTGCCACGAGCATCACTGCGACAGCGACCGGCACGATACGCAGCAGCGACGTTAAACAAACCGCTGTCAAACTTAAAGGAAACTGCGCCAAACCAGTATCTCTGTTACTACCCATCCCGTTAAACCAGGTAAACTCACACGCAAGAGCTTGGATTAATCGATGACTTGACAAAAGTGTTTGCGTAATCATTTACGCGCTGCTCGTACACTGCTAGTCATCCGCTCTGACGCATTCACTGCGGCGCGTCTGTGACATTCAGTACTGCGATGTTTAATGTCTCTGACGGATATTTTCTGCGTACATAGCTAGCTTTAGCCTGTCTCTCCGGTTCCCTGGCAACGGCTATAAACTGCTTCAGCTGCTCGACACCGGCATTCACTGCTGCCACGGGATGCACCTGCTTACTCACCCCGCCATACGCACGTCTTTCTGATCATAACAAGGTAAAACCTCGCCGAGGAGGCAAACTGCGCAGCTCAGCCTGACATTCGTTCCACCCCTCCGCAGTTACACGCTGTACTTTGATGATTCCCCATTAGACGCAATTCAAATTCGACCTTTTCGGGTCATCATTAAGAGTGAATCTATTAAATCTCTCCTGTCAGTGATTACCCGCGCGAGGTTATGTCACAGATGCAGGAAATAAGCCGGTTGAAGCACAGATTCCCGGTAACCGCATTATGACGCATGTACTTCAGCGATGGACCGGCTCTCAGGTGTGTGTGTCTGTGTGTGTCTGTGAGGACACCAGTCACTTAAACACACTCAGAAACGCCGGTTGTGTCCATAAATACAAAGGTGATTCAAATTCACATTTAGTAGGCTACATCCAGATTAAGTGTTCAGATCTGGAGACACGCGCTGCGGTCATAAGTACAGAGGGAAGGATGTAAAGGGGGTGCTGGAGGGGGATCCCACAGAAATAGTCCTAAAACATGTAAAAACAACCTGACATACAACTTTAGAGCATAAATAAGTAGAAACCGACATAACACAATTATAATGCAAAGACAGCATTACGCAGCGCTGCCCTTTAGAGAGTCTTTAACTGCATAACCCGATTAAACTGACGCGTGAAGGTTAGCCTACTAAAATAACCGTTGTCTGGAGATATTATATTATTCAGACAACACCGGCAAGCTTTCAATTAAGATGTAACGTTATCTGCGTCTCCGCTGAGTATGACGACAGCATCTAAAAGTTTGAAAAAGCAGTTCCTTTGCATTTGCTGTTCACCATCCATAGCCTATAATAACGATTTCAGATTAGTAAAGTATCATTTGTAGCGTGTGTTTCCAGAACGTCCTGTCCCGTCTGTTTGTCGCAGTCTCGCAATCCGCATATAGCCTACCTAAGTCAATGTCATTCTGACACTCCACGCATGACGCTGCATTTTGCAGCATTTAAAGTTTGCTTAATAAATTAAAATTCATTGGAAACGTTTTAATTCTCTTCTATTTGCTATGATGCAGTAAAATAGAGATGTCTTACCCCCATGGTTGCGCAGTCAGTCCGTTCTCTTCAGGTAATATGAGAGCGATGGAGAGAGTGACAGCCTTTCACGAAGAGAGAATGTCAGTCATCAAAAAGGATCTTAAGAAAAACGAACAATTATACTTGCTTTAAAAACTTTGTTTCAGTGCTTTACCTCGGCTGAGGGACCTAATGCGCGTATAGGCTACTTTCACGTCAAGGTATAAAAGAAGTTAAGCTATTCGTTGCAACATTAAGTTAATTAAATTGAAAACTTTGTCCAGATTAGACAAACTAAATTTTCAAATGAAATTCGACGCTGAGGCAGTGCATTTCGCAGGGATGCCGGTCTCGTGCACTGCTCTTGGTAGTTGCGATAAAGCCGGCAAAACTAAGAAAGCCGCACTGCTGCCTTTTGTATGGTCTGATGTCCCTCCGCGGCACCGCCAGCTGCCGCACCACTCCGCCTGGAAAGAAGCGCCGGTGGATGTGAGAGATGCGCTTCTTCATCTGACCGACCTCATAAACAAGTACCTCACGAGAAACGCCCACATTTACACTCTCAGCCTATAGACGCACGCACGCCTTAATATCGACGTGTCATCTGTCCAATCAACGCGCAGGCAGCAGGTACAAGTTACCAATAGGAAGCGGCCAAAGCTCCTCCTGCGGTACTGCAGAATTCCAAAGGTGACAGTCGCACAGCATCATCGTGTGCTCTGAGAAAATCTCTTTTTTGATAAAATGGACTAAGAAAGAGCTAAGTCATAATCGGTGTGCTTGCATGATTAATGTATTGTAAACGTGTTTGGTTATTGTTGTTTCTGTGTATTTTATTATACATGTATTAAATTTGTCAGAGAATGTGAACACATCTGCAGTCTTAGCCATCACTGCAGTAGGCCTTAAACACACTATTCAGTAGGCCTATGTTAAAAACTGTCCATTCATACTTTAATACTGTAAGATCTTAGCAAGTTTTTTTAAATATATATATTCTGTTTTATGTATACCTATTATAATTTATTGTGATTCTGCAGTTATCAGATTGATTTTAATGCACCAGTTTTGATCTATTCATTATTTGTGGTGCATGTCTGTATTGTATTTTTTATTTCACTCTGGAATAATGAAAGATTTTTGTAGCTTCTTAAGAATGACTAATGCATCACCTATGGCAAATATGCTAAGCTTAATTTTATACATATACATTTATACATACTTCATTCTGTTCACTTCTTTTTTCTTTACTTTCCTATACCGACCACCTTAGTTAACTTCATCTATCTTTGTAAATCTGAATTGTATTTCTCCAATGATATGTATTAGCAGCATCCAGGAATACAGTATGATGAACATGATAACCGATGATAAGAGTAGCTGATTTACAGTACATTGAAACAGAACAGATGACTGCACACAAAATGCCACAAGTTCATTAGAAAGAGAGGAAGATGGAAAGAATGAATCAAAATGTGACCTCAGACTCAGTGACCCTGGAAAGGTGAAGCTTACAAAGCAAACACATGCTGTTACCTTAAAATAACACATGCCCTTTAAGTATTGTCTCTTATAAAGGACATAAGATTTCACGTGTTAAAGAAAACATGTGCATAAATATCAGGTCATGTATAATAGACTGAGAGTTTTTATCACAGCTATGCTACGGTGTCTGGATACAGGAAACACCTTGTACTCCAGACACCAAAGTTGCCAAAAATGACAGATGCTCAATAGCATCTTGCTGGCTGCTTGACCTTCATCTTAGTCAGACCCACCATCTACAGATCCTTCACTACTAATGTGCATGACATAGTCTTCCAGTGCAGTAAGACATACTCTAAACATATGACCAACATAAACAAAATTCACACAGCTCATTACAATAACTACAGTTTTTGGTGTTCAATTACTTGTTAGTAAACATATAGGGTTTAAAAGTATACAGGTGCTGGTCATATAATTAGAATATCATCAAAAAGTTGATTTATTTCACTAATTCCATTCAAAAAGTGAAACTTGTATATTATATTCATTCATTACACACAGACTGATATATTTCAAATGTTTATTTCTTTTAATTTTGATGATTAGAGCTTACAGCTCATGAAAGTCAAAAATCAGTATCTCAAAATATTAGAATATTTACATTTGAGTTTGAATAAATGACCATCCCTACAGTATAAATTCTGGGTATCTCTTGTTCTTTGAAACCACAATAATGGGGAAGACTGCTGACTTGGCAATGATCCAGAAGACGAACATTGACACCCTCCACAAAGAGGGTAAGTCACAGAAGGTCATTACTGAAAGGTGTGGCTGTTTACAGAGTGCTGTATCAAAGCATATTAAATGCAAAGTTGACTGGAAGGAAGAATTTGGGTAGGAAAAGGTGCACAAGCAACAGGGATGACCGCAAGCTTGAGAATACAGTCAAGCAAAGCTGATTCAAACACTTGTGAGAGCTTCACAAGGAGAGAACTGAAGCTGGAGTCAGTGCATCAAGAGTCACCACGCTCAGACGTCTTCAGGAAAAGGGCTTCCAAGCCACTTCTGAACCAGAGACAACGTCAGAAGCGTCTTAGCTGGGCTGTGGAGAAAAAGAACTGGACCGTTGCTCAGTGGTCCAAAGTCCTCTTTTCAGATGAAAGTAAATTTTACATTTCATTTGGAAATCAAGGTCCCAGAGTCTGAAGGAAGAGTGGAGAGGCACAGAATCCATGTTGCTTGAAGTCCAGTGTGAAGTTTCCACAGTCAGTGATGATTTGGGCTGCCATGTCATCTGCTGGTGTTGGTCCACTGTGTTTTCTGAAGTCCACAGTCAACGCAGCCATCTACCAGGAGATTTTAGAGCACTTCATGCTTCCTTCTGTTGACAAGCTTTATGGAGATGCTGATTTCATTTTCCAGCAGGACTTGGCACCTGCCCACACTGCCAAAGGTACCAAAAGCTGGTTCAATGACCATAGTGTTACTGTGCTTGATTGGCCAGCAAACTCGCCTGACCTGAACCCCATAGAGAATCTGTGGAGTATTGTCAAGAGGAAGATGAGAGACACCAGACCCAACAATGCAGAAGAGCTGAAGGCCACTATCAGAGCAACCTGGGCTCTCATAACACCTGAGCAGTGCCACAGACTGATCGACTCCATGCCACGCCGCATTGCTGCAGTAATTCAGGCAAAAGGAGCGCCAACTAAGTATTGAGTGCTGTACATGCTCATACTTTTCATTGTCATACTTTTCAGTTGGCCAAGATTTCTAAAAATCCTTTCTTTGTATTGGTCTTAAGTAATATTCTAATATTTTGAGATACTGATTTTTGACTTTCATGAGCTGTAAGCTCTAATCATCAAAATTAAAAGAAATAAACATTTGAAATATATCAGTCTGTGTGTAATGAATGAATATAATATACAAGTTTCACTTTTTGAATGGAATTAGTGAATTAAATCAACTTTTTGATGATATTCTAATTATATGACCAGCACCTGTATACTCAATGTCAGCCACAGAAGAAACAAAAACTAGATTAAATCATTGACTCCTGTATAAACATATTTAGCACACACACACACATACAGCAGCCTATATAGGTCCATTGGGTTGATTTGCAATGGAAAGTGATTCTGAAATATGGGGGTATCATTGGTTAAACTTGCTACGACACCCATATTATTTGCTTTGAAAAGAAAACCTGTAAATCAGTGTTTATGTATGTATACAGAACACTGGTATTTAGCTTTATCTTGTCTTCTGAAAAGCACAAAAAGTTAACTAAATTGCTTTTGGCAACATTTGATACACCATTTATGTTTTAATCAACCGTATGACCCAGTTGAAGCCCCTTAAGGCTTATGCAGGCAGCATTGTCTGTGGCACATTACTGATAAAGTTTTTTCAGAATTTTTAAAGAATCAAAATGGCTGACACCATGTATGCTCTATCCTTCTTTAACCTTTGGCAGCATCCCCCCCTTGCTGCAGAGAGAAGTAGAAGGGGAAAAAATCTCCGTCTCCACAGCAACAGCGGTCAGGTGATCTTATCTCTTAGTCACAATGCTGACTCAGAAAATGGGGGATTGAGGAAGAGAGGGAGACAGTCAAAGAAACCCTCATTTTAATCTGAGACAGTTACATCACTGTGTGAAGTAGCGTGAGAACTGCTGCTAATTCCTGCGTGTGAGAACCGAATCCCTCATAATCTCAAATCTGCTTTTAAATTGAAGATCTCTGAAGTGACCAGTATAGACAGGAGAGTGAAGGAATGACCTTTGATGAGAATAAGTACAGTGTCAAAGCAATGCAATTAGCATCTAACCCAAAATGCAAATGCTTATAGTTAGGTTCAAGCTGTAAATGTCTCATCAAATACATTACTATGTAAATAATATATTAATATATATATATATATATATGTGTGTGTGACAATGAAGACTGGAGTAGTGGTGCTGAAAATTTAGCCTTTCCATCACAGGAATAAATTACATTTCTAAATGTATTAAAACATTATGAAAACAACATTAATGTTAGCCATGTTTTAAGTTATAATAATATTTTTGATCAAATAAATGCAGCCTTTATTAGCATAAAACATTATTTTGGCGGTGGAATTTCTCTCTCTCTCTCTCTCACTCACTCTCTATATATACACAGTATACACACACACACACAGAGCGAGAGAGTGAGAGAGAGATTACAGAATGTTTAGATCAGGAATGTTACTTAATCTAATCACTCACATTAGAGTCTAAACTAGGTCAAAACTCTGACTATAGTCACACTGTCAGAGACAAACAGTGAATCTAAAGGTGGCAGGAAGTTCCCCAAATAAGTTTCCTTAATGTAAACTGACAACAGGAAGAAAGTGTGGGTATATCTGAGTGCAGCAGCTGTATTCTGAGCCAATTAATCATATGAACATGGTTTTGTGCTGCTTGACAGAGAACAGAACATTCTCTCCCAGGAGCGATGTGCTTTTTTTTTTTTTTACAAGGGAGCATCTTAAGTAACTACACAGCTCTGATGCTACGATGGCATGACTGCTGACTCTGCAGTCTGTCGTGATGCTGCGGGAGCGTGAGGTTACAGTGCTCGATTCAGAAGGTCATATGCTTACTGGGCCACTTTTGCTTTAAGAGGTAGACAGCCAATCAGAAGGCCAAACAGTAAGAGTAGGGTGTCCTTGGAAACAACCTTGCGGGGTATAAGGGTGAAGTGAGGAGTGAAGGTCACAGCATCATGTACATCGGGAATCAAAACTGCATGTCAGTTCACAGAGATGTGAAATGAATTAGAGATAACGAATGTGACATACAGAGACAGCTGGAGTATTAAGAGCACAGAGGTCTCTGCTACACACACGCTCAGACGTCATCCCCCTCCAGATTAAAGTGACCGCACACCATGTGTCCTCGTTGCATAATGACTTCCCTGAAAGGAGTAGAGGACAAGATAGGAATAGACCAGGATTAAGGAGAGGAGGACAGACATAAAAGAGGGAGAAAGAGAGGAAAAAAGAGAGGATGGGGGGATGAGAGAGGTTTCGAGCCAAGGGTTTTAAAACAAGCAATCAAGTTCAGATTAAACGTAGCACTCTTTGTTTCTGTCAGGCCTTTGTGTAAAATGTGACTCCAAATCCTCAAGGCTTTTGAGCTAACAATAAACTCTTTATATGTCCTGTGCCACAGACACACTTAATGTGTCAGTCAGCTATTAAAACTTTTAATCTGACATAAAAAGGTCTGTTCATAAATCAAATGTGTACTATTCTGTATACAGAACCCTGGGGCTGCACTCAAAAATAGATTTTTTTACAGTTGTAAATACATTTTTGGAATACATTTTTTACATTTAAGTCAGTGTGTTACTTGCTGTTTACTCCAGTGAATATGTCTCAGGATGTGTTTATTTTAGAAAGTCTGTTTCTGCTGACACTTTAAAGTCTTAGCTACAAAAACCCCTTGAACATGTCCACCATTACAGCACATAAAAGAAGATACAGGTTGATCTGTAAAGGGATAGTTCACCTAAAAATGAAAATTATGTTACTTGCCCTCATGTCGTTCTAAACCTGTGAAACCTTCATTCATCTTTGGAACACAAATTAAGACATTTTTGATGCAATCCGAGAGCTTTCTGACCCTCCATAGACAGCAAAGGAACTGACACATTCAAGGCCCAGAGAAGTAGTAAGGACATCATTAAAATAGTCCATGTGACATCAGTGGATTAACCATAATTTTATTAATTTATTAATTTACGAGAATACTTTCTGTGTGCAAAAAATAAATTTAAAAAAAGATAACGACTTTATTCAACAATTTCTTCTCTTCCATGTCAGTATTTGATGCACATTGTTTATGGGCCTTTCGTGGCCATTTCTGTTTATGCAGGGTCAGAAAGTTCTCAGATTTTATCAAAAATATCTTAATTTGTGTTACGAAGATGAATGAAGGTCTTGCGGGTTTGGAGCGACATGAATGTGAGTAATTAATGACAGAATTTTCATTTTTGGGTGAGCTGTCCATTTAAGGGACAAATAGTGGGGCATGTTGTCATAATATAGGAAAGGAAGGAAGGAAAAGGAAAGGGAAGGGAAAGGACGTGACGGGGGTTCGGTGCCTTGCTCATGGGTCTCACCTCAGTCATGGTATTGAGGGTGGAGGGAGCGCTGGACATTCACTCCCCCCACCTACAATCCCTGCCAGACCTGAGACTCAAACCCACGACCTTTGGGTTACAAGTTTGACTCTCTATCCACTAGGCCATGACTGCCCCTAATTAATATATGGGGTAGTTGCAAAGCTATTAAACAGCCTAATGTAGGATGATGATGATGTCAGATTTTATTTTTAGTAAGAAAAAATATGTTAATATTTAAGATTTGAACTAGGTTATGAACACTCAAATGAAAAATGAATTGACTCAAAACCTTATAGGTTTTCTGAAAGCTGCAGGAGAGGAGATTCAGTCTTTGTTATTTTTTGTATCTCAGACAGTCAGCTGAATGGAGAAGGAGGAGAGGAGAAAACAGATACCCCATGCTTGTTTTCCAGGTGCAGGTTCTCAGGTTTTATTAGCATTAGGCTAGAATTTAGCACTATCTGAAACTGCTGTGTTGACAATGAATTCTGTTGTGATAAAGAACACATGCACGTGTGTACTCATACACGGTTCAGTAGCTCATTGATCATTGCTTATGATAAAGGTTTTTCCTTATTATTATGAAGTACAAGGTGTACAGATACACTCCACTGAATATAATGTCACTTTTGCCCCATTAGTTTGAAAAAGTGCTGTGGCTAGATTTTAGACACATCATCATTTTTCCCTCTGTTTCTCTCTCTGTATTGCATATAAAAAAAAGCATAAAAGACGCACATACGCAAGCACAAAATATCAAATCAGAATAATTTTGGTTGCCAGATTTGGCAGCATGTATGTGTGTGTTTCACACCTGTTCTAAGGGCATTTTATTGTACTCAAATACTGTATATCAACACATATGCACCTTACAATTTAATATTAGTGTATAGTGTAATCTCTGTAGGCTTCTTTATCTGGGTAGAAGTGTGTGTAAAGTGTTGCGTGATGAATTTGATGAGGAGATTTTTCCTTCAACTTAATCCTGTCTTTGTGATAGCCCCCATACAACCCCAAAATACGCACAAGCAGAAAATACATGATGTACGGTAGTCTATAAATAGCAGCATGACGTCACAGCCCCTCCTCCACATCTGTTAGTCATGCTATTTATGCTTCACACACACACTAACACACTGATTCATACATACAAGTTCCAGGCTCATAAATTGAGAAAATATTTACACATTGATTCTTTCAAAAGCAGTACGACATTCTGAATCAACCTGTAGTGAATGCATGTCTAAGGAAAGACCATATCATAAACACATGCATCTGGCATTCAAGACAGAGAGCCTAATAATTTACTGCAACATAGTAGGAAATGTCCATACAACACAAGATCAAATCCTCTTACTAAGGACAAAGTCAATGGCAATTTCCAGTATATATATATATATATATATATATATATATATATACAGTATCTCACAGAAGTGAGTACACCCCTCACATTTTTGTAAATATTTTATTATATCTTTTCATGTGACAACACTGAAGAAATGACACTTTGCTACAATGTAAAGTAGTGAGTGTACAGCTTGTATAACAGTGTAAATTTGCTGTCCCCTCAAAATAACTCAACACACAGCCATTAATGTCTAAACCGCTGGCCATAAAAGTGAGTACACCCCTAAGTGAAAATGTATAAATTAGGCCTAAAGTGTCAATAATTTACATTTACATTTACATTTAGTCATTTAGCAGACGCTTTTATCCAAAGCGACTTACAATTGGGGAATACATCGAGCGATTAATCTTGAAGAGGCAATCAGACATACGAAGTGCTTGCAACACCAAGTCTCAGACATTGTTCAAATAAATACAAACTACCAAAGGAAGGAATAAGTAAAGATAATTTTTTTTTTTTTTTTTTTTTTTAAGTTTAGGATGAAGTCAAGTGCTGTCGAAAGAGATGAGTTTTCAGTTATTGCTTGAAGATTGACAGGGATCCAGCATTCCGGATAGAGGTGGGAAGATCGTTCCACCAGCCAGGAATGGTGAATGAGAATGATCTAGAGAGTGATTTTGCGCCTCTCTGTGATGGTATCACGAGGCGCCGCTTACTAGCAGATCTCAGATTTCTGGAGGGATGTAGTTTGTTAATAGAGAGTGCAAGTAAACGGGTGCTGAGCCAGTGGTTGTTCTATATGCAAGCATCAGTGTCTTGAACTTGATGCGAGCCGTGATTGGTTGCCAGTGCAAGGAGATAAAGAGAGGTGTAACATGGGCTCTTTTGGGCTCGTTGAAGACCAGTCGTGCCGCTGCATTCTGAATCATTTGTAGAGGTTTGACTGTATTAGACGGAAGTCCAGCCAGAAGAGCATTGCAATAGTCCAGCCTAGAAATGACAAGGGCCTGGACAAGAAGTTGTGCAGCATGCTCTGTCAGAAAGGGCCTGATCTTTCTGATGTTATATAGTGCAAACCTGCAAGATCGAGCAGTTTTGTAATGTGGTCTTTGAAGGTCAGCTGATCATCAAAGATTACACCAAGATTTCTGACCGAAGTTGATGGGGTTATTGTTGATGAACCTAACTGGATCGTGAAGTCATGCTGTAGAGTCGGAGTGGCAGGGAGGACAAGAAGCTCAGTCTTTGCCAGGTTGAGCTGCAGGTGATGTTCTTTCATCCATGCCGAGATGTCCGCCAGGCAACCTGAGATCCTTGCAGTTACCGTTGGATCATCTGGTTGAAAAGAGAGGTAGAGCTGTGTGTCATCAGCGTAGCAATGGTATGAGAATCCATGTGCCTGTATGATGGGACCCAGTGATGTAGTGTATGTGGAGAAGAGGAGGGTCCAAGAACTGATCCCTGAGGAACCCCAGTGACCAGTGTATGTGCTTTGGATACCTCACCTCCCAGGCCACCCTGAAAGACCTACCAGTGAGATAGGATTCAAACCAGCGAAGTGGAATGCCAGAGATGCCCAGTGATGAGAGGGTGGACAGGAGTATCTGATGATTGACAGTGTCAAAAGCGGCAGATAGGTCCAGCAGAATGAGGACTGATGATTTGGAATGGGCTTTTGCAATTCGCAGGGCTTCAGTGACCGAGAGAAGCGCAGTCTCAGTTGAATGGCCCCTCCTGAAACCTGACTGTTTAGCATCCAGTTTGTCGTTCTGTGAAAGAAACAGTGAGACTTGGTTGAAGACAACTCGTTCAAGTGTTTTCGCTATGAGCGGAAGGAGAGAGACAGGTCTGTAGTTTTCTATAAGAGAAGTGTTTAATGTAGGTTTTTTGAGCAGTGGGGTTACCCGAGCCTGCTTGAACGCAATGGGGAAGTTACCTGTGAGTAGGGATGTGTTGATGATGTGTGTGAGTGCAGGTAAGAGTGTGGGTGAGATTGCTTGGAGAAGGTGTGAGGGGATTGGGTCAAGAGGACATGTTGTAGGATGGTTGGAGAGGAGAAGCTTGGATACTTCAGCTTCAGTGAGTGGACAGAAAGAAAAGATGGGAGTTTTAGCAGTGGATGTGGTAGGGTGAGGGTCCTGTGTGCGTGGAGGTGAAAACTGACCACTGATTGATCTAGTTTTGTCTGTAAAGAAAGTGGCAAAGTCATCAGCTGTAATAGAGGTGGAGGGAGGAGGTGGAGGGGGACAGAGGAGGGAATTAAATGTTCTGAAGAGATTACGCATGTCTGGAGCGCTGTCGATCTTGTTGCGGAAATGTGAGGATTTGGCAGTGTGGACTTTAGCAGAGAAGGATGTGAGCATAGACTGGTACCTACTGAGGTCCGACAGATCGTTTGATTTGCGCCATTTTCTCTCTGCCGCTCTGAGTGTAGTCCGATGTTCACGAAGAACCTCGGATAACCAGGGGTTGGAAGGAGCAGCCCGTGCGGGCCTAGAGGAGAGAGGACAAATGTCGTCTAGACAAGAGGTTAAGGTAGAGCATAAAGTCTCAGTAGCTGCGTTTACATCCAGAGATGAGAAATGGGTGGGTGAAGGAAGAGAGGAGGATACCACAGAGGAAAGATGGGAAGGAGAAAGGGAGCGCAGGTTTCGTCTAAAAGTAACTGGTAGGGGTTGGTGGCACAGGAGAAGCAAAGTGTAATGTAAATGTAATGAAGAAATGGTCCAGTATGTAGCGGTTGTACCAGAATGTTATCTGCAGTACAATTGCGTGTGTAAATTAAGTCAAGTTGGTTGCCTGATTTGTGCGTGCTAGTAGTGGTAAGGCGTTTGAGATCAAACGAAGCTAGGAGTGCATGGAAGTCTGTAGCATAAGGCTTGTCTAGGTGAATGTTGAAATCACCAAAGACTAGGAGTGGAGTGCCATCCTCCACGAAGAGGACAGCAGCCCGTCCAGCTCCTCTAGGAAGGTGGCTAGAATTTGGCTAGGGGACGGTAAATGACCACGATCTGGAGTTTTATCGGAGCTGATACAGTAATGGCATGAGATTCAAATGAGTTGTAATTGCATAGGGAAGAGCGGGTTGAGTATTTCCAATTGTTAGAAATGAGCAGACCAGTGCCTCCACCCGCCAACTTGCCGGGGGTGTGAGAGAAAGAGAGATTAGTAGAGAGCAGCTGGGGTTGCTGAGTCTTCTGGACGAATCCAGGTCTCAGTCAAGCCCAAGATGCTGAGCGTGGATTTTAAAGAAAAGCAGAAATGAAGTCAGCTTTGTTGACAGCTGACTGACAATTCCAGAGACCCACAGAGAAGGAAAGAGGTGTAGTGAAGGAGGTAGAGATAAGGCGCAGGTTAGCAGGATTACGTTGCCGTCTGCGTGGGACGTTAGGCGTGGTTGAGAGAGAACCGAATAGTTTGGAAACACATGATAGAGGTGGCAGGAAAGAGGATGGAAACGGAGAGTGTGTAAGGGAAGGGGGAAAAAAGAAAAGATACTTAAGTGTGTCGCTCGGTGTCGTTGCTCGGTTAAAGTCGCGCAGGAAAAGTCGATGGTCTTTACCCTCGTCTGTCTTCACACGAGGAGGCTGAACGCTTCCGCTGATGCTTCCGCGTCAGCGCTCGGACCTCTGATAAATACAGCCTAACACACTACCGTGAAAACAGCTGTGGCCGGCTTCTGATTGGCCCAGCCAATAGCCTTGTGCAAATAACTCAAGACGAAACTAACACTTCGCTAGCAAGGAGCACTGAAAATGATCCAGGTTCCTTCTTAGCCGAGGTGCAAATTATTATAATTAACAGAAAGTGCAATCAAACAACGAAACCTCAACGAAAATGCAGAATAGAAATAGAAGGGAAACGAAAGTATTCCTTCCCAACAGCAAGTAAATAATTTAAACAACAGATCTATGACTAAGTATCGCAACACTTACGAGCTGCTGTCCGTCTCTTCTGGTGAATATTCGGCTTCTCCCCAATTTGTGTGGCCACCATTATTTTCCAGCACTGCCTTAACCCTCTTGGGCATGGAGTTCACCAGAGCTTCACAGGTTGCTGCTGGAGTCCTCTTCCACTCCTCCATGACGACATCATGGAGCTGGTGGATGTTAGAGACCTTGCGCTCCTCCACCTTCCGTTTGAGGATGCCCCACAGATGCTCAATAGGGTTTAGGTCTGGAGACATGCTTGGCCAGTCCATCACCTTTACCCTCAGCTCCTTTAGCAAGGCAGTGGTCGTCTTGGAGGTGTGTTTGGGGTCGTTATTATGTTGGAATACCGCCCTGCGGCCCAGTCTCCGAAGGGAGGGCATCATCTTCTGCTTCAGTATGTCGCAGTACATGTTGGCATTCATGGTTCCCTCAATGAACTGTAGCTCCCCAGTGCCGGCAGTACTCATGCAGCCCCAGACCATGACACTCCCACCACCATGCTTGACTATAGGCCAGACACACTTGTCTTTGTACTCCTCACCTGGTTGCCGCCACACACGCTTGACACCATCTGAACCAAATAAGTTTTTCTTGGTCACATCAAACCACAGGACATGGTTCCAGTAATCCATGTCCTTAGTCTGCTTGTCTTCAGCAAACTGTTTGTGGGCTTTCTTGTGCATCATCTTTAGAAGAGGCTTCCTTCTTGGACAACAGCCATGCAGACCAATTTGATGCAGTGTGCGGCGTACGGTCTGAGCACTGACAGGCTGACCTTCCACACCTTCAACCTCTGCAGCAATGCTGGCAGCACTCATACGTCTATTTCCCAAACACAACCTCTGGATATGACGCTGAGCAAGTGCACTCAACTTCTTTGGTCGATCATGGCGAGGCCTGTTCTGAGTGCAACCTGTCCTGTTAAACCGCTGTATGGTCTTGGCCACCGTGCTGCAGCTCAGTTTCAGGGTCTTGGCAATCTTCTTATAGCCTGCCCTACGCCATCTTTATGTAGAGCAACAATTTTTTTTTTCAGATCCTCAGAGAGTTCTTTGCCTTGAGGTGCCATGTTGAACTTCCAGTGACCAGTATGAGAGAGTGAGAGCGATAACACCGAATTTAACACACCTTCTCCTCATTCACACCTGAGACATTGTAACACTAACGAGTCATATGACACCGGGGAGAGAAAATGGCTAATTGGGCCCAATTTGGACATTTTCACTTAAGGGTGTACTCACTTTTGTGGCCAGTGGTTGAGGGGACAGCAAATTTACACTGTTATACAAGCTGTACATTCACTACTTTACATTGTAGCAAAGTGTCATTTCTTCAGTGTTGTCACATGAAAAGATATAATAAAATATTTACAAATATGTGAGGGGTGTACTCACTTCTGTGAGATACTGTATAAATATATATGCTCTCTTTTACACACACACACACATACATTGAGTTTCTATGTTTTATACCCTAACTCTGCCCCTCACACAAAACTTTCTGCTATTTTAGATTTTCAAAAAAAGATCATTCTGTATTATTTGCTTGTTTCCTCATTGGGACTAAAAATGTCCCCACAAGGCTACATAGACTACCTTACATCATTTACTGGAAATGTCCCACAAGGAGACATTTGGTCCCAATAATGTAGGGAATGCCACATACACACACACACATAAGACATTTGTATTTCTCATTATTAACTTTTTCTTATGTCAGAGGCTGCCATTAAATGAATTTGCCTAATAAAAATGATGCTGAAATGAAAATGCTTTTCCTTAATATTTTTAATTTTACATAAGCAGTTAATGTTAAAGACCTAAATGTATCAAATCAGTCTACAGTTACTTAATATTGCCAAATGTTAATGCAAAGTAGCTTCTATTATAATTGCTACTCTAATACACATAATTAAAACAGGTCCAAAATCTGGAGTGGGATATAGTTCACAATGAGAACTTCCTTTTCCCTGTTGTGAAGAACATGTTAGACCATTCTGGCTCAGGCTAATTTATATTGGTTTTGTGCTGCTTTGGCCCTTTTACCAGCATAGGCATCCTGTGGAACCAGAATCATGAAGTGAACAGAACCACAATGTAATATACCTCCTAATAAATGACTTTAAGAATCCTGGAGGGGACATCAGCACACTGGCACCCAAATCACAACATATGCTGGTGACCAGCAGCGCTGCTCTTTTCAGCAGAGCAGAAAGCACGAGGGAGGGAACAAAAGCGGATCCAGTGTGATCTCATGAGTGCTGACTAATTATGTGGTTATCTCACCAGTAACAATGAGCCATGTGGGCCCGAATTCACATGAGCAGGTGGACAAAACCCAATCCTCTACGATTTACAGTGTCTTAAGACAACCACACAAAAGTATTCAAATGTCTTATATGCCATTGTGCCAATTATATTATCAAATTATATTATTGTCTGATAGTTCTAAAAATATTTTTTATAACAGTCCACCCAAAATGAAAATTCTGTCATTATTTATTCAACATCATGTCTTTCCAAACCTGTATGACTTTATTCTTCCGTAGGCCCCAAAATAAGACGTTAAGCAGAATGTTCCAGTTGCTCTTTTCCAGACAATGAATCTGAATGGTTCTCACTATCTACCATGTGACTGAATTCTAGTAAAATACCCCCACTCCTTTCTCTCTCACTCACCATTCTGTTCAGAGGTCCTCCTCCGTCTCCTCTTTCGTCTTCTCCTCCTCTAGTCCGGAAGAACCTGCCCGCCTCAGGGTCAGAGGTGAACCAAAAACAATGTAAAAAGAGAGAGACCTTCAGTAAATGATTCTGGGTGACAGAAGGCCTCTACTTTAATCCACATACAGAGAATAAGAGATCCTGTCCACTAAGCACCTTAAACAATCTGTCTAATCACAGCGACTATTACTTATCACACACACAGAGCACTATAGGGGGTCTACAGTCACATGACAGGAATATCATCCTCTTAGCAAGAAACAAGTAGTCTCAAAAGTAGTAAAGCGGGCCTGGTAGCTTCAAATACTGTGGAGTTATTATCATTTGCTATACAGATCACTTATCACATAGTTTCTCTCATGTCTTCTGTGTTGAAATTAATTGTGAGGCGAATTAAGAGTGCCTTGGGTGCACAGAGCTATTAATATGACAAGTATAGTTGCTGCCTATGTAGAGCATTCCAAATCAGTCACTTATGAGGTTACATTTCTGTTAGGTTGCTGCCGTAGGAAGCAGCGAAGAAGCCTGGTTTTGGAACAGAGCTACTGTGTTTATTTAACATGCACATGCACAGCCAGGCCTGTGTTATCGCAACTTATCACACACTTAAAATTTTAATAGGTGTGATTTGACTTACAGACGTGTCACTGAACAGAGAGCAGACTCTGTATTTATGAAACTTTATTTAGCAGCAATGTCTGGGTCTCAAACAGACGGTGGATTTGTTCGCAAATGGTGTACTCTCAGTCTCAGTCTTGTGGCCTTCACCCACACACAGCCATAAAAAGTTCACAGGATCGCAGGGTGTCCCATTTATCTTGGTACAGTATGATTTGCTATGTGCCATCAATGCACCCAAGAGCCCATGTAAAATGTCTGAAAACAATAATTTTCTTAATCAGTATTTGTGCCATGTTTTGCAAATATATATGGGCAAATTTGGCTGTTCTCGAACACATTTTTAAAAATTATATACAAGTCTATCTATCTAGATAACTAGATTTTTTTAATTACTGGCATTTTTTACTTGCTGTGAACAAAATTTTGTGAAGGACATGTTTAAAATAAGAAAAACTATTTGCAAATGGGGTAAAAAAAAACAAACAAAAAAAACACAATATTGCTAACTTGTTATAAAGATGTATTTTTTAAGTTAATTTTTCTGGTGCTATCCCACAGTAATAATTAGTTCCTAAATATTTCTATCACTGTAGATGGTTTCCAAAGCTCATTCGACGTCATATCTGAGCTTATCCCTCTCAAATCGTGACAGATTAGTACTGGACTGTGCGGCATCAGTAATACGAGGTGTAATCTGCACTACGATCCCAGAGTCCTGGTTATCTCCGAATGCTTTTCAGTCCTCATCATCCAGTGTATTTTAAAACATAAACTGTAAAATGGTTACACAACATTTTATCAATCATTTGTCAACATGGCATGCACATCAATCCTACTTTCCTAAAGCACATACCTGGTGTTATAGTGAAGACTTCGTCAGTTCATCATGAAATTCCAAAGACAAAATGTATTTATCTTCACAATCAATAATGAAAATGGAACAACTTGCTCCGCCTCTATTCTGATGACATCACCTAGGCCATGCAAGTTATTTGGTAATGTTAAATAATAGCCAAATAGCTATTTAGACATTCAGGTTTGGGTGCATTCCAGTACGATACGCCCACATTTCACAATCCAATCAACTCCCGGTGGATAAAATCAAGTCCCGCCCTATATTTTTAGTTGTTCACTTCAAAATACATCACATTACAAACGAAAATGTGTTGCGAATGTCATTTCATGTTGACTTTTAGCAACATAGTTGTGTTACCGATTATGTATGTTGAGTGTACTCTACTCTACTTTGAAACAGTCTTTACTCACCAGCCATGACAACAGTGCACATGCTGCCATGCTCATCATAGTCAGACACATGGTTACAGACAGGAAGGGAGGAGTGGAGTTTGTCCATCAGACTGTATGAGCAAAGCAGAGACACATGCTAATAAGAACACATTTGACTGTGATTGGCAGAGAGCAAGGAAGGATCAGAGGGAAGTGTACTCCACCTGCACCCTCTTTAACCTCCTTCTTTTATCCTTCCGTCCTCTCCGCCTGCTCATCCTCCTCTCTTCTCATTTATTTTTAGACAGCTTAGTTGAGGAGAGGAGGATGTTCCTGAGGCCTTCAGTATCAAGCGCACAGATCCTAAATGAATGATTGTCTGTGAAACGGAATCATTTATCTGGGTGTTTCTTAAACTATGGACACTTTTATGTCCAGGGGGTTGATTTTTATTAAATCAAACAGATTTCTTATGCAGGTCACATTAAATAAAATAATGTTTCACAATGTCTTTGTCATTTATTTTGGCTACTTTTAAAATCCCTTTTATTTATATATGCATATTTTACCCAGACCTATAATTTCAAAACAACAATAATATAACAACATAACTATAACCAACAGTCTTGCCCTTAATAAAGTATTTTGAAAAGTGAGTCAGCAGTATGCTTGAGGTGAAATGTCTACAAAATGAAAAACAAAATAAATCAAATTGAATTTCACTATTTATTTTATTTAAATTATTTTTTTATATTTGTTATCTATATTTCCAGTTCCAATCAAGCTGAGAAAATATTACTTACTGTTGGTTCTAAGTATACATTGCTAGCTAGGAAATTAGCCTTAGCAAAAATAAGTTTTTGATTTTATTTGAAAAAATATATATGTTCAAACACCATTTCCATAACAAAACTTTTAAATGTGATGGAAATGTTATATACTGTACAGTCTATATATTATACACTGTTCAAAGTTAAATAACTAGTAATACTAATAGTATTTGTTTTTTTTTCTTCTAAAAGAAAAGACTCAAAGTGCCCATATTTAAAGAAACATCAACTTCTGTTAAATTCAAAGGCTGCTCCTTCCTTGGTTTCTCTGTAATAATAAGCTCAATTTTTTGTTCCGAGGGCAGCTCTAAATCCAGAACACAGCTGTCAAATTAATGACAAACCAACCCACCACACGGTTCAGAACCAGACACTTCGTCCTTCTCTCTGCTGCTCTCACACTTTCTGTCTGTCTTCTGATGAGGCTGAGAATTGTTGCTGTGGTGATGTCATTGGTTGCCTAGCAACAGCTGTCCCTGGGCAACCCGCAGCCAGGGCCTCAGCGGGAACATTTTGGATTATTTGGGGATGTCGAGTTCATCAGCGGTTTCTTGCAACAGTCTGCCAATGTACGACATGAGACTTTATGTCAGGTGATAAGATGAAGAAAGCTACTGTGAGGTCCAAAAGTCCTCTGGTCAGAAGTTTTCAATTTCAACTTTTTATTCTAATAATATAAAATTAAATAATCTGATGTTTTCAATTAAATTAGAAAAACGCAAAATAAAAGCATTTTGAGTTGTGGTCCCAGACTTTAGGACCCCACTGTATACACCTTATGTATCTTATGTACACCTTATGTAGCCTATCTTAAAGGGATAGTTCACCCAAAAATTTAAATTCTGTAATTAATAACTCACCCTCATGTCGTTCCAAACCTGTAAGACCTTCATTCATCTTCGGAATACAAATTAAGATATTTTTGAGGAAATCTGAGAGCTTTTTGACCCTGACAGCAATGCAACTGACATATTCGAGGCCCAGAGAGGTAGTAAGGACATTGTTAAAATAGTCCATGTGACATCAGTAGTTCAACTGTAATGTTATGAAGCTACAAGAATACTTTTTGTGCGCAAAGAAAACAAAAATAATGACTTTCTTCAACAGTTCTTCTCCCCCCAGTAACCATCTACTGCCGTTATGGAGAGTATCATGACGCATGCGTGTGCTTTCCTCTGCATGTAAACAAGGCGCAGCTCATGCCTGTCCTACGTCAGCAGCATGGTGGTAGATGGTTATTCGGGGGAGAATAATTGTTGAATAAAGTGGTAATTAATTTTTTTTACAAACAAAAAGTATTCTCATAGCTTCATAAAATTATGGTTGAACCGCAAATGTCACATGGACTATTTTAACGATGTCCTTACTACCTTTCTGGGCCTTGAACATTTCAGTTGCTTTGCTGTCAGGGTCAGAAAAATCTCAAATTTCATTAAAAATATCTTAATTTGTGTTCTGAAGGGTTTGGAACGACATAAGAGTGAGTTATTAATGATAGAATTTTCATTTTGGGTGAACTATCCCTTTAATATTAGATGATGGATTTCAAAAATGTATTCCTCAGGGTTTTCAATGGAATGGAAGTTTACTCTATGATCTTTAATTATTTGTGTTCTTCTGAGGGTGTCTGTGGATCAGGGGGTAGGGTGTGAGGGCCCAGGGGAATTTCTAGAGCTCTGGGCACCTTTCAGTCCAGCAGCTCACATCCTCTGTCTTCAATTGCAGTCAGTAAAATGAACACACAGAGCAGTGCTGAAGGAGCTGATGGAAAAGCTAGGAACTGACAAGGCATCCAGTATTTCGCCACATCCTAACAGCTGCCTATAATTAGGCTAATAATCAATTCTCTACAAATTCTCTGTCTGTTACATTTGCAGTTTATCAGTAACTGTAAATCACGTGTCTTGCTTTTATTTTTGTTCCTAAGCGATTTTGCCCATTTTAAGCAAAGAAAATAGCTGTAAAGAAAATTACTCTGTACTTTACGATTTTAGACAGTAGGAAAGACTGCTGACTGCCCGCAGGGTACTCGTTCTATATTAGTGCACAATCTGACGACAGTTTTGAATAACTTTAGGTTGTAGTAAATGTGTTTACCTGTAAGCAAGCAACTGTAATCCGTGTTCAGTATTAAATGCCTGCAGACAGGTGATGTTTTTCTGTGAGCGCGCGCCCTCCTGTGGTGTGATTTTAACACGCCACAGCGTAGAAGACTGACTGTGCAGTGAATATATTGTTGTTATTGTGCATTATACAGTGAGGACATTCTTGTTGTTGATGATGATGTTGTTGTATCTGTTCGTTTAGATACTTCTGGAGCATGAAATGAGGTTGTATTTATTTATCCTGGGCTGGCTGTAACTGAGTGCCTACTGGTACAGTGGGGCAAAAAAGTATTTAGTCAGCCACCAATTGTGCAAGTTATCCCACTTAAAAAGATGAGAGATGCCTGTAATTTTCATCATAGGTATACCTCAACTATGAGAGACAAAATGAGAAGAAAAAAAAAATCCAGAAAATCACATTGTAGGATTTTTAAAGAATTTATTTGCAAATTATGGTGGAAAGTAAGTATTTGGTCAATAACAAAATTTCATCTCAATACTTTGTTATATACCCTTTGTTGGCAATGACAGAGGTCAAACGTTTTCTGTAAGTCTTCACAAGGTTTTCACACACTGTTGCTGGTATTTTGGCCCATTCCTCCATGCAGATCTCCTCTAGAGCAGTAATGTTTTGGGGCTGTCGCTGGGCAACACGGACTTTCAACTCCCTCAAAGATTTTCGATGGGGTTGAGATCTGGAGACTGGCTAGGCCACTCCAGGACCTTGAAATGCTTCTTCTGAAGCCACTCCTTCGTTGCCGGGTGGTGTGTTTGGGATCATTGTCATGCTGAAAGACCCAGCCACGTTTCATCTTCAATGCCCTTGCTGATGGAAGGAGGTTTTCACTCAAAATCTCACGATACATGGCCCCATTCATTCTTTCGTTTACACGGATCAGTCGTCCTGGTCCCTTTGCAGAAAAACAGCCCCAAAGCATGATGTTTCCACCCCCATGCCCCATGCTGCATGCACCCCATGGTGTTCTTTGGATGCAACTCAGCATTCTTTCTCCTCCAAACACGACAAGTTGAGTTTTTACCAAAAGGTTCTATTTTGGTTTCATCTGACTATATGACATTCTCCCAATCCTCTTCTGGATCATCCAAATGCTCTCTAGCAAATTTCAGACGGGCCGGACATGTACTGGCTTAAGCAGGGGGACACGTCTGGCACTGCAGGATTTGAGTCCCTGGCGGCGCAGTGTGTTACTGATGGTAGCCTTTGTTACTTTGGTCCCAGCTCTCTGCAGGTCATTCACTAGGTCCCCCCGTGTGGTTCTGGGATTTTTGCTCACAGTTCTTGTGATCATTTTGACCCCACGGGTGAGATCTTGCGTGGAGCCCCAGATCGAGGAGATTATCAGTGGTCTTGTATGTCTTCCATTTTCTAATAATTGCTCCCACAGTTGATTTCTTCACACCAAGCTGCTTACCTATTGCAGATTCAGTCTTCCCAGCCTGGTGCAGGTCTACAATTTTGTTTCTGGTGTCCTTTGACAGCTCTTTGGTCTTAGCCATGGTGGAGTTTGGAGTTGGACTGTTTGAGGTTGTGGACAGGTGTCTTTTATACTGATAACGAGTTCAAACAGATGCCATTAATACAGGTAACGAGTGGAGGACAGAGGAGCCTCTTAAAGAAGAAGTTACAGGTCTGTGAGAGCCAGAAATCTTGCTTGTTTGTAGGTGACCAAATACTTATTTTACCGAGGAATTTACCAATTAATTCTTTAAAAATCCTACAATGTGATTTTCTGGATTTTTTCTCATTTTGTCTCTCATAGTTGAGGTATACCTATGATGAAAATCACAGGCCTCTCTCATCTTTTTAAGTGGGAGAACTTGCACAATTGGTGGCTGACTAAATACTTTTTTGCCCCACTGTAAATGTTGTAGGCCCCAAAACCAAAAAGTGAAAATTACTAAATGGTAATTAGATGATTAAAATTTTTATTAAATTATTACCAGATTATTAGAATAAAATTATTTAAATTGCAATTATTTAAAATTAACTGATTGTAAACTGTACAATAGCTTGTTGTTTTGTAAAACATCACAGTTATAGGCTATATGATATGAGAACAGTCAGGACTGTAGATAAGGAGTATGTTATGTTAGAAATTTATATGATGTTTTATTAACAAGGTTTGGGAGGAGCACGATCAGATAACCAATTTGGCACAGGTGCAACTGTTTACCTTACAAGTAGTTGCAGCCTACTTACCTCTGTCTTAGCCTACGCCAGTTTTCCGCCATTCCTCCTCCACCCCAACTCCTCAAATCCATCCTTCGGGCTGTATTCCGGGCGCGGAGCCCTCCCCCAGGACAGCACGCCAAAATATGCTTACTATTTGCTCAATAAGATTAGATGTAAGGGTGAACTCGTGAAACTTATATTTTCAGAATGACAATTTTTTTCCAAACCTAGTCTGTGGGGTAAAACGCCGCCAAACCAGGTGGGGTAAAACATGGCTTAACTATTGTAGTTACTCTGTTCTGACCATAAAATCCTTGTTTTTGCATCAAACTAGTTGGTTGAATAAACTTATTTGGATTTTGTTACCTCAAGTTAGCAACTAGTTAGCTAGCCAATTAGCATCAGCTAACAATATTTTTCAAATTGGCTATTAAAATTCTGTTACTCATGATTATTTATTATTTTCTTTTTAATTTTAAGCTACAATTGTCTGTACTCTGATTTTAATGTAAATGTATAAAGCAAATTGCTTTGTCAGACTAGGGGCATTTTACCCCATGGTCGTGTTTTTTCCCTCAAAAATCTAATAACATAAAAATTCTGCAAATCTTTCATAACTAGTTTATAATTTATGTCATTGTCACTAAAACTGTATTTGCTAGTATTGTCAGATGGCCTTGTTTCCATTGTACACACAATGTTTAAAATATGTCACACATCCATTCATGCATGTTGATGATATAATACACTGATACATATAAATATCCAGAGACCGATTCACCCTGTTTATTGAGTCTAAACAATCAATTATATAAAAATAAAAGTCAAGAGGGTGCAAATGATTAGAAATCTAGTGCAATTTACTAAAATTAGTATTAGCCTACTAAAAGAATTAAATACAAAATTAAATCTTGTAATAAAGTCAATAAAAAGAGTTTAAGAACAAAAAGAAGGAAATTTCACATTGCAGCAGTGGATAGCATCACTAATAATAATTACAAAAATAAAGCTTTGAAAATGTATGTTGATGACTGGATCATTATGTCTTATGGCTATATTATATTACACATCCATAGTCAACACACCCTAAAAATGGCACAAACTAAAATATAACCCTTCATCAGATACAGAAATATGAATAAACGTGCATATGCACAAGTACATCTAAATGTGCAAAGATAAAACTGAGGTCATTTTAAAATGGGCGCTGTAGAACAGATCCCTTACAGTGTTTGGGTAAAGCAAAGCCTTTGCAATCACACCCATACTTCATATTACAACTATTCAATATAAAACAGTACAATCAGACTCGGATTACAGTATAAAAACCTATGACTCAGTTTGCTCCCTACACTATCACAGCTGGTGACATGAAGCTGCTCCCTCTACTGGCAGAAGACGTGACGTAATAGCTGCCTTCCTCTCCCATCATTCCATCTTCGTCTCTGTCATCCTGGTAAGGAGTCTGTTTGTCCTCCGAGGATAAACGTGAAAGCTCATGATGATCCTTGTCATCATTGTATGCTGAGAGATCCTGTCAGAGAAGAGATTGTAGTGTTGTGATAAGAGTCAAAGCACTATCAATAAAAGAGATGATTATGATCTGCGACTAATAAGCATGAATAATACATGGAAAATGAACATGCCATAAAATATGCATGATTTACCATATTAAATGCCACAAAGGATTAGAGGAATAGAGAGAGTGAGAGAAAAGGACTCTTACTGTCATTGGTTCCTCATAATCTGTCTCATGGTGCATGAACTGAGAATCAGACACTCGTTTACTCATGCTCGGCTACAGAAGGAAAAGAAAAGGATGGATTGTTAAGCTTAATAAAGTTTGCTAACAAAATTGCTAATCTTGATCAAAGTTTTTAAGGGTAAAAAAAAAAACAGTAAAATACAATATATAATACAAAATCTGTTCATTACAAACTAGGCTAATATCAGTATAACAATCTGAGTGAAAATATTAACATGAATTTCATGTTTGTTTTTCATCAAAATATATTGTACTACTAACTTGACTGGGTGACTTTCACCTTTACTAACCAATCTGGGAAGAGCAACCCATCCAGTGTTCTCATAGTTAACTAAAACTAAACTACTACAAGAGTGAGCACATTTGAAATTAGTATTTTGTTATTATTTATATACAAGTATATTATTTATTCAGATTTTTTTTTTTAATTTTCAGTTTTTATTTTCAATATATTATATGTTTTAATGTTTTTGTATTGTGCTTTTGTCATTTTTATTAGTTTTTTGTAAAAATAATAATTCTAGTTTTATTTCTATTTTTCTATTCTACTCATAATTCTATTTTTTCTATTTAGTTTAACTTATTTCAGTTTTAAATTGGAGTCATTTCGATGCTTAAACCTAACTTGTTTACTTCGTTTAGTGGCAAGGCAACATTACTAATTTCCATTCAAATCTTTTATCAGATATTTATTTATTTAAATTTTTATTTTAGCTTTATTTCAATTAGCAAAACCAATTTGAATAGTTTTAATTAACAATAACAACACTGCATTCAGATTTTAACATGAGCATATAACCTCTAATATAACATGAAATAGGAATTGAGCAAAACTAATAAAAGTATCATATATTTCCATCTTCCTTAAAATTATTTTCACTACACATTTTTTAAAGCAAACCCTTTTGCTTTAATAACGACAGCACTCGAGCTGCATAAACTGCACAAGTTTGCATCAAATCTGATGTTCATGTTCCTCAGCATGATTTAAGATGATCCAAAGAACACCATGAGCTTCAATGAAAGCAAGAACATCTGAGTGTCTGTACAAGGAGTCACAAAATCAATCTGACAAATATACTCATTTGATCACTGAGAAATAGTGCAGAATGTTTCCTATTCATTTTATGTCATAATGTTCAAACTTTCTATCTTCACTTAAGACTTTTGGACCCCACTACTTACACACATATAGCTCACATATATTATATACATTTTCTTTTTTTCTCTCTCTTTTAAAATAAAATTCAAAAAATTGACTTTTTCCTCTCTCTTTAATCTAAAATTAATTTAGCTGCAAGTGTAAAATAAAGTAATCTCTCAGCTCTACTCACGCTGTCTGAATAGGAATCTGTCTTCATGGGAGGAGGAGGTTTGTGAGTGGGTGGACGGCTGTATAAGAACAGACACAAACAAACAAACAAACAATCAGTACCGGGAAAAGGTTTATAAGTAGTTTAAGAGTTTTTTTTTTAAACCAGGGTACCAGTTAAAGACAGACAGAATATTACAGAGATGTACTTATTACAGATATTAATTACTTACTCTATGTTTTTCCTCTGGCGTTTACGGACCATCATTATGACAGATGCAATTAAGGCTACCAGGAGGATCACACAAAGAATACCAGCAATAACACCTCCAGTAGGGATACCCTTTGGCTGAGGTAATTCTGAAGGGAAAGACAGAGAGACTTTCATCTCTATGGATCGTATAACTGAATTGTCCTTGACCTTCTGAAACAAAACAATTCAATGAATTTTGTACGCATAAGTTTCTGAACTCAAAGCATTCTCCTGAGTCAAAAGAGGTTGCGTGCTAACATAAGACATGTCCACCCACACACCATACAGCACCATATCTATAGAAGTTCAGGTTGTTTATAAAGCACCACCTAAATCCTGCTGTGCTGTTATTTTACAGCAGATCCTGCTTCCTTAGGCTGGATAAATAAATCCCAGATTTCACACACATAGAGTCATGCTCATCTGTCCTGTACAGCATATTCATACCACTGACATCTTCTAAGCTATAAAAAATGCTGCATTAATCTCTGAAGACATGAGATGTCATTTATGATTATAATTATTATGTGCATTTAGGGCAAGCTCTCTGTGTCATCAGGTGAGAAGTTTTTTGTTGTTGTTGTTGTTGTTGTTTTTTCTCTTTCTTTCTTTTTTAATGATCAATTTTTTTTGTACATTTGCCATTATGGATTGTTACTTTTATGATATGTGAAAAATTGGCATTTATTTGTTTATTTATTTACTTGTAAGTTACGTGTTTGGACTTAGTTAGCAGTGAGCAGTATTTCATACTGCAGGGTCCATATTGAAATATTAATAATAGGACTAACAATAATGTTTAATCTGTTGGATGAAATAATTATATCTTAAATGGTATTAATCAGAATTACTTACTTACTACTCCTGTAATGGCACTATAATAAATAAATAAATAAATATTGTATTAACAGGGATGTGCAGAGTGTTCCTCAGGGGCAGGGGCTCAAATGTAAAATAGGGGCAATGTAAAAAAAAAAAAAGTATATATAGGTCAAAAGTTTGGATACATTACTATTTTATATTTTTGCAAGTCACTTATGGTCATCAAGCCTGCATTTATTTGATCAAAATTTTAATATACCTTAAAATACATTTTATGCAATGCTGATTTATTATCAATGTTGGAAACCTGTGATAATTTTTCAGGATTCTTTTATAAATAAGTAAAAAAAAAAAAAAAAACGAAAGAAAGAAAGAAAAAAAAGAACAGCATTTATTTAAAATATAACTTTTGTAACAAACTACAGTTCAAAAGCTTTTTTTTTTTTTAAAGAAATTTTAAAGAAATTTTATTCAGCAAGGATTTGTTAAATTGTTAGAAACAGTGATAGTAAAGATTGATGTTGTTAGAAAACATCTCTATTTTGAATAGTTGCTGTTCAATGAACCCCAAAAAAGTATCACAGGTTACAAAAAAAAAATAACATTCCCGTGCTGATGACTTGTTTCTTTTTTATCGATTTTTGAGCGATTAATTACTGTTTTGTTCTTTAATTATTACTTAACATTTTATTTGATAAATCTGATCAAAAACAAAATGTTAAAAATAAAGTTTCTTTAGCAATATTTTAAACATTTTTATTTATGCAATTATTATTATTATTTGTTTTTTCAAAACTAAATAATCTTTGTAACTCACTTTGAATAAAAGTTTTTTCTAAGTTAAATATTGTAAATGGGTGTCAATATAATGTAGTGGAACAACTTGGTGTTACACTAGATGGCGCTCCAACTGTATAAAAACACTCATTGCTTCTAACTTCCTCCTGGTCTGGACATTGTATTCTAGACACAGACTCCCTGATGTCACCATCATAAAAGTGCAGCGTTTACTGTGAAAATATATCTGTTCTCGTGGATCACTCACATTGCAGGTGTTATACTGACAGGCAGGTTAACGTCTGGCGCTCGGCCGAGAGCCTGTGCTGGTGATTTTCCACAAGTCATCAACATGGGGATGTCAGTAGGAAGAAGAAGATGAAAAAAAGAAATATAGAATGCTGGCCAGCCAGACAAACCGGTTTAAAGGACAGAAGGGATGTTTTTGTTAAACTGGGAGGAATTGAAAAGAAAGACCAGAGTTTGGATGAAGGAATGTGCGCGCGTCATGTCTCGCTGAATATCTGCCTTGTCAATCACATGTCGTTCTTTCACTCCTTTCGTCTCGCGCTGTCAATCTCTTGTTCATGTCCTAAAGCACTCTTTCCTCTTATCTAGCTCGGTTCAGCTGAAACCTCTGAGCACATAACACATCTGAGCAGGTAACGCATATTATTTTATTACACGACTCTCAAGAATATGCGATTCTGGTCAATCGCAATTATGAGTCAAATATTTTCATAGAATGTTGCTGAACAGGTTATTTTACGGCGGTCCATGGCAACTGTATTTTCTGTCTTATTAAGGTCACATTTAAGATTGTTCAGCCAATTTTTTTGAATGGAAAAAATGCAGTCATTTCAATATCCACACAACTAGGAATTTTGTGTAAGGGCACAAGATTTCTGATCGGGTTTAGTCACACATATTCGCCCCATTGACCAGAAAGATGCTTGGTTTGAATACTCACTGAAAAAAGGTTTGAAGCATAATATAGCCTACAGTATATATGTACAGTTAGGTCAATATATTGGACACTGGCACAATTCTTGTTATTTTAGCTGATGACCAAAACATAGTCATAGTCATATGAGCTTTAAAGTGTACACTCTGAGCTTTAATTTGAGGGCATACTCATCAAAATCGGAGGAAAGGTTAAAGAATTACAGCCCTTTAATATGTATCTTCCCCCTTTTTCAATGGACCAAAAGTAATTGGACAATTGACTCAAAAGCTGTTTCACGGACAGGCGTGGGCTATTCCTTCATTATTTTTACATCAATTAAGCAGGTAAAAGGTCTCAAGTTGATTTTAAGTGTGGCATTTGCATTTGGAAGCCGTTGCTGTGAACCCACACTATGTGGTCAAAGGAGCTCTCCATGCAAGTGAAACAGACAATTGTTAGGCTTCAAAAACAAAACACATCCATCAGAGAAATAGCAGGAACATTAAGAGTGGCCAAATCAACAGTTTGGTACATTCTGAGAAAAAAAAGAATTCACTGGTTCAGCAACATAAAAAGGCTGACAACAGTGGTGGATGATCAGAGAATCCTCTCCATGGTAAAGAAAAACTCTTTCACAACATCCAGACGAGTGAAGAACACTCTCCAGGAAGTAGACGTGTCACTGTCAAAGTCTACAATCAAGAGAAGACTTCATAAGAGCAAATACAGAGGATTCACCACGGTGCAAACAAGGCCAGATTAGACTTTGCCAAAAAACATCTAAAAAAAAAAGAAAAGCCAGGCCACTTCTGGAAAAGATAAAACTAAGATCAACCTGTACCAGAACGATGGGAAGAAAAAAGTATGGAGAAGGCTTGGAAAAGCTCATGATCCAAAGCATTTTGAAGGTAAAAAAAAAAAGAAAAAAGTGGAATATTCTGCAATGGCCAAGTCAATCACCTGATCAGGATTCTCAACAAAATATTAAAAATGAACATTTTATTTATGATTATTCTTATTTGTCCAATTACATTTGAGCCTCTAAAATAGGAGGACTGTGTATAAAAATGGTTGTAATTCCTAAGCATTTTGTGTTATATTTTTGTTCAGCATCTTGAATTAAAGCTGAAAGTCTGCACTTAAATTTCATCTTTATTGTTACAGTTTAATTCTATTCTGGTGGCATACAGAGGCAAAATTATGAAATGAGAATTGTGTCAGTGTCCAAATATATATGGACCTAACTGTATGTGTGTGTGTGTATATATATATATATATAAATTTCAACTTAATTTTTCACATCTTTGTTTTATTTGTTTTGTTTAATAATGATAATGACTAACTGACATTACACACAGCTCATAAAAACAGCACACACTTGAGCATGAATGACAGAATTATCCCATCAAAGAGAATGAGCAAAACGCCACTCAAATCTGAAAACACAATCAGGGAGACAGCTGATTCATTGGAGAAAAAGCCTTTAGCAGTATACCACAAACACAGAAAGAGATGGAGAGAGAATATGAGCTGTAGAGGAAGTGAAGGTCACTGCAGACAGAGGCAGAATGAGGGAAGAATGTGAGTGTAAGTGCGTGCGTGTGTGTGTGTGTGTGTGGAGCAATGGCGCAAGAAAGCAGGAAAAAAACTCAATCAATCATCAATGTGACATCTCCGTTTATAAACTCCAGTCTGCAGCTTAGAGTCTCAGACAGAACATCCATGTGAGGCTGTTTACTGCCACATAAACGGGTAGAGACAGATATTGCAGTGCATTAACTTCACAGTGACAAAGTTGGCTATGTCACATTAAAGGGATAGTTCACCAAAAATAGAAATTCTGTCATGTACTCAAGTTAATTTCAGTACAAATCTGTATGTTTAATTTGATTTAAGTGATTTATTTATATTGTTTCATTTAATATTCATTGATTTAATTTAATTTAAACATTGCCCTGGTTTCCAAACTTCCATCCAATGTGCTCTTTGAAATGAATTTAGTTTCACTAAATAAAATTTTCCTCTACTGTTTGTCAAAACCAGATTAGAGATAAACGTTTGTAGTTTTGTTTATCTTTCCTGTGGCCTTGGCTCATAGTTCAGAGTAACTGAAACTAAAAGCATTTTGAAAGCTCTTGGGCTCAGTATGCAGTAATTCAGTTACGGTGATTAGCATCAGGTCACATGACCCATCTCTGCCGAGACAATCCTATTTCACACGGTGTGTCTAAAGTGGCAGGTTGATGGGATTAATTTGTTGAATAAACAATTTAAGGTGAATTATGGATGTGTCAATGTGAAAAGACGTACGCAATTAGGGGGATTATGGCTGTAGCCTACATGATTCTCCGTCAACGTAAGACCGCAAATAGACCAAGTGTGTGTGTGTGTATGCAGAAAGGAAGCCAAGCCTCCAGATCCACACTTAATGGAGTTAGATTATCAGCATCCATTCTGACTGAGTGGAATTTGACATCAGAGAGCGTTTCCCATGAGACATCGCATCCCGGTGAATAACAATAAGAGAGAGACAGATCAAAGAGAGATGATGACATATCTGACAATGGAAACTCAAATGTTCAAACACAAGTTCTGACATAACCCCGTACACATGACGAATCCAACCTCTGAAGCTCATGTAATACCCCCAAAAGCAGCCGGAGGTGAACAAATGAGAATGAATGTGTTTCCTACTTTTTAAACCTTTTTTTTTTTTTTAAGTGGTTCCAGTGGTGGTCCTGACTGACTTTGTGCCCTAGGCAGGATAAAACATGATCCGGAGGGGGGAAAAAACACTTTTTAACAACTAAAAAAGTAAGATGTGATGGTCTAACAGTATTTTTTGTTTAGCGTGCAAGTAGATTATCAAGTTTATTTATATAGCACTTTATGCAATACAGATTACAGAGTAGGCCTACAATGCAGCTGGTAAACTGTACATTCAGTTAACATTGACACAATATAGAAATTTCAGCAAAAAACAAAGCAAAAAAACAATGATAATATCAATACCAAATTACAAAGTGATGTTGGTTTAACATGACTTTTGCACCCTCATTTAATGTTGAAATTAAGGTCCTTTACTGTCTGAAATTTTCATATGCGTTTTTTCCGTATTCGTCATCCTGTCCTATCAAAATGGTTGCTACAAATGTGAAAATACAGAAAATCTAACCTGATCCGAATTGTTTTTTATTTTTATGATGGATGAAATCAGGCAGTGTAAACATGACTGACACAATGCGAGGTCGTATTTATTTTTTAACGTGTGAAATTTTTGGAGGACAATTTTGGACTTGGTGTGCAAAGACCCTTTAAGCAAAAACACTGGTAATATAATTGAATCAATGGTACACTGTAATGTTGACTTTACATCAATGCAGTTGAATCAACACTGACATTTCAACCAAAAATGTCTTTAAATCAACATTAAACTGTGATGTTGATTCTACATCACTGCTGCTGATTCATCAATGCTAACATTAACATAAATAATCAACGGTAATGTTGTTGAAGCAATGTTACAATGAGATATTGTAGTTCAACACAGCAATGTTCATTCTAAATCCCTTTTGTTGATGCAACATTGAAAACATTAAAATTGAAATGTTAACAGTTAAATCAATGTTGCAGTCTGAGTTAAAGGGGTCATCGGATGCCCATTTTCCACAAGTTAATATGATTCTTTAGGGTCTTAATGAAAAGTCTGTAACATACTTTGGTTAAAATTTCTCAATGGTAGTGTAAAAAACACCTTTTTTACCCTGTCAAAATCAGCTCTGTTTTTGGCAAGACATTCTAGTCCATGTTGCTTTAAATGCTAATGAGCTCTGCTGACTCCGCCCCTCTCTTCCATGGGGTGAGGAGCAGTACTGTTTACTTTAGCCACCAAACTGGCTAACTAGCATATATTAGGAAAGGCAATTTGGAAAGATTCATAAAAAACCCTTATACTCACTACTTCTGTAGATCAAGCTGGATCACGAATAATTCGTGAACACAGATCAGCGCATTCCCTTCAAAATGTGTACACACACTTCCAACACACATTTAAGTTCAAACAACTTGTAAAGTGAATTTTACATCCGATGACCCCTTTAAAGGGATAGTTCACCCAAAAATGAAAATTCTGTCATCTACTCACCCTTAAGTTGTTCCAAGCCTATTTTCTTTCTTCTGCTGAACACAAAAAAAGAAGATATTTTGAAGAATGTTGGTAACTAAATAGTTGACAGTAGCCAATGACTTTAACTGTTTGGTTACCCACATTCTTCAAAATATTTTTTTTGTGCTCAACAGAAGAAAGAAACTCTTTAGGTTTGGAACAACTTGTCGGTGAGTAAATGATGACAAAATTTAAATTTTTGGATAAACTATCCTAGATAACTTACATACGTCTGCAAGATGTCTGTTAGAGATTGCTTCATCTGCTGTGTGTACAAACATCTGATAGACGTCTTTAAGATGTTTATGATTTAGAATGTATGTAAAACTGGCATCTTAAAGATATTTTCTTAGCGTCTATTTGACATCTGATAGGAAATGTCCTATAGACGTACTGCAGATGAGCAAATACTCAAATAAATACGTCTTGCAGATGTAAATGCAGAAGTCTCCATGATGTACGTGTGCTATCAGGGATCCCAATAGTGTTGAAACAACATTAAGGATTCAGATACATTTAAATGCAACATCAACATTTGAATGATGTTACTCAAGAGCGAGTCATTTCAACTGTAGTACAGAACAGTCAGAGACAGGAATGTTAAAAACAAAATTTTCAATTTGCTGAACACAAAATTACAACTATAGATGTATTGAAGTCTTTTTATTTAATCTAGATAAGAGACACTTACATGACAACGATGTACTGAAAAATGGAAAAAAAATTTTTTGCATACAGACGACAACATCGTCAAACAATCACAGATCTGTGAATTTGACTAAAAACGCTGTATTGTGCATGGCAGGCCAATAGTTGGCAATTTCACTTTGTAAAGAAACACCATGCACCTGTGCACATTTCTACAGGCTGAACATGTAATACGCATGCGCATAACATCACTGTTTAACAAATTTGCATTTTTGTAGTTTACATAGAGACAATAACAGTATTGTTTTCCAAAATGTACACTTTGAAACACGTTTTCAAAAGTTTGCATGTTCAGGCCCCCAAAACGCTGTTGTCGTATAAATGACTGGACAAAATACATAATTTTTCCATTTTTAAATTATTAGTCGTGTAAACACCCTCTAAAATTAATAAAGCTTCTATAACTCTTACAGTTTCTACAATTAACAACTGTAAATGGAAGCATTGTGGCAGGGGTGCATAGTCTTCAAGGCTCTTTCCAGCTGAATTTATCTCCAGTCCAAATTAATCACACACGAAGGGTCTAATTAAGGCCTTCAGGAACTGTAGGAACTTCCAGGCAGGTTTGTCGAGACTGGGCTCTGCATGAAGATGGAAACAATCTAATTTTTTCTCATTTAAACCACATACAGCATGTAACAATTGTTCCCAGTTCAACTTGTAGAATAACTGAATTTAGGTGTTTTCAGTGCCAATTTCTTTTTAAGATCACTGACTGGGGAACAGCCACTAGAGTTCTACATGGATGCTTGCATGATCTTGTGGTTGTCAGCTACAAATTAATAGTTCAATGTCACAGTCTTCACCCATGTGTGCTGTCAGTTTCATCAAAATTTCAATGCTGATCCAACATACTGTAAACATTGAAATGTCAGTCTCAACCAAGATGATGGTTTGGATTAAAAACTCAACATTGTATCAATGTCACCTTAATATCTAGGTCTCAAGGTAACATATTTGCATGCTTTTAAGGTTATGATTAGACCTTAGTGAGCTCATTTTGCCACAGAAAATATTCTATCTATAGTTGCAGGACATCCCGACAGGTACCTTTTTTACCAACATTTTTTCTCTCAAACATTTACAGGCTGGTATCTGCGTTTCTGGTTATCATCATGCTAGCAGGTTTGTCTTGTGCATTCTCTACCTCTGACTTTGAACGGACATGTGGTTCACAAGTGGTCACCATTTATTTCACTCGAGCTGTGTCGAGCACTGTAATATGCCGCATATATGCAATGCAGTTTGACTCACCCCATCACTCTTCATGATAACAATGCGGCACAAGTGTGTGCATGTGTATGTATCTTCAGCAGTCTCATTCATCACACTCTGCCCAGCACTAATCACAGCTGAGGCCTAGACTCAGCCGATGCATTTAAACTGTCTGAGGATTAAACTGATGTCAGCGACACTGAGTCTCTGTGTGTGCATGAGTATGTGTGCGTCTCTCCGGGGAGGCAGTGAGGTTTCTGCCACTGCGCATTAAGGCAGTAGACAGTAGCCACAGGAGGAGGCCGAATCCCCATCTCCAAGGTCACTGCTCCCTCAACAGCCACAGCTCCTGATGTCACTCTTGCGATTTTTCAATATTTCCAACTCCGTTTCTGGCAAATACTGATTTTCCCAGAAGCTACATCCAATCATTCACTCTTTTGTGGTCAAGCACACAAACATGTTTACTTAGTTAACACGACGACATATTGTTCTATAAATTTACATTGTTTTTATATAAACATAATACAAAAGTTCATTCTAGATATAGGATTTGATTGCTTAGTGGTTGGGTATTTTTTAAGGAATCTTTCTGCACGCCTATAGGTGGCGACAAGTGACTGTCTTTATGTGTGAGACACTGAATCATTTAGTTAAAGATTCAAAAACCCCACAACCCCTACATAAAAACAGTTTAGAGAATGCGCGAATGAACTGATTCGTTCAGCAACACTAAAGATGTGGTAAAAGTAGAAAGAGTATCTTCAGAATTCAGGAACAGATTCATTTAGGAACGAATGAAGTGATTCTTAGAGTGAGTCATTGAATCATTCAGTCAACTGATTCAGAACATCACTAAAGTGTGTTGCTAGGAGACGCAACAGGCTTTGTATGGAACTGTAATTGTTGGAGCAAAAACAGATCCGTAACATTGTGTCTAAAATGTAAGTTACTTAATAGAAATGTATTGTTTATGGTTGTATTTTAGTTATATTTAGCACCATGTTTAATTTTTGACAAGAATGAAATCTATGCACTATGCAGTGAGGGGTGAGATGTAAGGCCTACTATAGTTCAATAACAACAAGCCAGTTGTTTAGCTGACTAAACATATTTCCAGAACACTTTCAGTAGACAAAAACACCATAAAATAGTTACGAAATTTGTGAATTGTGAAAATTACGTGATGTAGGACCTTTATACAGTCTTTCTCGCAATCTCATTTTCATCCATGTGAAATTCAAATCGGTGTCTACAACACATTTGCAAATCATGCTGTAATTATGTGACATGCCCATGAGTGAATCAGGATATTCAACAAAGTTATCTGTAAATAAATACGGTACTACTAGTACTGATTTCCTGTGGACTTAATATTATTTTAAGTATGAATCATTTTTGCAATTGAGGACGACCACAGATGTCCTCAAGGGGATGTTTTGTCACATTTAGCTCACTTCTGAGGACAAATTTGTCCCTAAAGTATAGCAAAGTATACACACACATTGCTGTCAAGTGATAAAAATGACTCTCACCAGCGCCCTTGAAGTCATCAAAATTATTTTTAAACTTGTGATCGCATACATTTCCATCCATTTCCCCTAAACGCACACAACCACATATATGCTGCTAATTAAGTGTTGAGGAAACACCACACTTTCTGCTTTCCCCTGTATTCTCTCAGTCATCAGGATTATATTTAAATGTGTGATGTCTCATACCTTCTCTCTCCCATAAACACCCACAGTCAGACATATGGAGCTCATCAGGCATGAAAGGGCAACCACCGCACTTTCCCTTTCACTTCTCTCAATCATTAAGGCTTTTGGGAGAAGCATCTTCATCATCTCTCCGGTAATTTCTGCAGGTATATACAGCTTAATTATGTCTCACTATATCTCAGCATTCTTCTTCCAATCCAACTGCTTTCCTTCTGTCTCTTCCAATCCAGCTGCTTCCTACTGGCTTGAGCATCTAAATTGTCTATTTTTGGACAACAAGCCAGGCTCGTCAGTCATTTCTGTTTTGTCCATTATGAGAGCACAATTAATTTTACTGTACCTCTTTAGTAGGGTCCAAAAGTCTGAGAGCTCTAAAGTGAAAATGCTTCTTTTTTGTATTTTTCTAATTTAATTCAATTTTCTTGTTACAAATGATATTAAGTCAAAGCTTAACAATAAAAATGGCCTGAGGCCAGCTTGAGAGAATTTAAGTGAACTGTCATTTTGTGACTTATTGGATCAGCACTTCAGCACTTCGCTAATCATATACATATATTCTTTTTACCCTAATTATCCACATATTAAAAAAAATGATTAAAAAATGCTTTAAATGTGTGAAAATGCATTATAATAATAAATAATATTTTTAAATAATTTAAAAATAACTTAAATAATAACTGTTAAAATATACATATAAAATGTGAAATTTATAAATGTATTTATACATATGTAAATTTAAAATTATAATACTTATATTACTGTATATCTTCATTAATAATAAAATAACTAATTTTTATCAGTGACCTCAAAATAGTGCAGAATCGTAAAGGTGTATCAGTCATTTTATTCATTTATATCATAATGTTTTTTTTGTTTTACATTTTTCAAAATCCTAAACTTTCTGGGTTTTTTTCGTTTTTTAAAAAAATAAAATCGGTTTTGAATCTCAGATTTTGAGTTTTTGTGTACATACCACACAAAGCTTTACAAGAACCTGTGGTTTACATTTAAAGAAGTGTGACTGAATAAAAAAGTGAACAACAGTGAAAGATTTTCCAGTTTCCAACTCAAAGTTAATCTGTTACTGCCGAGGGCAGACAGTGTGTTAACCTTTCTAACCTCTATCTATATTACACACATTTCGCACACACAGGAAGTCATTTATCCAAGCACACTCATTAAGATTTCCATGTATTAGCATTTAGCAGTCGCTGCTGGGCAATAGTGCTGTGATCGCTCGTGTTTAGAGATGCAGATGTATTAGAGCGCCGTGGTTCAAGGCGCCTGCCCGTGGCCTAAACAGCCTCGCGACTGAACCAACCAGTTCCTGATTACCGGGCCATTACCCCAATTACACTGCCGCATACAGCCACAGGGGCCTGATCGCTGGGTGAGCGCGTGTGTTCACTGATGTGTGTGTATTTGTTTACCTGTTCGTTAGCTGGGAGTTATTCAGCTTCATTAGTGAGCATTCATGCTTGCTACAGTCGTAATTGCTGTGTTTTCCCGCCACAGTCCGCAGCCACATTCCAAACTCGCCCCAACACAGCGGCTTTAACCGGAGCGAACACACCCCTACACAACCCAGATATTCGAAGCATCCCAAAGCCAACAACCGCACACCACACACATCCCTGAATATCTGAGATTCTACCAGCATCGTGCAGACAAAAAGCATCTTTTAACCCAAACCAAAGTCCATGTGCTGTTTTCCAGAAGTCGTATATGAACAGCCCAAAACCTTTAATTACACACCCGATAAAAAGTCTTTAATGTGAATGAGTTATTGCAACCTAACAAGGGAATCTGCGGCTTTGTCCTGTGCCACAACACCCACTCCATTATCTGCTATAAAAATAACAATGAACTGGGAGAGAGAAAGTGAGGGAAAAGAGAGAGAGAGAGAGAGAGAGAGAGAAAGGAGGACAGTAATGATCATTACAGACGTCCATGTTGTCCTTTTCTGCCATGGATGCTGCAGGGCGGGAGGGTGTCATTTTTTGTGTGTAAAGTCTATATACAGCATTGATTAATGCTATGCTCTTTCTCTCTCGTTCATTATTTGAAATTATTGCTCATCTAGCTATTGGCCCGGCCCCAGTAAACACACTGCTGTATAATATCTGCTTGTGAGACAGCGAGAAAGCGTGCAGCTTATATTTGCAGCTTACATGACTGTCGTCATCATCACTAATCAGAGCAACAAGACAGAGCAGGACAGCAGACTATTGAAAGCCTGTTACAGACACAAGCCAAGACCAGTGGCTGCCTGTGTTTGAAGAGCCACAGCAAACCCACCGTCGATTCTTTCCACACATGTATTATGCAAAGGGTGTAGATGAATCTTTGTGTGCACTGAATGTATTTTTTGCTTGTGTTATTATTTGGGTCAGTGATGTTCATTTTTATCTGTTAATGTATTCAGAAATGCATTAGAAATGCAATTTGTATATACAGTGGTCTCAGTAAACCTCTTCTGTGATGAGCATGTTTTTAATTTTGGAATTGAAATTAATTTTGAATTTAGAATTATTATATATTTTTTTCAATTAAAATTCTTCTTCTTTTTTTTTCTTTTTTTTAAATGAATGAAACTGCTTTGTCGTTTATTAATATTTGAAAAAAACTTTGCAAATCAAAGCCATGCAGTGCAACCAATATGAAAAACATAAAACTGTATCATAGAGAAGAACCCTCTGTGTCAAGGTCAATAAGTCTCCTAAAGTATCAAATAATTAAAAAATAAACATAGTGGTATTTATGAATTATTAATTCATGATAATTGTAAAAGAAAATCATAAAAAGTAAATGCAAAAACATTTTGAAAATATTTTGATTACGATACTTTATGTAACATTTTTAATGTTCTTATGCTCATTAAGGCTGTATTTATTTGATCAAAAATACAAAAAACCTAAAATATTGTGAAATATTGTTGCAATTTCTAATATCAGCTTCTTTTTTTAATATACTTTAATATATATATATATATATATATATATATATATATTTTTCTGTGATGCAGTGCTGAATTTTCTTCAGCAGTTACTCCAGTCTTCAGTGTCACATGATCCTTCAGAAATCATTGTAATATGCTGATTTATTATCAGTGTTGAAACTGTTGTGCTGCTTAATTTTTTTATTTTATTTTTTTGGAACCTGTGATGTTTATTTCTTCTTTGATAAATAAATAGTTAAAAAGCATTTATTAAAAATAGAAATCTGTCTAACAATATAAGTCTTTACTATCACCAATTTAACACAGCCTTCCTGAATAAAAGTATTAAATTCTTTAAAAAAAGAAAGAAAGATTAAATTTACTGACCCCAAACTTTTAAATAGTAGTGTATATTGTAATTTCTATTTTGAATAAACACTGTTCTTTTTAACTTTTTATTTACAAAAAAGTATGGTACTGAAGACAGTACCACAGGTCCCAAAAAATATTAAGCAGTACAACTGTTTCCAACATTGATTAATAAATCAGCATATTAGAATGATTTCTGAATGATCATGTGACACTGAAGACAGGAGTAATGATGCTGAAAATTCAGCTTTGATTCACAGGAATAAATTATATTTGAAATTATTATTTTAAATTGCAATAATATTTTACAAAACTAAAATTTTTCCTGCATTCTGCATCTCCTCTTTTAATAACATAAAAAATCTTACTGATCCCAAACTTTTGAACAGCAGTGTATGTCTGTTTTGTAGTCTATTTGTGCAACCTGTGACTTGTCAGTCAAATGTGGCATTTAGAGTCCTCTGCCATCTCATTTTAGTCTTTACACACTGTGCACATTGTATAGCGTAGAATGTGTTCTGCTTGTTTTGTCGTACCATATTGTTCTTGCACTGTCAATCCAGTCCAATTCTACAGAAGAAATGGCCGATGCTGATTTTCTGCAATTTATTTGCACATACAATGCACTAGTCTTGTCTTTTGTGCCTGCTGAACGGTTTCTAAATGTGTTTCTGAACGATATGACTCCTGCTAGGCAGCCGAGCAAGTGTTAAACTCCCTGCTCGCTCTGAATGCAGCACATCAATTTAGATGAAGTTAATTAAGCAATCATTTGATCTGATTCATTTGATGTTTTCATTGCAAGGGCCAAATTTACTATGGATTCAAGCATGATTTCATCAGTGGCTTTTAGCACCATCCCATTTTTAACGTTCACTCTCTCTGCCCAAAACAAATACCACCACAACCTCAATAACTAAAAACATAAATCAAAAGCTGATCTAGCGTCATAAAGATCTGCTCTCCATAAAATTTAACAAGACCACTATGCCGATAAAAGCTATGTGTTAAAGGCCCTGACATTTCATAAATCAGCCAAATATTATATTAGTTCCATCATGTGTTGCAGGCTCTCTGTTTGCATGCACATACATGAGAAGCTGTGCATCTGACCATCACAGCTGCTATGGAGACGGAGGGTGGATCTGTCAGTGTAGTGTCATGGCAACCCTCTCTCGAGTGACAGCGGATCAATATGCAGTGTTAAGTAAAGAAACAGCGATGAGATGGATATGAGTGAAGTCTGTCACGAGTGCACTGACACTCAGACAAACACTGAATCAATGTTTAGTTCATGAAGAGTTCATTTCCCTCCCTCAGACTCTCCCTTTATCTAATATACAGAGACAAATCAGTTGCGTACACTGAGGCATGTGAACAGAGCTGTTGATTTGTGATATTTGAAAGTGTGTGCTGGTTAAATATCTGGGCTGGTATCTAAGCCATCAACACTGATGAGAATAGATCTATTGGTACCACAAGAAATGTGCTCCCTTTTGTTCTTATAATACTTGGTACTATTGAGATATTATCAGTGATATGATTAAAATGGATGTTATTGTAATGATTTACTGTTTTAAAACTAAAAATAATAGTGTGGGTGAAAAACTTTTGAAAAAAGAATATAAAATACTATAGGATTTATATAAAATAACAAAAGGTATACTATAGGTGTAGGTATTTTATATTTGTTTGAATTTGCTTAAACATTGTATCATAGCACAAAATGTCCTTTCTTTCTTTTCCTTTAAAGGTGAATGTTAAGCTGCTTATTAAAAAAAAAAAAAAAAAAGGAAATTTTTACAAATACACTCCAGATGTATATATCTCTGATTAGGAATCACAGTAATAAATGACAAATTAGAAATTAATACTCAATACAATTCAAATTTCTCATACAGAGATTTTTGTGAAGTATTGACGGTTTTTAGACTTAAAAAAATAATCATGATTAAAAAAAAAAAATCACTGTAATGATGGCCATTTTAAAAATGCTGAATGATATCAACAAAACATTTCTTGTTTAGTTAAAAAATGTTTTTTTTTTGTTGTTTTTTTTTTTATGAATTTGACAGCAATGAAAGAGATTAAGATGTGTTTTGGCGAACACGCCAAAGTATGTTCTGCCCCAGCTCTTGTCAGAAAACGCTGTCAGAGTTGTCATAGCTGATAATGTAGGCTATGAAGGCATTCACAACACTGAGTGGACATGGCATGTCTGCTTTGAACAAATAGCCTATATGTTTATTTAAGGTTAAACTGCATTAGGTCAGACACTGGCTGGCACTAGTCATTTTTGGAAATGTCAGGTCCATAGCAGCTCTGGGCCTAATGACTAATGTTTCTCAGACTGGCCTACAAACAACTAAACCGGTCTGTGCCTCGGCACAAAAATAATTAGAGAGGAATGTGGAAACAGGCCATCTTTTATAAAGCCATAATAGTTTCGCCACACCTGCTGCCAGCTACCTGGTCATGTGACTTTTTGTGAAAGCAATAGCCAGTGGCAGGAACGTGGCGCTGCAGGTGAGCTCTGATAACCATCTGGGCCATAATGGTTGAAAGGCGACCAAATGATGACTCAATACTTGAGACATTCTCTTTATGTCTGATCCCAGAGACAAAGACAAATTGTCCATGAATGAATCTTATCTTTGTCTGGAAGAGACTTGAAAGAAATGTGCTAAATTTCTCATAACAAAAAGGCCAGAATGTCTGACTACCGAAACTAAAATCCTCATACAAGTGACTACCCACCCCATCCAGTTTATACAAAGCATACAATCCGGTATTTCCTGTCCTGAGGCTCAAGCTTTAACAGAAAAGGTCAGATTTTTAGACCGCCTACAGCACATACAAGCCTTATCTTTTAATATCCATAAAGAAATGGGTTAGCAGCTCAAATGGTCCGGAAGCTATGGCTAGATGTGCCCTATAAAAACTGGAACAACTGGAAACAAGACATTTATCCAGCGTCCAGTGCATCTGCAAACCGCTGACAGGAGACTGAACTGCGAGGAGGAGTGTGCATGACTGTTTCTGGGCGGCCCGTTGATCCAGATTGACATTTGTGCAATTTAGCTCAGCTCGGGTTGCGAGTGTGTGTTTGTTTGAAGCTCTAGAAGTCCTGCTGAATAAATAAGTAAGCGAGCAGCCGTCAAGCCTGATGAGGAGTTATTTCTGAAATACTGCATGTCGCAGAGCACCCTGCTCTGTTTGGGCTGCAGGGCATTCTGGGGGATCTCAGTCTGAAATGCTCTGGCCATGACCACAGTTAGATAGAGCAAGCACTGTCCAGTCATACACATCAAAATCTGTCTCTTACTAACATACTGATAAGTCAAAAATAATTTTCATGTTATGGTTGTTAAATTTGTTTTGACAAAACAAAACAAAACAAATAATGCACTAAAAATATCCAGCAGTTTTAAAGTTTTAATAGTTTGAAGTAAATTTATGCATCACAACATGACAGTGTATATGGATATTAAATGGATATTAATTGTGAGATGAATCTATCTATCTAATAGAGTCTAGATGCATTTAACTGATCAAAAGTGACAGTAACGTTTTTTAGTGTTAGAATTTTTTTTGTTACAAAAATGCTGATCCTGAAAAAACAATGCATTGTGGTTACCACAGAAATATTAAGCAGTGCAATTGTTTTCAACATTGATATAATAATAAATGTTTATTGAACACCAAATAAGCATATTAAAATGATTTCTGAAGGATTGTGAGACACTGAAGACTGCAGTAATGGTTCATGAATATTCAGGTTTGACATTACAGGAATAAATTAATTTTAAAATATTATAAAATAGAAAATGATTATTATAAATTGTAATAATATTTTACAATATTACTGTTTCTACATATAAAATAAATGCAGCCTTGTTGAGCATAAGAAACTTCTCAAAATCATAAATGTATATAAAGTGCCCTCCACTAATATTGGCACCCTTGATAAATATGAGCAAAGGCGGCTGTGAAAATAAATCTGCATTGTTTATGCTTTTTATCTTTCATTCAAAAAAATTCACAAAATTCCAACCTATCATTGAAGTAAAACAATTGAAAGTGTGTGTGTGTGGGGGGGGTCTCATTGTGAAATAAATGCTTTCTCTAGTTCAAGTTGGCCACTATTATTGGCACTCAATTATTGCAACGTCCTTTTCCCAGGGTAACAGCTCTGAGTTTTCTCCTTCTTTGGAGAACACCTGGCAAGAGATCAGAGACCATTTTCTTCATACAGAATCTCTCCAGATCCTTCAGATTCACGGCTCCATGTTAGTACTTCTTCTCTTCAGTTCACCCCACTCATTTTCTATAGGGTTCAGGTCAGAGGACAGGGACAGCCATGGTAAAAGATTCATTTTGTGCTCAGTGACCCATTTTTGTGTTTATTTTGATGTTTGTTTTGGATTGTTGTCCTGGTGGAAGATCCAAACACGGCCCATTATAAGATTTCTAACAGAGGCAGACAGGTTTTTATTTTTTATCTGTTGGTATTTAATAGAATCCATGATGCCATGTGTCTGAACAAGATGTTCAGGACCTCTGGCAGAAAAACAAGCCCACAATATTAAAGATCCAGCAGTATATTTAACCTTGGACATGGGGTACTTTTTTTATCTCTGTTTGTACTAAACTCATCTGGTGGGTTTGCTGCCAAAAAGCTCTTTTTTTCAGTTTCATCTGACCATAGAAGCCAGTGCCATTTGAAGTTCCAGTCGTGTCTGATAACTGAATTTGCTGGAGTTTGTTTTTGGATGATTGAGGAGAATTTTCCTTGAAACCCTCCTGAACAACATGTGGTGATGTAGGGGATGTTTGATGTATATATTTTGATAGTTGATTGGAACCTCTTAATTATTGCCCTGATGGTGTTAATGGGGATTTTCAATGCTTTAACTCTTACAGCCACTTTCTATTTTGTGATGCTCAACAATATTGTTCTGCGCATCAGAACTATATTCTTAGGTTTTACTCCGTGTGATGGATGATTAAGGGAATTTGACCTTTGTGTTTCTCATATTTATAATCCTGTGGAACAGGAAGTCATGGCTGGACAATTTCATGCTCCTGGTGTGCTAAAACATTTAAATATGAATGGGAATATACTTCAGAGATATTTTACTTATAAGAATTTCTAGGGGTGCCAATAACTGTGGCCAACATTCATTGGAGAAAAACATTTATTTCATCATGAGATTTTCTCCCCACTTTCAATTGTTTTACTTCAATGATAGGTTAGAATTTTGTGAATTTTTTGAGTGAAAGATCAAAAGGATAAACAATGCAGATTTATTTTCACAGCCGCCTTTGCTCATATTTATCAAGGGTGCCAATATTAGTGGAGGGCACTGTATACACACACACACAATCGACCAACCTACAGTACATTAAATTGATAAGTTCTTCCCGCAAGGACTCATAGTAATATTGTACATTAAATCACAATTTTGTTTCCTGGTGGACAGATAATACTGTAGCTACATTGTTGTCAGACAATCTGACTGGACAGTCGCTGAACGTGCTGTGGGCAGTCGTGAGTGTGCCATCTGAGGCTGACACTACATGTACCTTACCCATCAATGAGTGCAAAATTGTACCCGCCATCACACATCCACACATTAGAGCACGGCAGTTTGGCTTTGCGATCACGCAGGGTTGCTGGCATGTCGCCGCTCCACAAAAGCAGCAGGAGCGTTTGTGTGTAGAGAAGCCTAACTCTGCCCTTTCCAGCTGCAGAAATGAGACGAGGACAGGGGCATCTGAGAGAGAGCAAGAGCCAAAAGGCTAGACAATGAAGGACAAGAGAGGAGAGAAGGAGAGCGAGAGAGGAAAAAGAGAGGGGGGAGCAGTGTCATCTCTCTGCCCGCTGGCCTTCCCAGCTGTTCTTCGTTCTTTCTGCTTTCCCCTTCACATTTCATCTGACTTCGCATCACCACAGACCCCTCGTTCTCTCCGTCTCGGTGTCTCGGTTCTCTCTCTTTCTCCCCCACGTTCCCCTCCTATTTTTCCTCTGTGACTCAGTGAAACAGGTCAAGTGTTACTGAATTTCCCTTCCAGCTCAACCTGCCTAATACAAGACATGACTCTATTTAAAGGAATAGTTCACCCGAATATGAATATTGTGTCATCATTTACTCACCCTCATGTTGTTCCAAACCTGTATGATTTTCACTGTATAGACAAAAAACACTAAAACATTTTTTTTAAATAGCCACAAAAGATTTGGAACGACATGAGGGCGAGTAAATGAAGACAGAATATTACTTTTTGGGTAAACTGCCCCATTAATTGTGCTTTTTTTTAATCCTTTTTGGAGGTTGGCAGGCTGTGGTCTCCCTCCATTTTTATCGCAGATTAGAAAAAAGAATGTTGCAAAGTTTAGAATGACATTAGGGTAATTAATTGATGACTATCCCTTTAAAGGTGCTTCTTTGTCCTTTTTGGAGCTTAGTAGGCTGTGGTCTTTGGCTGTCCATTTTCATTGCAAGTCAAAAAAAAAAAATAATGCAAGCTTGTAAGGACATGAGGGTGAATAAAAAATGAAAATTCTGTTATCACTGAGTCGACTATCCCTTTAATGGTGCGTTTTTTTTGTCATTTTCAGGGCTTGGTAGTCCATAGTTTTCCGTTCATTTTCATTGCAGTTTGGAAAAAAGAAAGTTGCGAAAGTTCAGATGCACATGAGGGTGAATAAATGATAAAATAAAAATTTTGGGTGAACTATCCCATTAATTGTCCATTTTGGAGCTTGGCAGGCTGTGGTCTCCATCCATTTTTATCGCAGGTTAGAAAAAGAAAGTCGAAAAAGTAGGGTTTATTAAATGTTGGACTAATTTTATTTTTGGGTGAACTATCCCTTTAATTGTGCTTCTTTGTCCTTTTTGGAGCTTATAGGCCGTGGTCTTTGTCCATTTTCATTGCAGGTCGAAAAAATAAAGTTCCAAAAGCTTGGAATGACATGAAGGTGAATAAATGATAACAGAATTTTAATTTTGGGTCAACTATCACTTTAATGGTGTGTTTTTTTGTCATTGTCAGGGCTTGGCAGTCCATAGTTTCCATTCATTTTCATCGCAGGTTGGAAAAAAGAAAGTTGCGAAAGTTTGGAACAACATAAGGGTGAATAAATGATGAAAAATGTCATTTTTTGGGTGAACTATCTCTTTAACACATTCACAGAGCACATAAAAACTCCCAATCACACAGATTGTGCAGGGTAGCTCGTCATTACTGGCCCATCACATTTTTGTAATCAGCCATCGGTGCTTCATTTGATGTGTGGTCCACATACACACCACAAGGGCTGTGGAATTGACTCTGCAGGGAAGCAGATCGGCTGAAGTGTCGTCCAGCACAATCATATCCATGAATATGGCTCATGCAGTCGATTGTGTCTGTGAGCGTTGAAGGGTGACAAGATGTTTCTGAGTATTGTGCTGTGGAATAGATACGCAGAGCGGTGTGCAGCATGTCATTGCAGACCCATTATTTGATGGTGTGGAAAAGATTGTGTGGTGGAAACAAGCTGTAAATAACTGCTGTTGAAGTGTAGACTGTTTAAAGTAAACAACCTGCATTTTAAACACCATCTTTTGCATTCTCTGAAGGTGGCATGAATGTTTAAACCTGATGGACCCGTTTAATTCAAATGTTTTAAATTACAAAAGACGACTTTTAATGAATGTGACCTTTTGAGGATAATGTAACCAGTTACCACAGCAGCGTAATTTAATGTGAATGCTAATTATTTGATGAACGAAAATCACTGATTCAGTCTTGTAAGTACAGAATAGTTCTAGAAGGTAATTAATCTGCTTATTGAATATTGACATCTGGATTCTCAGTCGATTGCATCTTATTAACCTATTTATGTTCCTAAGACAAAATATAATAATGAAATTCTGCTCTGATCAAAATAGCCATTAATTTCATGCACTGCAGTCTGATGCAGTTCAATGATAACCATGATATTTTTCTAAATGGATCCAAGAACAGAAGATATGAACAATGCACAGGCTGATGAGAAAATCGATCAATTAGTTATCAGTGTAGTTCAAGGCATTTTGCATGGAGTCAAATCTTATATATCTATTCATATCTGAAAAAATTAATAATATACATAAAATGTAATCAATTTTTATACATCTTTGTCTCTTTTTGCCATCTGCTTTGCCATCACAGGAATAGGTTACATTTTAAATATTTAAAAATAGAAAACTGTTATTTAAAATTGCAATAATATTTCACAATGTTACTGTTTTAACTGTATTTTGATGAAAAAAATATCTTACCTCGCCCAACCTCAAAATTTCAAATAGTAGTTTGTGTATAATTATCTTTTTTTTTTTAATCTTATATATTTTTTTGGTCACTGTGTCTCTTTATGGAGAAGAGTGTGAATCTTTGGTGTTCCACATGAAAAATAACAGCATGTCGGTTTGGAACGGACATGACGGTGTGTAAATAATGAATGTTGATTTCTGGATGAACTATTCCTTTTAACATGAGTTCAATGACAGAAAATAGTTATGTGCTAGCCTAAAATGACTAACCATGTCTTTGATATTGTGATGCACTGGATGCTGGACTGGGCAGCGCAGTGTTCAGTGCAGTGGATGGTTTTGATGCGATATTGAGCAGTGGAGTGTATGTCTGGACTAGTTGTTTAGCGTGGAGGATAACGGTGGATGCTGTGGAATGGTTGGACTGAGTGTTTGAGCCAGTCAAGCAGAAGTGAGCAGCACTGAAGCTGCAGAAATGACCAAGATGAGGGAAGAGAGAAGAGAGAAGAGAAAGCGCGCTCTGCTGGGTTGTCACATGGATTATTTCAAAGCATCCCACACTCATTCATCCACATCACTTCATCACTATACACAACCTCTCCAAAATGAAAGAAATAGAGGGATGGGTGAGAAATGGGAGGAGCTGTAGACAGACAGTGATATAAGAAGAACAGCAAAGGAACAGGATGAGAAAACAGGAGGAGGAGAAGAAAAAGAGTAATGAGTCTTCAAATCGTTAAAGTGAGAGTTCACCCAAAAATGATTTTTTTTTTTAACTGTACTCACCCTTATGTTGTTCTTTAATTTCCTCTGTGGACCAGAAGGAGACATTTTAACTTTTAAGCAACATTTTAAGCTTCAAAAAGGCCACAAAAGAACTATAAAAAGTATCATGAAATCATTCTTCTAAATGAATCCGTTTGGTCCGAGTCATAAAAACACTCTGGGATGCATTTCCCAAAAGAACTGCTAGACAAATATGGCCACAAGATTTGTGGTTAGCAGTCCAATGCTTCAGTGTTTCCTGAACGTTTTCACCAAACGTTTGCAAACAGCATCACAAAGTTGTTCTTTCTCAAAATAAGCAAGCTAACAGTACAATCTATATATTTCTTTTCTCATACTGTATATACAAATTTAATTCTACATATTTTATTGTAAGTGCCGTTACTGAAGAGTACACACGTGTGAACGTGCTCTTGTAACCTAAAGGAAAAGTGGAGTATGCTGTAAGAGAGAATCCGCTAGCTGATTTCTCCAACAAAGCTTTGTACCATACATAGCAGTGAGCTATGTTTTTGAAACGCTATCCAGAATAATTACTAGGACTGATTCAGTTCACAGACTCCTTCGAAGACTATTATATAGCTCACTAAACCTGCGGGCCACTTTCATAGCACTTTTATGGTGCCTTTTTTGAAGCATAAAAGCTTCTGTCCTTATTAACTGTAATTGCATTGGAAAGAGTGACCAGCGTAGACTTGATTTATTTTTCTTTTTGTGTTCTATGAAAGAAGGTTTGGAACAACATGAGGGTGAGTAAATGATTAATCATTCCTTTAATCTTGCTTGTAGATACACAATATAATGCAGTTTCAGTGTGTGGAATAGTGCATGAGAGGGGTGCTTTGTATATCATTAAACAAGAGTGGCAATGTGTGCTTGCCTTTTGGAAGAAGGAAAAGTGTGTGTGTCTGCTCAGAATGCACTGAACACAAACAGTCGTCCTCCTTTCATCTCACACTCTGTTTTTGCAGGTGGGCCGTCTCTCAGGGGAGGGGACAGAATGAGTGAGAGACTACAAGACAATTTCCAAGTCTTCTACACACCAAAAAGCAAACCCCTCAAGTCTGTCCTGTCCATGTCCTGCAATCATTCTGCTGTAGCTGCAGAGGTCCACTCATATAACACCTCTGGGATATCTTCCTCATCACTCATACGGCTACTTTTTTTCCCGTGACAAACCCAATGTCAGCAGGAGGCCAGGACTACTGCTGCCTTCTAGTTGTTTGAGAATGATCGTGTTTATGAGAGGAATGCCACTATAATGCTGTAATTGCTAGTGGGTTTTTCTGGAAGCTCTGACTTTCTGAGTTTAGGGTGTGTCAATTTAAGAATAGTGGCGGAAGCAAATTGGTATTGGTCTTGTTGTCTGTACTTATGATGACTATATTTATTTTGCAGTTTTCTACTGTTCATGAAGATTAGAGTCTAGATTAGAGAACTGAAAGAGAGCGAGTTGTTGAGATGTTTCATGTGCAATATTTGTCACATGACTGTTCTGAAAGGCCAGTTTATAAAGCTTGTTTGGATAGATGCAGATGAGAAAATGTTAAGCACTTTTTATACTAAAAACTGATTTGTTTTTTTGCGTTGGGCAGTGTGCCAACATACAGCGCTGTTGCACATCGGGCGTATCGAGTTTGAGTCCCAGCTCGTGGACCTTTCCCAATCCTGTCCCCCTCTCTCTCCCACTTAAACGCCAAATATAACTACAATAAAATGCCAAAAATAAAATCTTTTTAAAAACTTATTTGTTTTGCATGTCAAAGTAAACTATTTACACTATGGTTCAAAAGTTTGGGGTCAGTAAAAATGGTCTCTGATGTGCAACAAGAATGTGTTTATTATAATTCAGTAAACATAGTTATATATTATTAAGATTTAAAAGAACTGTTTTCAATTGTAATATATTTGTTAAAATGGCAAAGCTGAATTTTCAGCATTATTGCTCCAGTCTTCAGTGTCACATGATCCTTCAGAAATCATTCAAATATGCTGACTTATATATTTCTTAAATATTTCTTATCTCAGCTGAAAACAGCTGTGCTGTTTAATATTTTTGTGTAAACCATTATACATTCTAGTTAACTGAATTCATGTCAAATCAAATTAATCCAAGTCTAAAAATATACATCATGCATACTAGTGAATTTCTATTGCATAAAATCATTTCTAAGAATTATTAAATGAAGCATTTTCCCCAAAATGGTAGCAGTGAGGTACAGTTTGTCAGATGCATCGAGGGTAAGCTGTGCATTTGCGTGTGTATAATATGCTTAAAGCATCAATTACACACCTAATGTGCATCCTTTCTGCTTCATTTTGTTTCACTAGTGCTACAAAACCTTCCAGTCTTTGTCAGTAAGTGAAATGAAATTGGCCACTGCATCCACTTATTTCAGATCTTGAATGCACATCTCATCATAACCATGACTCATAAGTGGGAACTTGGAGGAGCATACCTGACAGAAAGGGAAAAAAAGAGAGCGAGACAAAGAGCCGAGAGCAGATAATGGTTACAGAGTCAACACACAGAGTACTGGTGTTACTATGGCTACCTGTCAGATCGAGTCTATATCATCATCCCTGCTGATTGATTATGTGTTCTGTCCCCTCTTAACACACGCCGCCATCAACCAATCATTTCACTTAAATGTCAGTGTGTGTAAAAGGTCACTGGATCTTCTACCCGTGGTAACAACCCCATCACGGAAGAGTGACAAACCAAGCGTGAATTACTCTCCAGTACCAACTGATCAATCATCCATAATCAAAGCAATTGATAAGGTCAGACAGACCACCAGAAGAACCCCCGTCGGGCCTAATCTATCTATTCATCTGTTATCTGTGTGTAATGTCGTAGCCTCCGGGTACCCACGGGAGACGAGGGATACCAGACGATCCTCACAGCCTGACAGCTCAGGGCAACGCGGGTCAATCCAATCTCCCACTGAGCGCGGGTGCGTGCGCACACATGTCCAATTCACGGAAACACTACAGATGACGGAAGTGTCAGGGCTTCAGGGCCAAAACACACCAGCGCATCCTCGCTTTTCACTCGGGCCTTCATTCCACTCGCTTTTTTTATCTTTCCTAAACCGTCCCTCTGCATGACAGGGAATAAAAATAGAGCCTTCGGACCAGACTCGTCGCTCGCTATTAACCGCACATTCATGTATGAGGAATGTGATGGGCGTTAAATACAGTTTTGTGTGTGTGTGTGTGTGTTTTTTTTAGAGGGGGAATTTTTTGGTGCATGATATCATGAACCCAGATGACGACAGGGCATATACTCTCAGTCACGGCCCCAAAATGACACCATGTTTCCTTATCCTGACATCATTTCCCATTTTAACATCTGTCTCGTAGCACTGTGAACTCCTAAACCTCAAGGGGGTGCGATATGACACCATTTTATTTAACAAAAGGCAAGTTGTTGTCGTGTCTGTGCATTGTTCTGACAGAAAGCATGAGATGAGCTTCTCAGTAATTCAGAATCTTTGCTTTTTGCCCAGTCCATAATATAGGCTATTTAAATTCCATTTATAGCTTCCATATAGCAAATTTGCCTGGCACAACTAATACTATTTAGCTGTAATAAAGAACAATAAATATTTTATATTAATTACACTACCAATATATATATATATATATATATATATATATATATATATATATATATATATATATATATATATATATATATATATATATATATATATATATATATATATATATATATATATATATATATTTTTTTTTTTTAATTAAAACGTTTATTTACAAGGATGCATTAAATTGATCAAAGGTGACAGTTAAAACAGGTTTAATGTTAATCTGGATTTCCACAAAAATACTGAACAGTACAGCTGTTTTAAACATTGATAATAATAGGAAATGTTTCTTGAGCAGTAAATCAGCGTATTAGAATGATTTATGATGGATCATGTGACACTGAAGACTGGAGTAATGATTCTAAAAATTCATCTTTAGGATTAAACTACATTTTAAAACATTTTAAATTAAAAACAATATTTCTGTTTTTACCGTACAACACTTTTAAATGGTAGTGTACATTGAATAAAATAGAGTTACTATCTAAAATAGGATTTTAATATAGTTTTGATGCACTTATGGATTACCCCCAACAGAATATGGATACAAAAAATATATTTTTGTCACTGTAGCAGATACAGATGTACAGACGATGGCTTTACAGGACATACCTACTACTGACTATCCTGTGATGTGAAAGGCAGCAGGCAGGGAAAAATTCACTTTCAAGAGCTCTGCAAAAGGAATTCGTAATTGGTAAAACCTTTAATATTCTATAATGACATACATTATTTTTTTTCTAATACTGTAAGGGTTTTGTAGAAATGCACTAGTAGTGGTAATCTATACTAAATTTACTTTTAAATTCACCAAGATGAAGCGAGCAGTATTCTGCTGGTCATGTGATCTCAGCTTTAATTAAGGTACTGATATGACTGGAGTCTCTTCTCACATCATTTGAAAAAAATTTCTGAAAGTGAATTGACTAAACACTGTAAATCTTCCTAATATACGGGTTTGGAATGACGAGAGAGAAAATGACCAAATTTTCATTTTTATGTGCACTATCCCTTTAAGGCTGAATTGAGGGGAAAAAAAATAAAATGACCGAGTGCACCTTGAAGTTCACATCTGTGTTAGGCAATGATTGTGTCTCAGGACAAGTGGAACACACCATTACACAGTAACATAAGGCTATTATCATGATACATTCAGCTAGTGTTGTGGGACGAGAGAGAGAGAGACAAACTAAGAGAGGAAAGAGGCAGCTGGTCCTCACTCCAGGTTGCAACTCAGAGCAATTAGAGCAGGCAGATGGCTAAATGGCCGAGAAAAAAAACCCTCCAACTCCAAACGACAGTGACAAGTGTGCCAGGAGCACCAAGATTCTGACCCCGTCAACTGAAAGAGAAAGAGAGGAAAAGGACGGAATCTAGGGCACAGCTACTTCTGGAGGAAAACGTCTGTTGTTATATTAACAGGCACATTTCTATCAGGGTCACCTGCTAATACTAATGCGCACACACACACACACACACACACAGAGAGAGGAATTCTGCCTGCTGAATACCTTTATTATGACACCAACTCTTTCGGTTTCACTCCCCCTTCCTTTGCAAAGTGTGCTCTTGGTTAAATTTTAACCTGTTGAGATATGAGATCTGTTGCCTTTGTGTCAACAAAGAGGCTTTTTTGAGAGCAGAGTTCCTGTAGGGCTGAACTATGACGAGACTGTCAACTTTATAACCTGAAGGGGAGAAACTTGAATATAAGCTCAACCACATTCCTGTGCTTTTTATATTGCATGCGGCTTATTTCTGACTTGCATAAAAACAAGTTTGTTTTGTTACATAGTTGCAGCAGTACATCTGAAAGTATGGACAAACAATAATCTAAAATAAGGAAATAATGACAAAAATTTTACTGAACAAAATCTTTCATAAGGTGTTTTTGATTTAAAAATCAATAAAGATTAAATTAATAATGAGCATCATTATTATGATTAATTAAAATAAACTACTGAAGAAAATATGATGTGGAAAAACTCAGTTGTCAGTGATGTTAACAACAAAGCATTGGTTTCATTTTGCTCTCTCGTCAACAAAAATACCATGTTCGACTATCTAAGATTATATGCTTATGAATAAACTGGATAAAAATGAAAACGTCAAGACTATGCTATAACCAGAATAACTAAAGAAGTAAAAAATAGAGCTTTATGCGGACGCTTTATGTGTCGCTCTCTTGCACAGCCCATTTAGCTCTATTTCAGCCGGCGGTGTTATCTGTGACAGGTGACTTATCACACACACACACACACACACACACAGCTGAACATTCACAACCCAGCCTGAAAAGCACTGCAGGAAAACCAAACAAGAGAGATTTGATTGAGCCCCAGAGCATTCAGCACAAACCAAGAACACAGTCAAATATCTGTAAGACTTTAATAAGCAACCAAATAAAAAAAGACAATATTACAAAGACTGAAAACATTCAGACAACCAAAATAAAACCTAAAAGCAACGCAAGGCGGTAAAGCATTTAGTAGCATAGATGTGTTTTCTGTGTCCATGAGAGTTCGAGAGCGCTGCTCAACAGTTTATAGCACAAACACGTTACAGGCATCAATAAATCACTCAGAATAAAAACAATTAAAGCACAGATCGTTTAAAAAAAAAAAAAACAGTAAAATCAACTGATATAAGACTCAATAACATTTTACAATATGGTTCAATATGCTAACATTAATGCACTAAGTAAAATAATTAACATTTTTACAGCTTTTATTAATTTAGGTTCATGTTAATTTCCACATATACGAATATATTTTTAACATTTCAAGTTGTATAAATTAACAAACCAATGTATTATGAACAATCAATAGTAGCCTATATTTATAAATTAACAATAGATTCATGAATGCGGTAAAAGTGATATTATTTCATGATACCTAATGCATTATAAATGCTAACAAATTGAACCTCATTATAAAGCATTACTAACTCAAAAAAAACAATTATGTATCCTTCATGCTCACAACAGTGAAGTACAATACACAAGGATGTGGCATCACTGTTTAGCCTTATGAATAAGGTCATGTTTATATATTTATACTATATACACAGGAGAGATGTTTGTGACGGTGACATTAAGGCTTTTAAATGTGCGTGTGTATGTGTTTACCAGGACTGTGGAACATCGAAACCAGACAACAAGGGACAACAGCATCGAGGAGAACGTAACATCCCATATTCACAACTCCGCTACTTAAACCATCTCCCATCGCAGAAGATACTTCCTTAATATTCTCAAGGCATCCGTTCCTTCATTACGGAATTCCTGGAGGAGACGTTGAGCTAGAAGGTCAGTGCGTTCTCCTCTAATGAGGAGCTAAAGTGTTCTGCCTCTCAGAGCACGAGTGACGAATTCACTTCCTCTACTCACACATTCACTGATCGCGGTCTGACCTTTCAATCAGGATGTAAACTAGGCAGCGTCGAAGCCATGGCCTATTCGGTGCAAGACGGATCGGAGCGGCCTGTGTCAGACTGACCACCCTTTCAGAGGTGAGAACAACTTCTTTCAGCGGCATTGATCCAGACGTGGCACTAATAGGGTCACTGAATCAAGACGGAAGCCCAGGCAAAACAACACTACGGTACCCACTATGCCCTCTGATGCTCGGGAACAGACAGGGACACTTATAGACTCAAGGGCAGTTGGTTTGACAGATGATTTAGAGGGAGAAAGAATACGTGTTTGTGTGTGTGTGTGTGTGATGTCCAGTTTAAATCACACTGTGTTCGTGTGTGAGACCCTGAGAGACTGGAGGAATAACTCACTGCCCTCGAGTCAGACACCACTTAACACGCTGACTCACTCTCACACACACACACACACACACACTCCAACTACACCCCATAGAAAGCTTCCCCATGTGAATGTGTTTTGATACTAGATTACAGCTGTAAATATGTGATATGTGCTCTCATATAGTACTGTACGCACTGAGCCGTGGTTGACATGCGCAACATTCGACCTGGATATTCACCTCGCTCGTCTCCGTATTTACAACATTTAGAAGTATAGATTTTTTAATTTTTAAGAAAAATAAAATGTGTACATACAGTAGTTTACAATCACCTCACATCGAACAATACGCACGATCTTTCACTCAGCTTCTTCATTTTATTTCCCATTAAACAAGGCAGTGTATCTCACCGGCTGAGAGGAACGCTAATAAAACAAGGAAATAACAGTATGCGATGCAAACTGTGTTGTCTGAGGAGAGGTATATTTAGCTGTGTGGCCATGGTAACCCTAGACTTGGGTTATAGTTATAAATATAGATTTGTTGATAACACTTTACAATAAGATTTAACTCGTTAGCAATAGTTAATGCATTAGGTATCATCATCTACTGACTTTTAACAATATATCCACAGCATTTATTAATGTTGGTTAATAATGCCAATTATTAACCAAGTTTATAAATCAACATTAGTGAGTGTATTATGTACAAACATTAATAATAAACGACAGTATATTTATAAATTAACATGAACTTAGATTAATAAATGCTGTAAAAGTATTGTTGGTTCGTCATAACTAAAACCAATAACAAACTGAACAATATTGTAAAGTGTTACATGTGTGGCACACAATCCCTTTAAGTTTAACTGGAACATATTACAATAAATTTAGTTGAATTCTTCCTTTCCGTCAGGGTTTAAACTTCACTGTGAAAAAGGATGTAACCCTGACCCGCTGTTTTTATTGCTACAGCGCTCTGCTACACTGTTTTACGAGTGAATGCATAAGGAAATTGTACAAGGAAAACGGTAAAGAGCGCTGCCTTGAACTCGTCTTTTCCTGACTAAATGGATTGTGGGTGAGAACGAACACACCATTTATTAACGTTTGATTTGATTTGATTTGATTTCCCCCGAAAAACCGAATGATTCACTGGTGAGTCATGTCACGGGATTGAGATTGCTGTATAATGAGTGAACTGTGCACGTCATCTCGAGACAGATGAGTGTGTGAGGATGAATTAACAGGAAGGAAGGCCACAGAGGCGTGGCTAGTTATTAACATTAGACATGATTGAGTGTACAACAGATCAAAAGCATTGGGCACATTTGACTCTTTAAAATCTACACAATACGCAAGGACGGCTTCCACAGAGATGTAGGGCCAAGGAATGTGCTCTACCCAAACCCAACTCACTCTGAGAGAATCAAGTTTGAAACTGGTTTAAGTGTGAAACCATGAACAGCACAGTGGATTTACATATATAACTTCATGTGTGTGCATGTCATATATATATCGCGCAGTGTCAACATCTGCAGTTTCATATTACTCAGAATGTGTCACCATGACAACCAGAGCAATAATTAGGAATGGAAGCCTGACAGTTTTGTTTTTAGTAGTCTCTATTTACTTCATCCGATCCTTCAATGTTTTAATCTGTGCTATATCCAGCGTATTAATTCATCCATTCATCAACTCAATCCATCCATTAATCCTTCTCTCATGGTATTTGATGCCATAATTTGTTTTTACAATAAAATGAATATTCATTAAGAGGATGAAATTCAATCCTTCTGGAAGAGGTCCACGAACACCCTCCTAGAACCTCTTTCTTCTCTCCTCTTACACATAGACTGCAGTCCGAGAAATCACGGAGCCGTCCCTCTGGGACTCCATGTCATCATCTAGGTCATCATCGTGTGGGCGGAGCTGTAGGATGGGTCCGCCCCCACCGAAATGATCATATCGCTCATCCTCTTCTTCCAATTCATCGAATTTCTTCCTTTCTACCTCGTCCATCTCTCTACTAAGCAGGATATCCTCCGCTGTGTGAGTGTGTGTGGTCTCGAGCAGAGCCATGCCCCCCGGGTGCATGCCCTGATTGGCCGTTTTCTCGTTAAGCCCCACCTCTCCTCTGTAAATGGGCGTGTTGTTGTTTCCGTTGTTCCCGGTGCCGTTTTTGCTTGATTTGGCAGATCCAAAGAGGCGGGTAAAGGAGTCGTAGGGAGCACCGGCTGGCTTGCCGGTGCCACGGTAACCATGCTGTTGGCGGCGATTATGGGATACCAGGAAGTAGATGAGGACACCTAACAGTATGACGGCCAGAATACACGCGAAGATCACGCCTGCGATCACGCCTGTGTTTGAGGGGGGAGATGGTTGTTCTAGAGACAGAAAAGTTAAAAAAAGAGAGAAACGGAAGAACAGAATTAGCCAGAATTAAAGATTCATGGAAAGGAAATGGAAGTCAAATGTTTAAAGACCCAATGAAAACTCAGATTTGTGGCTTACAATGTGTATTATATTTGAAGCCTATATTTTAGCGGACAAAAACGTTGATTACTCCTTCTGTACTAAACAAATTCCTGTTCAATCAAGTACCAAAAAAATGGTTCATGATAATGATACAAGTCTTTGGATATGTCCTATGATGGTGGACATTTTATTTATTTAAGTGACTTGAATCTTTTAGGTCAATAAATAATTCACTGAACCAATTTGTTAACAGACACCAAAAAATCTTATTATCCTTTGTTAGAAAATTTGTGTTTACATATTTTACAAATTAATAATTCTTACAATGCTTTTCCTCTACTTGTTGTGAACAAGACTTGCATGCCAAACTGAACAAACGCCATGCCCATCTCATTCAGTCAGTCAGTAAATCACACTGTGTACTGCGTGCCTTAGTTCATTCAGTTTGTTCATGTAATGTCTCGTTAAATGACTCCCAGAGTATTGTTAAAACCCAAAACAGAGACTCTTTCAGTGAAAAGCGTATTTGTTTAGTACCCCCACACACACAAAAAAAAGAGTGCATGGAAGTTAAACAAGAACAATTTGTTTACTTAAAAGACTCATTAAAAAACACTAAATCATTCACGCAAATATGACAACATTCTCTATGTGATTTCATGGGATCTTTACGAGACAGGAGAAAATTATTTCCAGTTCCTCACACCCAGTCTGTGTTTAAATGCAAATGTGTGTGTATGTGTTTAATCATGTGAATGCATGTGGGATGGTGACATTTCTGTGCAATTCCTCAAGGGGAACTGCTTTCCATAAGGCCAGTTTGTAGCATTCACACTTACAACTGCTCAATAAAGAGGAAACACAGCACCAGCATGCAGCCTCACATAAAACAGAAAAGAGAGGATGATGGACAAAGGGACGGATGGCTGGTTGATGGATGGATAGATAGATGGATGGATGAGAGGAAGGAAGGCGTAAGAGAGGAGGCTGGGATTGACAGGGGGAGACAGCAGACAGACGCATCGGCCTTGAAGCCACAAACACACAGCGCACAGCTTCTTCCTCAGTGCCCGGCGAATGCGTGTACGAGATGAAATAAGTATGCGAAGACGTGACTAGCACTGCTGAAAGAGAGCAGTGCATGTGTTAACACCCAAAATAAACAACATCATCTTGAACTCTTACATTTTTCATTGATTGTCATCGGTTTTTCTTGTGCATCTTGCACAGAAACACCTAACGGCAGGAACACAATCATGTCTGACTGCCTCAGTCGCCGTGTTCCCGTTAGCCACCCACTGTGGCGTACTTCTCTCTCCCACACATACACCTCTACCTCCCACTGTTTCAGTCAGAGTGAGCGTGTTGTTCTGATCTTCGAGTCAATCTCTCACTGCCTGCCCGAGTCCTCTGAATTATACATGACAGTCTGATCATATAGCGGCCACACACACACCCACGGATCTACATGGCTTCATTAGCGGAAGATTTCACACTCACAAACAGCCACAGAGGAGTGCTTGCCCGTGCTAAAGCCACTGTCACAATGCCAGGGTGTTGGCACATGAGCGTGCTCCGAGCGGTTTTCAGCAAGTTGCTATGTGGTTTATAGGGTGTTCAGAGTTGTTTCTAAAGAAGACAAAGATCAAGAAGTAGCAAATTTCTCATAAGCAATATTTAAAATAAAAAATACGTAATAAATATTATCTGCTGTTTGACTAAACTGTAATCCACCGAGAAAGATTTAGGAATATTTTACATAAATTTTCTGTCCCATAAGAAAGAGGCAGCTTAAAGTCGGCATTAAGGGAACATTTTCAAATTCAATGAATTTTCGAATTCATCCATGTATATTTTATTTTTAAAAATTAGTTCGACCTTGTAATTTTATCATCAAAATGTAATATCTTGACCTTCCAGTGACACAACAGACTTCTCTCTGGTGTCTTATGCTGGATTTCTCCAATCATTTAATCTGTGTAAACCCCGCCCACTTTTTTTTTTACAGTCGACTACAATCTCACATTCAGATCTGACACCAAGTCCTATATTTTTTCCCATGATTCATTTCACTCAGATGATAACGGCAGAAAAGATCTACCACTACTTCTGTTAAAAGTTGCTTAAAGGAATCAATTCATCCAAAAATAAAAATCCTGTTATCAGTGTACCCATCCTCATGTTAATGCAAAGTCAGAGGGGTTCATTGTTGATTTGGACCCTGTTGACTTTCATTGTAAATAAAAAACATTCTTTGAAATATATTTTTTATATTTCACAAAATGTCAGATTCTACGTCTATTTTAACAATGACTGTGTTTACATGCACCCTCTTAGTGCGATTATAATGAGATTTTGGCAATATTGTGATTAAACTTTACCTCACGTAAACAATACTTAGATCTAAATAAAGCGATTAAGCTAATAATCGCAGCAAGCATTATCGTATTAACATAGGTGGCTACACCGATTTTAAATCAAAATATACAGGCATGTAAAAACCTTAATCACAGTATTGCTGCTCTGACCAAAGTGTGCATGTGCTCGTGACATAGGCTACATGACGTGACATGCACCTGTAATAATACGCAGATTAGAAACGATGGCGGAGAAGAAAGCGCCGCATTAGGGGAAAACAACTCGCTGCCACCAGTCTCTGTTCCTTACCCTTATCCAGAAATGGTGAGTAGAACACGACGGCAACGTAGGCAAACAAATTCCATCACATTACTATGGCGCCCGAAAAAGCATTGAATACAACCCTACAAAAGTGTTTTGCATTAGACGTAAATAAATTAAATCTGCGGCCAGTTAACACACTCTGCTCTTTGCGTTGCGGTCTATGGAGGGTCAGAAAGCTCTTGGATTTCATCAAAAATGTCTTAATTTGTGTTCCAAAGATGAACGAAGGTCTTACAGGTCTGGAACAACATGACGGTGAGTAATTAATGACAGAATTTTAATTTTTTGGGTGAACTATCCCTTTAAGCATGAGAAACAGTTAAAAGTGATACTGGCTTGTGAACACCACTAATTATATTGTATTACCACTAATGTAGTCTCTTTATCTTTCTCTAAGTACTGGCAGTATATTAATAAATGTACATATTAGCGCTCTAAGTGGATGAATGAAGCTCATTGAGCTTTCTTAGACAGACGAGAGGGGGAAAATGTCTCCGAATGCCTCACATTCTCTTTTCATTTTTTTGTCACACCATTGGACGGGAGCGAGCAGGACAAGGCAGAGGAGGAGATCTTTTTCCATGACAGCTGGATGGAGAACATGACAGAATCTCCAGAGTTGAAAATGAATGATGGAGGAGAGAGAGAGAAGTGGGGGTTGAATCTAGGTTAGCCCGAGAGCAACATGAGGCACAGTGTTGAGAAACGATTTGGATTCGTAGTTGGATTCCCGGCTCTGGCTCTGGTGGAGCTACAAAACACGCTCCAAGGTATCTCTGTACCGCTCTCATGCTTTCAGGAGGAACACCGAGACAAGATCTGTGCGGGCCGACCTTAGTCACCATGGAGATGGCTGCCTGGGGCAAAGACAGCCACGCGACTGAGAAGGTAGTGGCCATTTCATGGCTGTCAAAACGGCTGCACTTAAGCAGAACCACTTCACGGCTAAGCAACACTTCCCGCGGCGCTCCACGGAACATATCTCCTCTTGCACCTGACTCCTACACTACACGCCACAAACACCAACTGAACACAACAAATTTTGTCCGCACATGCACGGCAAAGGCTGGCTTTGCATTACGGGCTTGATTAGCATTTGCCTTCTGCTCTTCCTTTGACAGGAGGATAAGAGGCCGGGAGCTGAAACAGCAGTGACTGACTTATCCTCGCCGAGAGCCTCTTTTGTGAGGAGATGGTTGGAGAAGGAGGGTGGGTAGCAGGTTTGGAAGGCACAGAAGTGGTTCAGGCGAACAAAACAAAAGAGTTTGAAGCAAAGAGGATGAAAGTAATGAGCGGAAGAGAGTGAAAGGATGCACGTGTGATGGGAGAGCTGTAGGTTCCCAAGGGGGTAGAAATGCCACCAGCATTCATCCGCTCCACCCTCCTCTCTTGGTTCAGTCTCTTCCTGCTGGTCTTTTCTCTTGTTTTCTCTCCCATGAGAATATGGGAGGAACCAAAAAAGAGGAGGGAAGGCAAGATGTTGTCAGTTTAGTGTTTGGTAGGGGAATGTATTTTTTCCAAATGAGCAAAGATCTGCCTTCAAGCCACACTGATCTGCAAGGACACGTATATGCAAGAGAGAGGGGATAGCGAAGGAAAATGGAGGAAGGTAGAAGGCTTTTAAAACCCAAGTTGTGAGAGAAAAGCACCTTTCCTCCACATTACCTAAGAGCTATTAGTCTTGCTCAGCACTAAAGCAGCTCAGTCCCTCTGCAGTCAACCATGTGGATATTTTATTCCATCAGCCTGTCACAAGACATCAGAACGGGCCAGAAAAAGCTAGGAGAGGACAATTTTGCATCCCATGGCGGCCATCAAACGTACTGTGGCGCTCGCTTTAGCTATGAAACTCTGGGACGGGCATCTGAACATCAGTGATAATACAGTCAAAAAAATTATAAAGGAAGTATCTTAATGCAATCAAAAAAGAATGCCTAAAATGTATTGAATTTGTCGATAAATATCAGATGGATCAAATGGATGGATGAAAATATGATGGAAAAAATATTAACTAATAGAACTGTAGAAAGAATACAATTGGGAACACAATATGCTGGGTGAAGAATTGACAGTGAACCACTATAGTAGAGGGTGCAGTAGCTTAATGTACAGACCCAATGTGTGAGAATAAGCTATATACAACATAAACTTGTGCATAGCTTGTGTTGTGAAATCGCCTTTACAGCACGCTGTAAGTGAAACACTATCTTCAAAATATTAACAAATTTTCTACATTTTTGTGAAAACAAAAAACCTATGACTTTAACAGGAAACCGTGTCAAAACACTGCTCAATACCACCCAAATACAGCTGCACTCAACCCCACCCAAACACAGTCACATCTGCAATCACAAACACACACAAGCTCATCTCTTTGGAAAACATCCTTCAGAATTCTATGGGAAATGTGTCCATTTTCAGACATGTTTTACCAGATCAAGAAAGTCCCAAACTAAAGTAAAATACACCACCAGAGAGTCAGGAACAGCTGAAGGCTGAGGGATGACAGTGCATGCGGGGCGATCTTGAGGACAAAAAGAGCGACGAACAAAACACATACAAACAAGAAAAGTGCCAACAAACTGCCTTATGTCTGTAACCTTAACTGTAACCTCTTGCTTGTCTGAAATTAGGTCTAATTTTTCCAACTACTGCCCCTGTTGCCACCTCACACTCAACACAGTGGAAACGTGTGAGGAACCTACTACTATATACTGTATAGTAGTCAAATACTATACAGATAGACTCACCTCTCACGAAGACGGTGATCTGATCTCTGGAGTATCCCAAACGGTTTTTGACCTCACAGATGAAGGTGGTGTTGATGGTGTCATCCACTTTCTGCACAGAAAGTCGGGTTTCCTGCACCTGCACTGTTTCAGGCATCAGTCCAGACAAACTGAGGGACAAAAACCAGACAACATTAGCACAGCGTTTCTGACCTATTGACTACTAGCATGAAGTCTGGTCCACTTTGTAGCTTATTCTGGCCAAGAACCGCCCACTTAGAAGAAGCCATCTGACTCACATTTTATGTTTTTATATGCCGTTTAGAGGAGGGTCCTCACTCCCAGAATTAGTGTCAAAGCCAGCCAATCAGAATAGAGGGTGCCAGATTGAGAAAGTGCTTTCCATTTTTGTGTGCAATTTGCATCAGTTTATTGTCATTATCTTAAGCCGAGTGCACACTGTATGATTTTTACAGTATTTTACAATTGCTGTTTGTCAGACTATACAATATAATCCCAGTGAGATTTTTGAGTAAATGCCATGGCACACTGATATACAGCGTAACCAAGACTTTGGTCCCAGTCATCCCTTTGACTTTCACAACTTCAGCCATCAAACTGCATGCGAAATTTCAGACACTGCCAAAACCTCCATCAACACATTTGCCTGGAAGCTTCTAGCAATCCTGAAAGCTTAGATTAGCTGGTTCAGATGTGTTTAATTAGGATTGGATCTAAATTCGACTGGAAGGCAGCCCTCCAGAAGCAGGATTGGACAATGTTGAACACACCTGAACCAGTCAGGAACACTAGAAAATTGCCGGCAGTTGTTTTGGAGCTAAATTATGCAGGAAAGGAGGCCTTCAGAGTAGGACTGGAAAACCCTGCATGAAACAATCAAAGGCTGGACATTTTGCCCAATGAAGTCTTTAACGATATTGGTTTAAAATCAACAGTGTAAACCTGGCTAATTGGTAAGATGAATCATAACTGAAAGGGAAAAGAAATGCTCACGTTTTCCAGGTGACGGTGGTGGGGGCGGGGTTTCCATCTGCCTGACAGATCAAAAATGCACTTGTCCGACCCCTGTACCAGTTATCATCATACCCTTTGATCTGCACCTTGGGAGGATCTGACAGAAAGAAAAAGCCAGAGTAAATGCGTGGATTGAACAACTAGCCACCTATTTTGTGTTTCTGGTCCAAGCAGCACTGTAAAGCCTTAGGGTAATTTGCTTGATTGCTGTTACTAATGTCTGGCATACTGTGTAGACACATTACCGGCCAGGACCAAAAGAGACATGACTCACTAAAGCAATTCTCAGCTATAGCAACAGGAAATGTTAAGCATAACAGCATTTGGATCAGTGGTTTCTGGTGATTTTAATGGTCTGGTTCAAATCTTACATTCAACAACAAGTTTCATCGGGAAGGTCTCGGGTTGGGGCATGGTACGGTGTGACACCATGCAGCTGATGTCTTTGCCATTATCCGACGGCTGCGGAGCCAGCATGTAGGCACTCTGGACGCTGACCGTATTATCTGGATTGTCCGTCGTGATCGGCGTCGTCACGTTTCCGTTAAGCGTTGTGGACCAAGAAATGGTCGCTGCCGGACGGCCATTGGATGATTCACAGCGTGCCACGATGACTGGGGTTTGGTCGGCGGTAACTGTGACAGTTGTAGCTATGTTCTTCGGTTTAGCTGTGGGAAAGAGAGAGAGAGTGACCTTTATTTGATGCTATAATGTGAAGGAGGGTAAGGGAAGATGAGAAGAGGAGGGGAGGAAGTGGAGACGGGAAGATCACAGCTTGGCTTGTCCTGCCACACGCTAACACAGCGCTCACATTGTACTCACGTTTTGCTCTGAGAAAGACATCAAAGAGAGGGAAAGGAGAAAAGCAGGGGAGATGGGGAACGACAGGGAAGCGACGGCCTCTCAGCATGATAAGCAGGCAGATCAATAGCAGGGAGAGAGAGAAGGGAGGGGGCAAGCGAGCAAGAGCCCGGCCAAGGTTACTGCCACATTTCACACACATTAACAGCAGCACAATTGATCTGACAATACCATTTATAAATCCCCTTTAAGCCTCACAAACGGACACAGACGTGAGCGTGAGTCTGAGTACATACATATTCTTTAAAACAGACTAAGGCTGCAACTGACAAATATTTTGATAATTGATCCAAGCTGTCACTTGTCGTTTCAGTCCCCCAACTGTCAATTATTTTTTACACTTTTCTAAACTAATCAGATTTTTAAAAAGCTAAATTTCCTCCTGTATTTTTATTGAAGAAAAAAATATTCCATGTCTTGTTCTCCAGCAAACAATTTGCAAACTACTTAATAGTATCCTATTAATAGTATCCTGCACACTAAGCACTTTGCTAATGCTATATACATAAATACATATACATTTTATTACGTATTCAATTAACTGATAAATTAAATGTTGATCATTTACTTTATCATTTTTTTTAACGATTTTATTGATTAGTTTCAGTTGTTTCTTTTCCTCCTCCCCACACAAACTCATACTCACCCAGCATAACCAGCGAAGAGACGCCCTGTTCGTTGCCAGAAGGGTATGTGGCATATTCACAGATGTATCGCCCTTCATCGGTCATCTTCACATTGCGGATCTGAATGGATGGGTTGTCCAAAGTGGGTGGATCTAATATAAATCTGACACGATCTGCTACAGGGGATTTTGTTGGGTAATTTACCCCAAAGCTTGGATGGAAAACTGCAATGTTGGTTCGCTCTGTGTCAGTCCGTTCAAAGATCCATGACACCTGCATGCAAAAGAAAACAAATCCACAATCAATTCGGATGATGACCAACACTTCCAGCACCTCGAATGCTTTCAGAAAGTTCTTGCTACGACCCCAGCAAACAAGTTCTTTCTACAAACTCTTGTTCGTAGGTTGGCAGGAAACAGATGATTTCAGACCTGAGTGAGCTGGGTTTCGCCTGGGCTCGGAAACTGGCATCGCAGTGTCACTGACTGACCAGGATATGACACGACTTCTGGCTCCACCCTCACACGCTGAGCCAACGCTCCTGAAAAGAGAATGAGAAAAGGCCATGAGAACAGGAAACAACCTTCACTTCTGTCTGGATAAATTCAGGTGACCCGCGACCACCTCGCTGAACGCGCCAGAGAAAAATTCAGCACGTAGCAGCGCAGTCTAGGAGTTCAGGGATGGCGAAATAAGAAATGATAAATGAGGTTACAACAAAACAGCAAGTAGGCCAATGTTTCTGATCTCAGCCGGGTTGTGAGGGTGCGAATCTAAATCTGAATGTGTGTGTGTGTAAGCCGTGTGAAAGTATCTATGAAAAAAAAAAAAAACATTCAGCTCGCCCTCACCACGAAGCGTTCATCATCCACCACAACCCTGACAGAACACATTCAATGAGTGCACGTGTGTGTATGTGTGTGTGTAGTGGGGGTTTAAAGTGGTAAAGAAGTGAAAACTGCACACAGTATCATGGGAGCACTGTATATGTCAGAGCCTTGGTGCTCATGTGGACCATTTTCTGATTCCATTCTTCCCATCATTTCCTGTACTCTCTCTACTATGGCCTTATAAAAGCTGCAAATCTAATGCATAAAAATGCAGCCACATTTACCATTTTTACTGAATTTTTGCCGTCGAAATAGGTTTATCTCAGGAAGAATCTATGCAATTGTCGGTGCTGATAGCCTCGTGGTTAGTGCGCAGACATATACAACGCAGCTGCATGTGTTCATGGCGACCGAGTTTGATTACCCAATGCTTTCCTGTCATTTCAAATAATAAAGGAATAAAAAGCCCATAAATGAAGCTTAAAAAAATTAATCTGTGCAATCATGAATTTGCGTCAGATTTGCACAGAGTTCACATCGGGTTGATTACGTGAATTCAATGTGAGCTGTGCTTCATACATTGATACACTACTGACAATAAACAATCAACCTTTTTAGCATGCAAAATTTCATTATTGTGACCATGAGTCAAACAGGAATATAAAACCCTATCAAAAGTGGTTCCTTGGGTGGTACCCTTTTAAATCGTACTAATATGAACCATTTAGGTACTGATATGTACACTTTAGATCAGGGGTTTCAAACTGAGTTCCTGGAGGAGTTTAGTTCCAACCCTGCTCCAACACAAAAAATATGTAGTTTTCAACTGAGCCTGAAGGACTTGATTAGCTGGATCAGGTGTGTTTAATTAGGGTTGAATCTACACTCTGCAGGGCTGTGGCCCACCCTCCAGGAACTGAGTTTGACACCCCTGCTTTAGATACTAATATGTATGCTCAGAGTACTAATATGCTCCCGTTAGGGGTAAATAAAATAAAAAGTGGTACCTTTTTCAAAGGGTACCACCCCAATGTCACCTTTTTTTTTTCTGAGAGTGTACAGTATGTAGAAAACTAGTTTGACCAGTTTGTCTGCTAACCAGCTGAAAAGACTGAAACTCACGAACAAGAAAACACCGCCTCATCAAAACTGTGACGTTTAGAGGGAGAGAAAAAGGAAGCAAGAGGAAGCTTGAAAAAGTAAACAAGATTTATGGGAACTCTGAATTGCTTCCTTATTAGTTTTATCAGGAACACACAGTGGCGTTCAAAAGTTCATATTGAAAATATGGGATTCAAAATTTCTAGGTCAATTTTTGATGTTGATAATGTGATTCTTTGTCTTCTTTCGTTGAAGCTCACCATGCTCTGGAGAACATGATCGTCAGAATTTGACACAAACTTGGAGTTCACGCAGCTTTAAAATAAGTGTGGAAGTACAAACTAAATACTTAAGACATTATATTTTCACCCAAATTGTGATGCTGAAAATATCATTTGTAAAAAATACTTTTGGATTAATAAAACTGTACATTTAATTAGAAAAATGGAAGCATTTTTTTTCCAATAGTGGTCTTTTGGATCCCACTGCGTCTCTCGGTCTCTCGCAGGTGCTCAGTCTGAGACGAGGGTGTATGCGTGTGTGTGCATGCGCCCACCAAGGCGATTACTTCTGAGCCTGCGTTTAGCACCGCTGAGCCCTGTTATTGAAAATCTCCCTCTCTCCGTCTCTCTGGATGGAGAGTGAGGATAGGTCATTACACCGATGTGTAGAAGGAGTCAGCAGTCCATCAGAACACTAAACACATACAGTTCTCACCTCGATATACAGCAGCGCCGTGTGTAAATGGAAAGGAGGGAATGGGGCAGAAGATAGAGAGATTTAATAATAAACTGAAAGCACAAGAGAGATACAAACCACCTCAGTCAGCGTAGATGGCTTATTTCTCGCAAATAAAAAAGGTTGTAAAAGGATAGACGCACGGTCCCTTGTATCATACAGTATATATACTGCATCTTCCGGTCCATTGTCAACAGGATTTATAGGAAAAGTTCAGAGAAAACTACAAAATAAATATATATATATATATATATATATATATATGTAAAGAATAAAATGAAATGTAAAAAATACAATGAAATAAAAACGTAAAAAATAAGTATAACAATATAAATACAGTAAAATATAGTAAATAAATATAAAATTCAAAATAAAAAAATAAAAAGTTTTCCCATTTACTAAATTTAGGAAAGGTATCCCACTCAAGAGGACTGTTGTATTCAGGGTTCCTCTTTTGAAAGCCCCTGAGCTGAATGAACAGCCACCAATAAAAAGGCTGTTTGTATATACGTCAACTTCGTTCCCATTAAGATAAAACAAAAAACGACAGCTCCATGGATTAAGGTCTAAAGCAGCATGTAAAACAGAATGAGAGACAGAGGCTGTGTGTCAAGCGTGTTTCTCCGTGCTTGCCGCCTGCAGGTGACATGCCACACACACACACACATAGTCAGAGGGCGTTTATGTAAATCACACACCACCATTCGGAGGCCTGTCACCCATCATCATGTCACACACACACACACCGCTGTCTTAAATCTGGCCTCGCTTCCGCTCCTCATCCTTCCATTCTGGGAGAAAAACGGTTCAGTCCAGTGCGGACGGTGACAGACGAGTGCCCAGAATGAGAGTTTAGATGGGAGACGACGCACTGTGACTACCAATTGAGTGTGTGTGTGTGTGTGTGTGTGAGAGAGAGAGTAGACCTTCATTTTATATCGCAAGGACAGATGACGGAGCATACAGGTTCTATGTGCAGAGCTCATTATCACTCACACTCACACATAATCGGAGTAAATGCGTGGTAAGCAGGAAAATGGAGATGTCCAGTGGGTGAATGAGAATCATTCATGACACAGCTGATGTGAGCAGAGAGAGGAATAAAGACTGAGGGGTGGGAACAGACGGAGATGAACAGCTGGAGGGGGTCCATGGGGAGCGCGGCCGTGCGCGTGTTTGTGCATACAGTAAACATGTTTATTTATGTGCATACGCAGATGTCTCCAAGTGTGAAACTGTACCTTCTGTTTTTGGGGACTTTTTCCCACTTTTTATTGATAGAGACAGTAGAACGGAGACAGAAAATCTGAGAATGAGAGGAACCTTGGCACAAAGAAGCAGGTTGAATTCAAATCATGGTTTACCATATACTGCAAAGCTAATTTTCTTGCATTTTGGAGAAAAAAAAACAAAAACAACTTTTAAACAAAGATATTTTGCCATTTAAAAAATGTCAGTAAAATTTTTAGAAATTTAGACTTTTATTCAGCAAGGACTGCATTAAATCGATAAAAAGTGACATTAAGGACTTTAATATTGTTACATAGTTTCCATTTGCTGTTAAACTTTCTATTGCTTTTGAACTTTCTATTTATAAATAAAATGCTGAAAAAAAGTTAAGCAAAAATATTAAGCAGAACTGTTTAAAACATTAGATGAGATCTTACAAAATTCAAGTACAGCATCATTTATTGCATAACATCATACATTCTTCCTTCTTAGGTAAATGCATCATGTTTTAAGGAAGTTAACAAACCCAAAAAATGCAGTATGCAAATCGCAGTGTCAAATGACTGAGATCTCAGATGTCCGAATAATCAGTATTCATGAAACAGTTGGTAAACAATCCCCAGATGACCTACTGCATCTGCTGAGATTCTGAAGTGTGCAACCAGTGGACACTTTGCTATCCCATGAGGCCGCAAGAGCAGAGAAGCCATCAGATTAAAAAGTTTAACAAAAATAGTAGAGAAGTCAATCTGTTTGTTTCGAGTCTAAGTGCAATAGGTTTCTGTCATTATTTACTCACCTTCATGTCATTCCAAATCTATGACACAAAAGAAGATATTTTGAAGAATGTTGGTAACCAACAGGTTACCATTGGCCTCCATTGTATGGACCAAAAACATCTTTTGTCATGCATTTTTTGAACAACATGAGTAAATGATGAGAGGATTTTCATTTTTGGGTCAATTATCCCTTTAAATTGTGCTTGTAAATTGTTAACACCTAGGTAAATTATTTTTAGCATATGTCAAAGTTCATAGAACCCATAGGACTACTTTAAGTGTAAATACATCCACCATTGATATGGGAATTCTGGAGCAGATGCCCTTCAGAATTAGCATTTAAACATTTCAATGGTGTGTTATCATTTTTACCAGATATTTTTGTATCAAGCATGTCTGACGAGGAGCTCAAATGATACCACACACACACACACACACACACAGAGGAAGAGAGAAGTTGTCACGCAACCCCATTCACTTTTACCACACACACACACACACACACACACAATTATGAGCTAATGAGGCCTGAGAGAAAGAATGAGGGCCATGTGCGGCTTGAAATGAAGCACAAATCATCATCTATTTGCCTCTTTGTACAAACACGTGCAACACACACACAGATTGAGAGGAGTGACACATGACCAGGGCGAAGGGACTTCCATCCCACAGGCTAAATTATTCATCTGCCACTTACGACCAAGAGAGAGAGAGACACAAGAATAACAAGATGCTTTTTGCAAGGACTGAAAGAGAAGTGTTTCACTCAAATAAATCATGGGCGTCTCGTTGTCGATTAGGAGTGTGACAGTTTGTGCATCGCTACAGTCATTCCTCGTTTTGCTGGACACGTCGAGCCTTCCCTTGCACATATTCTGGGCTTGTAACAGCCGTCAATCATCAGCGTATCTTGAATGTTACTGGCCTGATTGGTGACCAATCAGATGAGCCGAGATAAGGAGAAGAATGATTGCTGTTTGTTTGCACTCACAAAAAATCCTTAAGATTAGAGACAACGAAAACCAAACACACTTGACACACAGAATCTTTCAACACACACACACACACACACACACACACAGAGCTCAGAGGTAATCTGAGGACTAATCTGGAAAACTGTGTGTGGAAAAACAGGTTTTGCTTTCCTAGTGAGGATAAAATGTCCCAGAAGAGCTTTTTAATGACATCTGAAACACTCCATTTCTATATTGTTCAATAGTATTGATATTAAAAATCTAGGGAGCTTACAAAACACATTTGCTCTTAGCCCAAACCACATTCAAAGTACATGTTTTGCATAAACATTTAAAAGTCATAAATAACTTAAACGAATGAACTTCCTCCTTTGAGTGCTCATGTATATAATGCAAACGTAAGTGATATGTATAGGATCACGTGACTAGCCTTTGAACAAATGGATAATTGAACACTTCTGGTTTCTCTATACTTCTGTTCCCCTGCACACATACAAATGCACTCATTTCCGTCTGTGTGTGGTGTGTAATTGGATTCCTGTATTTTCCAGAAGGAGGGAACCCATTCGGGTAGTCGCTTCTGGGTAAAAGTAAAGAGATAGCACAATCTCCAGCCATGGCTAAGAGACCGCAGCCAATCATATTATACTAGGCTTCAATCGGGTACAATACGAGCTCACAGCAGGCTCGCGTTTACCAAACAATCCTGTGAAGAGCTGATCAAGGACCTGCCAGGAGGCAGAATGACTTTTCTTTTGTCTTACTCTCTTGTACTTAGTTTTTATTTTGTTGGGTTTTATGAATGCAACATCTGTAAGTAAATAAGTCACATAATTTGGTTAGCCCTTACAATAACCTTCAAGATTCATATTATACAATACCAGTTCAGTAGTTCATGTAGATTGAAGTCTAAATTGAATGAGATAAGAAGGCAGTGTGACTGCAAAAACAATAGCATGTATTTCTATCAAGTTGTCCTTGTGAATGAAAAACCAGTGTTGCACCATTTAAGAATGACTTTGTTCTGTACATTCAATTAATCGTTCAAAAAGACTCACAGACGTCAGCGCGCTGAAATACAGTGCTGTTGCACTACGGCCGTCCCAAGTTCGAATCCCGACTCTAGGACCTTTCCTGATCCTGCCCCCTATCTCTCTCCCACTTCGCTTCCTGTCAGTTCTGTTTTGTCTTATCGTAATAAAGGCGAAAATGACAAACATAAAAAAATTAATCTAAATGACTCAGACTTTCTAACGGACGTGTTCATGAGTTTATTTTATAATGATTCCACACATTCTAATAATACTTTTCCAACTTAGTGAAGAGTGAAAAATGTCTATTATTACTGAAATACAGCACCAAATGAATCAGAATCGAATCATGTCTAATTAAACCAAACCGAATTGAGAACTTGTGATTTAGAAATCTGAACTAACTATTTAAACATGCACAGTATTACACCGTGTCCTTACCAGGCACAATGTGACAAGAAATTAATCTGTTCATATTGAATGTGGACAGCCAATCAAAACACATGCGCATCAAATGCACAACGCCATAGAAACAAAACCAAACAACTCACAAAATATCACGTCGTTTGTCAGATTCACACGCAATAGATGCTTTACTTGCTTGTCGCTTTTTAACAAAGTAGTGCGTCACACATAACACTGTTATATTTGTAAACACAATAAATTCAAGTATTATAAAGTGTCAGCCAGGACTGTTTAGAGTATGGAGCACGGATCAAAGTCTGCAGACCCCCTCAGATGCATTCACAGCACGCTTTCAAAACCTACATTCATTACAGCGTCTGTAAACACACAGAGTCAGTAAACACTCGGCTCAAAGGAGCTAAATGGCCACTGTTAGCAAAGCACACAGACAAAAAACAGCCCTTCTGAGGAGAATGAGGGGGCAGGTAGGGTGAGCCGTGTGTGTGGACAGACAGCACCACATTTACTAGGCTGAGACACGTTCCACTGAACACATTAAGCAAGCATTTCACCACATGGGTGTAGCAGCATTGAAACGAGGTTTAGATGACATCACTATATGGCGAATCTAGAGCTCATAACTAGTAATTAGCTCACAATGACGCTGCTAGGTAATCTTAGCACTTCACCCAGTCTTTTTAATGGATTAACATTCATGAGCCACAGAGATTACATTATGCTCTGAGATGTCAGTTTTTTGTCTGCGCAGATATTTTTACCTTATATTTTTAATAATATCGATAAATGCAAAGCAGAACAGCTCCTTTCAGAGATGTCAAAACGTTATTTTATCAAATAATATTTGATACAATGAAAAGTTAATTTTATGCGCAATGGCATGTGTGGTAAACTATAAAACTCATTTGGTTATAAACCATCATCATTGATTTACAGCAGAGACGGAAATATCCGAATCACAAATCTATACTGCTTTCCTGTGAGCCTCAGTGCTGCGGAGGGATGGACACACACACACACACACACACACACACACACACAAGGGTCGGATTCGGGTTTAACATCTACTCCACCACAATGACCGACAGAAATGATTCCCTGTTTCAAAAATGTCGATAATGTTGCTCTTGATAATATTTGCACAGAAAGGCTTGTCTTGTGGAAAATTAAATGTGAATCCTCTGCCTTTATCAGCATGTGTCATGTCAAAGTCGAACAATAAAAGAGGAAATCAATCAAGAGATCAGTCAATACCTGCCACACATCTGCTGATAGCACACACACAAGATCTAACACCCCCCATTAATTAAACTAGCTCTCTATAATTACACTGATCTTCAAAGAAGGTGAGAGAGAGAGAGAGAGAAATGGTGGGGGGGGATAAACCAGAATAAAATAGAAGGAAAGAACAGGGGGCTGATTACATGAATACATGCATCCGCGTTGTTGACTTCTGGGAAAATCTAACAGAGGTACAATATACATTAAGCAGATCATCAAAGAGCTAAATATGACATGTACGAGAGGGGCTAAGGGAAACACACACACACACACATAGAGTATTAAGCTGTTAAATGAGCTGGCTGCCGGCGTCTCCTTTTAAAGGATGTGAAGGAGATTAGGCTGAGGCGGCAGAGATTTGCCACCACTTTTGATTAGGAACGGATCATCCTGGATTTTCTTCACATCACACGTACACACTTGCACATCAGAGACGCGGCTAATTACAAACGCACACACAAATGCCCTCACACACTCCAGCAGCGGTGTCTAACTAATTACCTGCTGGAAATGACAGGATCTGCAGGTGAGAGGAGAGAAAGAGACTTTAACACCTGGGAGAGCAGAGATGAGACGGTTATCATTTTAACACCTGAGAAAGGAGAGAAGAGAAACAGTAAGGAGACGAGATGAGAAGAGAACACAACTTGAGATGAAAAGAGACGAGAAACAGCAATCACTTTAACACTGGACAGAAGAAACCAGTTGAGAATAGTATGAGAAGTAATAAGACATAAGAAAAGAACAAGATGACACTCTGAAGAGACGAGCAAGAGTTGAGAAATAGATGAGACTGCTATCAATTAGCACCTGAGAAAGAAGTAAAGAGACAAGAACAGATGGATACCAAAATGATTCGTCAATGAATCATTATTCTTTCTTTAATGATTCTGAATCGATCCACAGAATTGCCGCATATACCAACTAGATCACGCTATTCAAAATGGATAAACTTTGGATTCAAATATGGAGGTGCCGAAAGACTCCGACCCCTAAAGGAGGTAAAGAAAATACAAGATGATGGGAAACCAGAAGGTTATCATCATCTGCTTCTCCTCAAACACAGCGGTTGACACATTCCAGAGCAGATCAGTGAAAGAACTCCGCTTATCTATGAATGATCAGCCACAGAAGATCCGGACACTGGGAGTCCTGAAAAATGGGTCGTAAACCCATCACCCTGTTTTTCCAGGAATAAGGAGGGGTGGAACAGGAGGAGGGAGAAGAGAAAAAAAAAAAGAGCAAGCAGAGAAATGCAACAGCTGTTTCCCATCACATCTGCACAGAGACACGGCCATCAGCTCACAGACGCTGCCCTGCGGAGGAGAGAGACAGACACAGGGTGGTGTGTGTGTGTGTGTGTGTGTGTGTGTGTGTGTGTGTGTGTGTGTGTGTGTATGGATGGTCACAGTGGGGGTGAGCGGTAGATGAAATATGGAGAGAAAGAAGGGGGGAGATAAAGCGAGAGTTGAAGTTGAGCTCAGTCGCTGGAGTAACCTGCTCTGCATTCCCCTTGAGTGAGTCTTTCACTCCCTCAGACAGCTGAAGTTCCTCTCGCTCTCGCTCCTTTTTCTGACACTCAGAACAAGAAGGGCCTGTGTGAGTTCAAAGATGAAGGAACCCAAAGGAAAGTGTGTGAGTGTGTGTGTGTGTGTGTGTGTGTGTGTGTGTGTGTGTGTGTGTGTGTGTGTGTGTATGGATGGTCACAGTGGGGTGAGCGGTAGATGAAATATGGAGAGAAAGAAGGGGAGATAAAGCGAGAGTTGAAGTTGAGCTCAGTCGCTGGAGTAACCTGCTCTGCATTCCCCTTGAGTGAGTCTTTCACTCCCTCAGACAGCTGAAGTTCCTCTCGCTCTCGCTCCTTTTTTCTGACACTCAGAACAAGAAGGGCCTGTGTGAGTTCAAAGATGAAGGAACCCAAAGGAAAGTGTGTGAGTGTGTGTGCAAATGTCCTCATCAGACCCTGCTACACCGTCAAGGCATGGCAGCCGCATCAGCGAGAAGAAATAGGACACATCCATCTGAAGCTGAGCGTGTCGAAGGAACGGCTCCTCGCACAAGTGACAAGGTTGTTTTTACATTCATTTTGAAGAAAAATTAAACTAACATTTACACATGAAGCAACTACAATAAAATACTGCAGACTGGTTGCACACAAACACAAATTACTGCCATGCGGAGTCGCTCATATTTCAGTGACTCATAAAGATTAGGAAAATCCACTTTTCAAAAACTAAACACACACACACACACCTCTAATAGGATGTGAGGTCATCAGATGGGTTGGGGGGTGCCATTTCCATGGCAACAGATGAATTAACCCCCCCAACACCCCTCTGAGTTTCTGTCTCCGGTAACCGCTGGGGATGGAGACACACACACACACACACACACACACACACACACACACGTTAGCAGTAGGTTTATCTCATTCCAGGTCACCATTGAGATCAAATGGCTGAAAGATAATAATGAATCAAACTGAGAGGAGATGAATCAGACTGGAGGTCTCGTGTTGAAAAACACACTAAAACACACAAACACACACATCTCCCTCTCACAGGCTTTCAAAGCATTTGTTGACTGATAATGGCCACTAAAGTATACAAACCTTACGTTGTTTGTTTTGCTTTCAGACCGCCTTGATTGATCTTTCAACAGCAGAGAACTAAACCAAAATATTTACTTGTTAGTTCAAAGAGCCATTATTTAGAGCATCTCTGATCTAAACTGATTTACACACACGCAAGTTTACTCCCCAATGTAAACTAAATAAAAGCGAATTAGTTGTACTACAAACTAACTTTAACCTGAAACCAAACAAAAACAGAAAAACAACTTTAAATCATGATCTTCTGGTGACATTTCCCAAGCATCTTTTTTCCCAAATGCATGTGCACACACATACCACCATTCTCTGTGCAGTATTTAACCCTGTCTGACTGCGTTATAGTGCACCAGGTGTAAGCTTATATTCGTACAGTCTCTCTTCTTTCCATCTGTTCTCAGTCCACCATTCCATGCACTCATATGTATTCATCCATACATAAATGCAATAAATTCTGGGAACTAACCACTTTATGAAAGATATAATGCAAATTAGCGTTAACATTAAAATTTCCCTTTTTAAATTCACTTAAAAATTCATGTTCTTTGATAATGACAGCAAGCCCCTTAGTATGCATTTACAAATATGCTGTAACGTTGGCATGAAGTAGAAATTCACCCTATCAGTTTTCTAAATGCATGTTATTGATCTTATTAACAGTTCATCCATTTTTTTTGATCTTGTCATTTTAAACCAAAAGGTCAGACTTCTCTCTGATGATACATGTTGGACTTTTCAATCCGTAAATCCATTTAAATTCCTCCATCTAATCAACAACCTATAGAAACAAGTTCCTGGCCTACTTTTATTTCTTTTTTGATAATCTGTTTCACTCAGATGTACATCGCAGTATGCAAAAAAAGATCTGTCGCTTCTTACATCACATCGCGACTTCACAGTGAATTGTCTCTCGAAACCCATTTAACTTCCATAATGTGATGCATTTCTGAGTGAAATGGGATATTTAATGAGGTAAAAAGTAGAGGTTGATTTTATCATACCAGATACATACCGGCACAGATGAATTATTCACAATAATACCAGGAAAGTGCATTAAGACAAAAATAAAGTTAATTTTAATTTCACATTGCCTTTAAATAACACCTACAGTCTTCGACTGCTAGCAAGAAACTACAGCAAATCTCCAAGTACTGCCAGGGACCCTCCATGCACAAAGGTTTTCAGTTTTGCGGGTTGAGTTCCCATCAAAGCAAAAGACCAAACGCGAGGAGGCAAGAAGGGATCTCAGAGAAAAGCAGAATGCTAAAGAAGAGAGATTTGTTTCATCTGCTCTCATCAGCAACGACATCAAATAAAATCTCTCACACAAGGTGAGCAAAGAATAACCACGCGGCTCAATAAGGTTGTTTGAACAAATCCATTTCAAATGCTAAAAATCGATCTAAAAACACGTTTGCAAAGCCTCTCCACGTGAGAGCTGCTTGTTTGTCGGCCACACTTCCATTGAATGTTAAAATATCAATCTTCCTCTCTCGCTCCCTGACACCTCTCCTTCTCCTCCATCATCCATCCATCCACCCATCTATTCATCCCTCTCTCCCTCTGCATCTAAATAAATAAACACTAAGAAGGGAGCGAGGGAGACCAGGAGAGAAAAACTAGGACACTACAACCTGGGACCCATAGACCTCCCCCACACACAGAGAGACTGACAGAGAGAGAGACAGGAAGGAGCGGTATAACGGCATAAATTTAGGTAAAGGAAGGAAGGAAGACGTGAGGGATAGAGGAAGAGGAGGGTATAGATGTTCAGGAAAGAGGGGGTGGGACGAACCAGACACTGGAGGGTGGTCACCGGCACTACAGTTTATTAATAATCCATATCAGATAAATCTTTCCAGTGTTAGACTTCAAGGGGGTTTGCAGAGGGATGAGGACAAGGCTAAATGGAGATTTTTGCCCTTTTAAGCTGCATCTGCCTAATCAAAATGCTCCCGAGCTAATCACTTAGTTGATTTTACATCCCTCGCTCGCCACTCCGCCTGGGGCTTTTTTCCTGTTCTTTTCTTTTTCGTTCTCTCACAGGCCCGTGTTGCCCCGAGGGCTCGGTTATGGCATAGACAAATCACTCACAAACTGAAAATAAACTTACAACACACATATATCATGTTAGTCTACTCAAACATACAATATTGTAGCAGATGTTAAAACACATGCAAGGCTGCATGCAACTATATAAAAAAAAAGAGAGATAGAGCAAATTTCATATTAAAGTGAGAACTATGCCCTATTCACTTTAAAGGGAGCAGCCCATCTCGTATGTATGTGTTTGTCACAGCCAGTTTATTTTAGAATTGAATATTTGCTTGATAATATAATAGCAAAATTATTTTTGGTCAAATAAATGCAGCCTTGTTGAGGATAAAAGACTGTTTTCTGAAACGCTTTTGAACAATAGCCTACATACATAAAGTAAATTATAAATACACAGAAATATTAACATGTTTTGGTACAAACAAACTATAAGAAATATTTAGCATGTACTCTTTGCTAAAAGCCTTATGAGTGATTGAGCGGCTCGCTTTCATTTAGATTGACCCTACAAGTAGCGTTCTCTTCCAACTTTGCCTTTCAAGGGCACAAAAATGGCATTTGGAATTCGCCCACTGCGTCAGCACTTTTACTCCCCATCATGCTTTGCTTCTCAGTGAGCACAGAGGGCCATAACAAAAGGACAGCGAGGGCGAAAACTATCCATTCACCCCTCGTAAGTGTGTGAGGAACATTTTCTCCTCTCTTCATTCTTCTGTCCTCTAGAGAGCAGAGGAAGAGAAGGGTGGATCCTCCGGCGCTGCCATATCACTTACCTGTATGAATGGACACGGCTGAGAGAACAATGAGGGGCTTTCTTTAGAGTCTCTCTCTCTCTCTCTCTCTCTCTCACACACACACACACACACACACACACTTGTTTGAAAGGCAGTATGATTCTAAAAGAGTTAGGGGGACAAACACAATGGCCTCTCTGTTCCTGCACGGTCACCATTTCATGTTCCCTTTACTCATCACTGTTAATGAATAATTATGTGTAATTTAGAGAGGAATTCAATACAAACAATACAATAATGCATTGTAATTCACCTACCATCTTCATCAACTGAATTGTACTGGTGTGTGATGTGGCATAAGCTAGTAGTAATTTTTATTCATTTCAGTGACTCAAATCTTTTGACTCTGTTCACATTTACCTCGATTAGCAGATGTTTTTAAATGAGGAACGTGAACAGCCAAACAGATTGGTTTAGAGATTTTCCATCAGTATGGTGTAAGTGTTTTTTTTGTCTTTTCTGAGCAAGTAATTGAATCACTAAAAAGATTCCTTCAAAAACACAGTAAGAATTATAGCTTATTACAAATAGTTTTGTGGGAATGATGTTGCTTATGAACAAATTACAAAAGGAGATAGATTTTTTTCCTCCATTTGATCAACTTTTGGACTTGACTAACATCATTCTATGGAAGTGATTCATTCACTTTAAACATTTCTTAAAAAACAGACCAAAACACGGCTACTGAATGTACATTCTTGGATGACGCAGCAAACAAGTCTAAATGTAGCAAATGCGTCATCTACTCCGAAACTATTGTTTGTGTCACAGGTGTCACTGAATTCTCTCACTGATCCTTACAAGTATTTTGACCTTTAACGGAGTCAAAAAATTATTTTCTCCACTGTCTTCACATGTGTGTTTTTCTCTTTCAACAATGGAAAAAGAGCTGTTTCACTGACTTAACCTTCATGAACCACGTAATGTGACAAGAAAAGAAAGAGACAATAGAAGAGAGACTACTGGGAAAAGGAAAGAGAGGTCAGACCCAATTTTAAAAGAAATGGTGCGATTGGGAGCAAAAAAAAAATGGCCCTTCCTTTAGAGGAGAAAGCAAAGGGCAGAAGGAAGAAAAGAACAAGGCATGACTGCATCCAAATAGTAAAGAGAAATAGACTGGTTGCATTTGAAGAATGATTTTACATGAAAGGTAAATCAGGAAGAGAATCATGCCTGGGTTCTCCCGTCATAATAATAACCACAAACAGAGCACAGAGACACAGCCGCCAAAAACTTACTCTGACTTGTAGAAGAATCGACTGTCCTGGTTTTACAAAGCAAACTGGATTAAACAACATCTAGCCAAAGTCCACAACAAACAAAAAGAAACAGAAGAACAACACAAGCTGAGGTAGAGAAATAAGAAAGAAAGAAAAAGACATGGCTAGAGGAATAATGAGTCATAGAGAGGGAGAAGAAGGTCGTTGGAGGGGGACAGACTGAACAGCTCAGCAGTCAGATAGACCCGTTAAGTGGACTGAATCCTCAAGTGAGAAACAAGGGATAAAGAGGAAGAGGGGAACCGGTGGGAGGAAGGACTGCGCTCGTTTGTTAAATGGCTGACAGGAGCAAAAGAATGAGACCAAAAACATCACAGGAGGAAGCACAATGAGGATCAGAGGTCAGAACAAAGCTTCAACCACCTGCTTAGAGGAAAACAAAGAAGAAGGGAAACATACCTAACAAAATGTTATGTGTATGTTTGCATCTTTAAAATGAGGGATGGTTCACCTAAAATTGATCATTCTGTCATGCTCTAAACCTGTATGAGTTCTTTCTGTGGATCACATATATATATAAATTAAAAGTGACTCTAAAATAAAAAATACATTATTTTTCATAACTTGAAAACATAACCTGAACTCTCTTAACCCAGTCATAAAAAGGTCAAATTATCTGATATTTTAAAAGACTTATTGACCTTGCCACAAATTTATGAGGGTCTTCAGGGGTCACTCTATGATATTGTTTCCTGTTTTATGTTTTAAGCATGTTCCTCACATGTCTTTAATTTAGTAGAAAAAGTATTATAATAAAAACAAAAGATTATCCCGAAGTTTTTCTTTCAATAATTTCATTTTAATGAGGCTTCATTCTTTAATAAGTCACGTAGACAACCTCCAGTTCTCCTTAGGAGAACTTTATTTAGGCAATTCACACACTTTTTCTTGGTTATTTTACAGTATTTCTTCAAATACACTGACCTTATAAAATACTACAGAGAACATATACTAGCATTCACAAAATGTACCCAACAGAACTCACAGGAGACGGGAGACAAAATTATCTTAAAGGTCACTGCTGTTTTTCTCTGACAGCTCGCTACGTTGGGCATGCTAATGACATTAGCGTTCTCTGAGGAGCGATGTGCTGCTCACACTTACAGGAATAAGATAATTCAGCTCGCTGTGACTGTGCTGTAGTTACTGTATCTTGTCTAGAATGAAAAAAAAATGAGGCCATTTCTGGCTGGCTCGGATCCAGTCCGGCTTCCATCACACAGCAGACTGGCACGACATTCTGCGGACCAGGTGCAAGGCACTCAGGAAGAGGAGGAGAGGAAAAGACAATGATAGACAAGGGCAAACAGGCGCTAATGCCGTCGCTAACCACAACTGAGTGCAGGGATAAAGAGTGTGAAAAGGATGTGAAAGTGGAAAAAAGGACAGTGGGGATAGAACAGAAAGCGAAAAGTAAATAAAGCAAGATCAGACATCCTCTGGAAATGAGGGACTATATTTCACAGCGATGTCAGTCTGACGGGCCAGAGGCTTAATGTCTTCAATAAGCCGTGTCGACTCGCAAGGGCATAGCTGGCCTTGCTGATCGATACGGGATCAATAGAGCAAAGCCTTGCTTCCTTGTCTGCCTCTGGCTAGCCGACTCCAGATGGACAAGCTAAGGACAGTGAGAAAAGAGGGAGGGGGAGAGGAAGGACAATATTCCAAATAGTATCGCAGTCACTTCATAAAACAGTGAGGGAGAGAAACCGAGGCTAATCAGAGGAAGATCGTCTTCTGCGTGATTTGTGAACGGTGACCGGGCTACTGAAGGTCACACACTTCATTGCAGACAACGGTTTTAATTTTCCCTCCTATGGAGCGTAACGTGTGGCATAATGACACAATTAATGACTAAGGACCTGTCAACTATTGTTTTAATTTGGTTTTAACTTTAACACCACAGCTGCAGTATAACATCAATGACAGAAGAAAATTATCATTGGAATCACTATCAGAATGATTTTTTCCATCTGATGAATGCTAAAAACATTTAACAGCCAATCTGAATCCAGTTGAGGTTCATTTTAGCTCCACTTTCTAACCAACAAAAATTTGAAAATAACCTTGACCACAAAATTACTTATATTTCACCCATTACTCATAAGTCGGAGATTGTTGTGTATGACCGATAAAAACATTGATAGCCAATCAGAATCTACCCGACTTTGAAAAGCTAGAGCGTTTAGTGGCAGACGACATAACCACATCTCACACTTATAATGTGCTGAACTGTAACGTCTGTTGGTGTGAACGTCGATATGAGCCCCTTTCGCACTGCTTTAGTTCCAGAACTAAAAGTACAGTACTAAAGTATTGGGACGATTTTGCGCAAACTATTTCCCAGTACCATTTAAAGGGTTGCATTTGCACCGACAGTGGGTACTAGTTAGTGACGTAAGCCGGTCGACAGCGACGTCATTTGTGCGCGGCGTTCAACAACGAAAATAAAGAACAACAACGTTAACAACAGGAGGATGGAGGACGCTGTGATCGGAGCTGTGTTTTTGTTGTGTCTTGCGGGGTTCACAATAATGGACATGGAATGTCGACGTATACGTCAAGCGATTGAAAGATCGGAAAGGAGTTCAAAAGTGCCTGCACTTCAGCGTCCGTCCATCTATCGCTGTTCTCCATTCTTGCGAAATATAAAGTTGATGCGATGTTTACACAGTATGTGTTTACACGGCGTTTTAAATCATGGCGGGTGAGGGCGCTTTCGTACACGTTTAGCCAATCAGTGTACCTATGGAACTGTTTTAGACCCTACTCTGAAGTAGGAGCTAATTAGTTCCTCCAAACGGAGTTCCAGGAACTAAAACAGTTCCTAGTTCCCGCGGTGCGAACACGCCAAAATGTGGGTAGTTCCACAATTAGTTTGGGTACTATGAAAAGGTTCCTGCGGTGCGAAAGGGCCTATAGTTGTTGTTTTTGGTGTAAATGCAAATTTCCACACATTGGGCCTCATTCATGAAACACGAGCAGAACGAATGTGTGTGTAAATTGTTTGTAAATTGTTTGTAAAGCTGTTCTGACGTAAATTTTCGGATTCATGAAAGTGTTCGTATTTTCAAAATGTTAGTTGGTACGAAAGAAATGTACACCTGCTCCCATGTGTAAATGGTGCGTAAAACGTTCTGTGTTATTTTTGGCAAACTGATGACACTGAATTTCGATGCACTTCCATTATAATATTTTACAAGTTTGTTTGCTCGGTTTTGTTTTTTTGTAGCTGAGAGTTTAACTTTGGGTGAAACCAAAACACAGCACTTGTCACTGTCACTTTTTAGGGGCGGGAGGAGGCGGGACAAATACTACACTGACCAATAATCCTACTTGTACAACAACTGAACAACAATAGAGAAGTTAATATTGCTGGTTACTGCATTTTTATATTCAGTAATATTCTTCAAAATGAGATACTAGTAATACCTAATCATAGCAACCAAAGCGTCTCAGCTGGAAAAACGCTGTGCCATCAAAGCATTCTCATGCGCCACCAGCTGGCCGTTTTCAGAAGAGCGCCTGACATTTTTCAGCTGGCTAAACGCTTTGATGGATACGTTAATCAAATATTTATTGTTAGGCATGTGGCCTACTGGTCTTTTTTGCATTTATGCAATATACTGGAGCCAAACCTGAGAAAGTAGACCAGAATATTCCACTGCGTTCCTGGACACGCAATTTGCACAGTTGTAATTTATAGGCGGGGATTATGCTAATTGTGAATGAGCGTGCACACACGCCCTTTATACGAATGATCAGAATTCATCAACATACACCATGTTTAACTATCAAATCTGATGTGTACGAAGCGTTTGTGAATCTGGAGGAGAGTTTTCGGGAATGTCCGTTTTACGTGCAAATTACTCAGAATTTACTCCTATATTTACAAATGTTTCATGAATGAGGCCTAGGGGTGTGGCCGAAGCTGAATAGCCTACCTTATTCGGAAAGGCACGGATAATGGCTTCAAAAACGAATAGCGAATAATTCTGCTTGAATATTCGTCTGAGGCTGCAGCACAGTCTGGTGTTTGCTAGATAACAGGTGAGCCAGTGGATCAGCGCGATATTTTACACAAACCTCTAAAGTCACGCAATAATGAGTGTGTGAAGTGAATGAATTTAAACTTTATGAATAAAAAGAGCGCAAATCAAACACCGCTTACTGTTGCCTCTCCATGCATCTCTCAGAAAACTAAAATAATCAACTAAAATAATACATCATACACTTTCTATTATGTGTGTATATTTAAAAGGCAGTGATTTAAACCTTATAGGCTACGATATGATACACGAATGAATGGAATAAGCACAGTGCGATCACCAGTCAAACTGCCGCGTTGCGCGTCTCTGCACGTCTCTCAAAAACCAAACCAGCTCTCTGTCTGGCTAATAATCAGCTTAGATACAGATACATTTTCTACTAGGCCTACATGTTTGCTTCTTTATCTTTTGCTGGTTTGCATGGCACACGCACATTTGTTTAGTAAAGTAAAAAAAAAAAAGACTTAAAGAGTTCCGCATAATGGAAAAAGTGCGCCTTAAATTAATTCAGTCGTGTTCAGATGATTACTAAACGTTTGTCATGAAAGCTCTCTACTTGTATGTTCAATTTATTTTTAGAAATTAATTTTATATTTTAGAACACTGAATAGGGCAAATAGTCTACACACAAATATTTTTTCCATAGGCTATAGCTACTGTTCTCTTTTTTTTTCCCATACTTTTCCAGACCTGCAAATTACTTAAGTGAAATACCTACTTTTTAAAACTGCGCAGGAACCGTTGAGCCAAAGGAAATCATGTTCTTTTACATAAACCTCTAAAATTACAACGCAGTAACAAGTGTGTGAATTAAATGTGTAAACTATGAATGAAATAAGCGCAAATAAAATAGCAGTGTTACACTTGCCTTCTTCCATGCATTTCCTGGAAATTACTTTCCATATTTCTAAACTGCATAGGAACCCTTACTGTTTTAATTAGAATATATTTAAATATTTGTTTATCGGATCACGAAAGGTCCCCAAAATGGGACTCAAACTCGCGTTCCCTGAAGCATAACCGCACTACATCTCAAAGCACTGCCTATACAAGGGTATCGGCTCCGACTGTAATAAGATATTTAAATAAACGTTATAATCATTAAAAAATATATTTTAGTTAAACATGGCATATTTGTTCAATGATAACTATGAAAAAAAAAAAAAAAGGCTGTAAAAACTTACTTTTTTAAAATGTTTTATTAATTCAATGCGTAAAACCATAGACATAACGGTCTTATCAAGTATAACTGTACGAAGTTCCGGTTCAAGCGCTGCCTACTTCCGGTTCTATCCGAATACAGATACAGACACGAAATAATTTTGTGATTGTTACAGATACAAATACTGGCTTCGCTGCACACCCCTAAGGCCCATTGTGACTGAGTCATAATGTGTGTCTGGGCTAAAATGGTACTGTTGGACTGAGACTTTTTTAGCTCTAGTCATAATATAGGCTAATGCAATTCTCCATTTTGGGATTCAAACCCTGCTTATGCAGTTATTTAGAGGCACCGCTATCCAGTCAGACACGTCTTTTCACGCAACCTCGTCTCTCCACACTCCTCTGTGCCCAGTGTGCAAGAGCGCTTGCAGTGAGGAGTCCTGAAACCACTGGCATCCTAAATTCATGAGACAGCACGAGTGTGCTTTTAAAAAATCCTCAGGAATCAAAACCACTTTCACCCCCCCTGCCCCTCCCTCTGTGAACCTCTTAGGACACACACACTCATTCTGCAAAAAGAAAAGAAGCCTTTCAGTTATTTCATCATCTGATGTTTCTGCCTCAAATGATAAAGCATCTGCATGTGTTAGAAAGACTCGGTAGGCATCTCATTTCAACTTGAGGACAAAAATAGGACATTTTCTTTATGATCTTGTTTGTAAAATTGACAATTTGATGTTATCCCAAATTTATCTGTCCCTCCAGGATTCATGACAGTGAACCCATATTAAAGAAAATGTATTTAAAAATAGAGCTGGATTTGATTTTAGAATTCTATGTGAATATGTTGCACAAGCTCTCAATTGAATTCTGATTGGTTTCGGATTCATTTGGGTATATTGCAGTTATAATGTCTATTTTATTTACATCTGTAAGAAATCATTTTCTGCTGATGCTGTAAATAATACAGGTCAGTGTTTCAAACTGATGACTCAAACTATTCATTGTGTTTATAAGAGTCATTCATTTCGAACCAGACCTCACTGGTCGTGTTGCATGTTTTTGATTCACTAAAAAGAATTGATTCATGATCACGCTGTAAATCAGACTACACCGGTTGCGTAGTATGTTTGTTCTACGTAAAATGAAAGGCAGTGTGGAACATGAGAATGAAATGAAGACAAATTTAATTTTTGGGTGAACTAATCCGCTAAATTAGGACCGTTTCTATCAAGTTCATGACTAACCAAAGCTGAGTGAATATGGAGCCTGCAAACCAGACAGAGTAGCTACAGCATCCCAAAAAACCTTCAGGGTTGTGATGTTAATCATAAAACGAACTGGATGGCATTCTGTCTAGAGGGGCTGAACACTCATCATGTCCTATTCCTTTTTATGCCATTTGGCTTCTATTTTAAAGAGGGCAGATCTGTGGTCATTTTCCCTATGAGTAGACATGACCTACTACAGCAATCTGGCAACCCTCAACATTCGCACATCAAACTGGCAACCACATACCACTATTCAGACCAACTGGCTACTGACCCCTGGAGGGTCGCTGATCTCCCAGCATGCAATGGGACAGGGAGGTAAACTCAGCCAGCATGGGATGTGATAACATGTGTCTCCCCGAATCAGGTTTTGTCTGCTTTTCCTAGATGCATAAAATAAGGAACAATTTCACCACAAGATCACATGGCACTTTTAGAAAGGGATGGTAAACCACAGCAAGAGCAAAACCCCGCTTTCTCATTCCTCGCTGTCACTTTTGTTTCACTTTTCACCATCTTGTCGCAGCCACAATGGTCGGTTGGCTTTCCATCACCAGGCGCAAGACTAAAATATGAGGTCCAATTAACTGGACATATCAACTCCATGAATCTCTAATACCGTAAAAGCATTCTGAGATCTGACATCTGCTGAACTACTGAGAGCAGAGCGAGAGAAAGAAAGTGACAAGAATAGAGCCAGGCAGTCAGAAAAGAAACGCTCGAAAGAGCCTAGTCCTCTAAGTGCTTCAAGGACCAGTTGAGATTCATTTTAGCTCCACTTTCGAATGAATAGAAAGAGAAAAAGCCATTCTGAAAATAACCCCGACCACAAAAGTTACTTATATTATATTTGACCCGTCACTCACAATTCAGACTTCATTGTGTGCCGTGGATATCGCACAAAGCTTTGCGGGAAACCTCTAGTGTCCGTATTAGTGCAGGTTGATGTTAATTACAAGGTCAGACATTGATTTCAGCAGACTGCATTCCCAGAGCCGCATGTCAAACACAGACCTGCGACAAGTGTTAAAAGCTTTGGTTCCCCCATCCACAAATCCCCAAACACTCATCCAACCTTATCTTTACAAGAAGCCAGAATGAGACATCCAAAATCACTGTCGGCTCCCTTCACCCGCATATTCAGAGGAAAACTACCTCATGTACACCCTTAAAAATAAAGGCTCTTTATTGGCATATGGTTCCATGAAGAACATCCATGAAACCTTTCCATTGCACAAAAAGTGTTCTTCACACTAACAAATAAATGGTTATTTTAGGAACTGTTCACTCAAACTTTGGGCAACCAAAAATGGTTATTCTATGCAAAAAACACCCTTTTTCAACCTTTGTTTTAAAGAGTGTACCGACTGATAAACTTGCATAAGATTTCTCGCAGGAATGAAATGTTTTTAAATCAATGTTCTTTCCACAGTCTACCAGTTCTGTCTACTGCTACACCTCCTCCCACGTTCTTTCACCGGCTCAGACGCTAATAAACAGCGTGGCCTCGAGGTCAGAGCGAGGAGGGGCGGGGGGAAGATTTGAATACACCAATGACAATCATCTCTCAAACAAAAGCAAGTGGATAAGGAAGGCAATGGACGCAGAAAGAGAGGAAGGGAGGGAAGTAAACGGGAGAAGATGGAAGAATGGAGGCTGAAAAGCTTCAGTTTCAGTGCGACTTTTGTTTACATGCTTCCTGGTATGTGGAACTGGCGGACAATGGAGACAGTCTCACCCGTTTACTCAACATTTCTTCACTGTTTAACCCACTTGAGCCAGCACTGTCGCAATCGCTGCGTGTGCTTGTTAGTGTGCGTCTGTAACTGCTGTGCTCACACAGTTTAGAATAAGGTCAGCTTAGCCTCCGCCTCTATCATCGGAGCAGCCTAACATTTTCAAACCCCCTCCTCCTCCTCCTAAACACACACACACACACACCACTTGATGCATTCAGCCAGAGACGCCGCTACAGTAGCCCCCCTAACCCCGGCTTTCAATGAAAACACAGCGTCACCGTGGCAACGGGTTCAAGCATTTTTTGACCTGTGTTCACTAGGAGGGTATTATAACACAATCAGTAGTTTCTATTGTGCAGATCTCTGCTCCCTGAAGCCTACATTTTGGTCTGGAACTAGAAAGATGAACTGGTGCAAGTTTAACAGTCATAAAACTAGCTTAAACCTGCTTCCTGTCTATATAGCTCTTAATTTCAAAAGCAACAATGAGGTTATTAAAATAGTCTTTTATTTTAGCGTGCTTGAAGTTGGTCTGATTGTATTTAATAGGCATGCAATGAAAATGAGTCTGCAGAGGCCACTGAGGCAAGCATACAAAATGCTTTGACCCTTAAAATATTTCGCAACTGCTGCGTATAAAGGCAAAAGCTCCCAGGACACTGAACTAAACGGATTCGAAGGGAAGGGGGAAAAAAGAAAACACAAGGCCTGTTTATACTGTTTGCTTAAGCGAGGCAATCATGACCCCTTCTTCCGCGGCTCTGTTCATAAATAAAAGAAATCCTTTGTTTCGTTATTCTAGTTTTCCTCCTGAAGTGCAGTCGATGTACTGTGAAATTGGCGCAGGCAGAAGAGGTCCAGACCATGAATAAGTTAAAGGAATGAATTGTTTTTTTTAAGTTACGACAAAGAAATGCATCCTATGATGTCACAAACCTTCGACACATCATATCCTCCTAATGCATAATGTCATACAAATAAAGTGGTGGCCAAAATTATTAAAACACTAGTATTTTCACCAGCTAGAAATGGTTTTAGGTCAGTTAATTCTATCTTTTGCTGTAGTGTGTCAGTAGGAAATATCAGTTTACATTTCCAAACATTAATTTTGCCATTAATTGTAATAATCCAGTTTGATTTTTGTATGACAACAGAGATCCACACAGATCTGATCAGATCATCATCCAGTCTGTCTGGAATGACAAGAAGAAACAAAACAAACTGAAACTTTTGAGACGTCTTGGACGTTTTGAGCATCTTGGAGACGTTGCCACAGTTCTTCTGGATTTATTCTGTCTCAGTTTGTTCTGTTTCTTCATGTCATTCCAGACAGACTGATGATGATCAGGTCAGATCTCTGTGTGGAGCACTGGCTGTTGTCAGACAAAAATCTCACTGGATTATTACAATTAATGGCAAAATTAATGTTTGAAAATGTAAGCTGATATTTCCTACTGACACACTACAGCAAAAGATAGAAATAACTGACTTAAAACCATTACTTAAAATACTAGTGTTCTAATAATTTTGGCCACCACTATATACACACACACACACATAATTTATTTTTTATTCATACATTATTTAGCCTATATATAATAAAACAATACATAACCTAATATAATATAAACTTATAAAATCAGCTGAAAAACATTTGACTTATTTAAATTAAATATTACTTAAATATTTTTAGCGGTTTAGGCAACTTGCAATTAACCAGTGATAAGTTCTATTGTAGCATTGACATTCTTTAATTAAAATTCTAATATCTTTTACAGAGTGTGCGCTCGGTTGACACTCAAGCTGAGTTTTTCATGACATTCACACCAGCCCAGCTCGCTCGCTGTCAGGTGTAGTGCACCTGCGAACCGTGACATGGTCCCTGAATAATTAAACGGCAAAGACAATGAAGAGCCCCTGAATCCACGATCAACAGAAGCTGCACGAGGCGTGCAGTGAAATATGACGAAACGATAAGCAGTGACGTCAGCCTATGTCTCGAAATTAATGTTTGACTGTCTGTCAAATTAATTATATTATTAAAATTAAACAAAATGACGCTCTGAAAGAGTGATTTTAATCTTTAAAAGAAAACTGTAAAATAATACTAAGTTGAAAACCCACGTTTAAAAATAGTAAGAAACACCCTGTTGCGTGATAGATTTACATTCATTTGTGCCCCTTCAGCTGGAAATAATGGGATATGATGTGTGAAGGGAAGAAAAGACGCCAAGGACGTGAGGAACCGAGAGAAATGTGGTACGAGGAAGACAGAGCACTGAAGGACGACTGGATAATGTCCGGAGTTTCGCAAACAAAACACACCTGTCAACACGTAAGAGGGGAAAAAAGCACTAGCAAGACCACACCTAGGGAAACATGGCGCTTATCGAAACCAAACTCACACAATCTCCAGGGAAAAGAAACGAGATACATGATCAAACAGGCAAAGTTATTTCCGCCCGTACTATGAGACACTGGGCTGGTTAATAAAATTATTTTAAGATGAATATTTATAGTCAGAGAAGCGCGCGCACGATTAAGTTACACTGAAGGATCATGAGACCGAGTTGCGCAAACGCTTTGATTAAGGTTATCTATTAAAATGAAAGTAAAAGTGAACAGTGTATTTTATAACCGGCAACAATTAGTGATTCCTTTTACTATTTAAACATGATATGATATGTCTTACCTTGAATAATTAGGAGAATGAGTGCGCTTAACAGTCCTGACATGTTCATCGGAGAGAAGGGTGGACGGTCCACCTTTAATAATTTGTCGGTTTTCCGCTTGTTTAAACTCAGTCAGCTCAGAGTCCCAAAAAATAAACCAAGATAGTTAGATGGAGATTTTTAAAAAATGCTACGTGGTTCCTCTGGTTTCCTTTAACGGACGAGCGCAAAAACTTAATGTTAAAGTGCGTGGCTGTATTCAGCGCGTTCCTTTGAGGTTGGTTTACAATCTAGTGTTAAAATTCCCTTTTGACTTGTATTGATTGCTCAAGTCCTCCGAAACTGTGACGCGGCGTCCGGCGACCAGGTAAAAACGTCCTACAGGTGAATAAATATCCGGTGAGTGAGTTGTAGGTTTCGCGGACGCCGGAGTCTCATCAAACCTGTCGCGCAGGGATCGCTCTGTTGAAACTCGAGCAGACGCGCCGCTCATTGGACGAAAGCGTGTGATGTCATGCTACGTCACGATGAATTTAAAGTCACCTAAAATCCAGAAAACGCCTGGTACTTTCCAACTTTAACGAGGTTTTAACCGTTGTGCTATTTTTAAATTCAAGGCAACTAAACGATCATTTAATCCATTCGAGACGACTTGTGTCACAATAATGTGTAATAGTGTAACGCAATGTAGCTAATATATTTCTAATCTGTTCAAGTAGGCTATTATGCTGTCCGTTGTGAATATAGCCTAAGATAGTTTCTCGTGGCTTCCCGTTTCAATATAACAATCAAACTAAGCACTTTGATGAGTTTAGTTTCATAAATGAGTTTATAGTTTCTTGCTTGATTTGTTTTCCCTTTCGTATTTTTGGTTTCGTTTCCAGTTGAACGCAGATTAATTCATTACGAGGTTCGTGGAGTTACCGGTAACGCAAAGGAACGAGTAATAAGTGCCAAAAATATATTTTGGCCAAGTTTTGTTTCAAGTTGTCCGAGTTGTAGTAAACTGGTACAAGTAGCTCTAGCTCTCCCCCTGCTGGTAACATATAACTAAAACATCACGGACAGCTGTGATCATCTGTGAAACAAGCGCAAATATTTCCAGTTCTACATCTCCGAAAAAGCTTTTGTTCAGAAGTTATGCTGAATTTAGTTTTTCCTCAGATAGAAGGCAACACAGAGACCAGATCTGTATGTTTGAGTGAGATCGTTTTGTCTGCTGAAACAGGTCTGTGCTATATAGGCAGAATGCTGGATTGTACCTCACTAGTAGGCTATCTGTCACTTCCACCACCCCATTAAATCATAACCGAATCGTCTCTCTCTCTCTTTACTCATTCTTTCTTTCTGACTGTTTGCTCGAGGCCAATGACACGTATGGTACTATGACTCTCATTAGCTGCTTTGCCCTAGTTTGCTCTCTCTGAAGTTTCTCTTCCCCTGCTCATTTACCCCGTCCATCCTTTCTCCATTTCAGTTTTCTTCAGTTTTATCTCTTTTTTTGGAGACCCTCTTTCATTCTTTAGCTCAGAGGTGATTAGGAGCTGAGCTGGTAATGGGACTTGGAGGTGCTGATAAGTCTGTTAGCTTTAATTAAAGACATTTACGAGGATGTAAAGACATTTAGCCAGAAGCTGAAGACCATTTCTGATTACATCTCTAAATCCTTTTTCTTATGCTCTCTCTCTCTCTTTTTCTCTGTCTTTACACAAGCAATTCCCACAGTCGACTGGACGTCTGCTCTGTCCAGTTTTATGGATGACCAACTTTTCGTATGATTTAGAGTTCAGAAATGAGCTTATTTGGTGTTATTTGTACTTATATGTTCCTTGTTAAAGCCAGAAACATAACTATGTGACTGCAGATAAAAGCATCAGCTTATCTCATTATGATTATATATGTGTTCTGTTTTATCGGCCTCCATGCTTGTAAACTTGCTTCCGTTTTTTGTATGTGTTTTGACATTTGTTGTGTTTATCAGCTTCTGTCAGATGCTGCTCTCAGCTCTTAATGTCGGGCCCTTTTCCTGTCTTGTTCTTGTGGTCAAATGCAAGAAAAGAAGACATATTCTTGCACTTTAACTAGCTAACTATTAAGAATATGTTGCATCCTAGCAGCACCATGGGAAAATATTTTCATGCTTTCATACTTATTTGTTTTGGTTCATGTTTCCTCATCTCTCCTCTCATGGCAGGTATGAAAATCTATATATGTGTGTGTGTGTATTATAATTATTATAATTTTTATTATCATTATTATATTTTAAACCAATCTTTTATCTAATATATACATAGATATTTACATAATGTGTTTGTTTTCACCCACCTTTGGAATATTTCTTCACTTTAGGTTGCCTGAAATAAAGTTGAACTTGAAACTTGAAAAGTTCAATTTCCAAGTATAACTAATTTTATAATATACCGAAAAATCAAACATACATTAATGACTAGAAGCACTTAAGGGGGATTCTGTGTTATCTAAATGAACCACTGAGACACTAAATTGCATTGGGCTTATATTCATTGGCTGATTAACATAGATATCTGCAGCTTACACACTACAGGGGTTCTCAAACTGGGATCTAGAGACCCCCAGGGGGCTGAAAGGGGGTTTAAGAGGGTCTACAAAAAATTGAGAGAAAAAAGATTTTACAAAATGTATGTAAAAAGACAGACTTAATACAAAGTAATTTTTTATTCATTTTTAAACATTTTGCTTTCACTTCAGTACAGCATGATACTTGCTGAAAATTTACTCACCTTCATGCCATCCAAGATGTAAATGAGTTTGTTTCTTTATCAGGTACAGATCTGTAGAAATGTAGCATTACATCACTTGCTCACCAATGGATCGTCTACAGTGAATGGGTGCCGTCAGAATGAGAGTCCAAACAGCTGATTAAAAACATTGCAATATTCCTTAAATAATCCACATGTCTCCAGTCCATCAATTATTGTCTTGTGAAGTAAAAGGCTGCACGTTTGTAATTAACAAATATGTCATTAAAGTTTTTTAACTTTAAACCATTGCTTCTAGCCAAAATACAAATATGTAATAATGCTTCCTCCAATGAAAAAGTCCATCCCTGCTTTCATCTCACATCAAAATCCACTGACATATTTGTTTAGAACGGTTTTTGAGTTCCAATGGTATAAAATTAAAAACGTCTTGATGCATTTATATATTACAAACATGCAGCTTGTGGGTCATTGTGATGTTTTTATAAGCTGTTTGGACTCTCTTTCTGGCAGTACCCATTTACTGTACAGGGTCCATTGGTGAGCAGTGTTATGTGTAAGATGTTTGGTTGGTTCTACATGCTTAAGCGCTGTTGCAGATTTTATTCTGTTGCTGCTTTATTAAATAACAGAAGTTGTTTAAAATATTGTGGCTTGTCATCAGTTTGAGCCAAATGTACTTTTCATTTATCTGAAATCTCAAATTTCATGGATTCAGAGGCCGCCAGAATTATGCAATTACCATGTTTTTGGGGTGTAATGGAAAAGTAATGTAGTGTACTAGTAGTGTAATAAGTATATTACTTTTGAATGGAGTAACATTTTTTGAGTAACTAACCCAACACAGTTGGTGAGCAAGTGAAATCATTCCAAATCTCGCCAAATCTGGATATCTTGTATGGTGTGAGGGTGAGTACATTTTCAGCAAATTTGAATGTTTGGGTGCTATGATATGTTTTATTTATCTAAATGTAATGCATTTTCAGTAACAGAGTCTGTGTGACTTCTCTGGTCTATATAGGTGATGAATGGAATGATGTGGTCATGGTACGTGAGGACACATCTGTCACACTGTCCTGCTTTGATTCACCACCCACATCTTCTGTACTGGTTACCTGGAAGATGATGTCAGCCAGGGAGGATCGCTGGTCATATTTGTTATCAGCCAACTGCATCGATGGACAAACAGATGGACGCAGCAGCAGAGTGTTTGGAGGCAGAACATTTGGGATCTCTGCAGATGCCTCACTGATCTTCATGGCCGCAGCAGCTGCGCAAGGACGCTACTCCTGTGTGATAGAGAAGGACGACAAGAAGCTACAGGAGAGGACTGTTCTTCTCGCCCTGATTAAATGTAGACCATACAACTGCACCATAACGCGTTCTTCTTGTCTCAATGTCTGATATCTCCAAGTATTCTCTCCTTCTCTTTTGCAGTATCTGTCACTCCCACGCCCCCTGTCACAGTGGACAGTACTGTGAGACTGGCAGCTCAGGTGTCTCCCTCCTCCGTAGCCGCCTGGGGAACGTGGGTGTCTCCCTCGGGTGAACAGCTACACACTGAAATCTCCCATGGCACAGGCAGTCTGCTCAGCAAGCTGCCTCGTGTCACCAGTAAAGACAACGGAGTCTATACCTGCAGAATCCGTGTCCATGGTAACAGTGGCACGTCTATCTCGGAGCACCGGGTGAACGTGACAGTGAACGGTGAGATTTGGAGATATTTTTTGAAAACATGCCAGTCAGATAAGTTTCTTAGTCAATGTTATCTTTTAAAAGATTTGAAATGTAGCAGATTTTTTTTCTTCTAGCAAAAAACAAAGTTTATACTTATTTTGTTGTATTTAGAAATAGAAGCTCTACAGGGCGCTATAATTAAACACACTAATGATAAAAATAGCTACTAAGTTTTAATAATCATTTTAATTCTTTGAGAATAAATCCACACCACAGCTATAACAATAACGAGACAGGAGTGATATTTTTGGAATCTCTATCGGAATTTTTTTTTTTACAGTTGATGAACGATCAGAATCCAGCCTGATTTAAAGAGCTTGAGCATTTAAAGCAGCAGAGGACATAACTGCAGTATGTGCTTATAATAAACATAACCTAAAAATAGTTGACGTATTACCAATCTTGGTGTGACCAGGCCTTGAGGCTTGAATTGTGTCAGGTGTTGATTCACTAAAAATGTCATTTTTATACAGTTAGTACTAGTAGATGATGAGAAGTGGTGAGAAGAAAAGAGTCATTTGAATCATTCACTCAACCGATTTGATCAAATAACTGATTCATGGAATGAAACAAAGACAGGCTGCATCCAAATATGCATACACTGTTGATTGCTTTTCAACGGCTAAAAATCACTTGTTTTCACCGCAATGCTTAAAAACATGTGCAAATGATACGTTTTCGTGACCACATAGCATAGCAATGTCACATGAGCGTGTAACTGCGATAGAGACAATAGTCAAAAATGTATACCAGTTAATCGTGTCTATATCGTAGGCAAAAAATCAGTACATGAAAAGACTGGTGCAGTCCAAATTCACAGGATTCATAAAGCAGTAAACGAAGAAAATTGGGATGACTTACTATTTCCAGTGAGATTTTGAAGTGTGCATCCAGTTTACTATCCCATAATGCGACGGAAGAGGCTTTGTTAATGGCAGTGAAGCAATGCAATTAACACTGGTAGGTCACATGACAATGACATCATGATGAATGTAGTACTGTATATCTGGATTACATTTATACTACACAGATTCAAACTAGAACATAATTTTTTAACTTTCACACAGTAATTACTTATTTAAAAGAAGTACCTGCACAAAGAGTTGCAATTTCACACGCAGCCGTAGTCTTTGTGAGTCATTGAATCATTCACTTAACCAGTTCATTCCAAAACACTGACTAATTCATGATTACACCACTACAGGGTGTTGCTCACATAAGCAGTGGTTGATTCTGTTTTGACTTTGTTTGGAAAAACAAAACGGAGTGCCAGCCTTGTTGCCAGAGGCTATTTACACTAACTCCGCCCACCAATGTGAATGGGGTAGTCAACACTATAAAAGACGCTTGATAAGCATCACTGTCAGTGGCATAGATGGTTAAGCACATGCTTTTTGACACAATCGACCCGAGTTCGAGCCCGCCGAACGTTTTTTCTCCCTTTTCAAATCTCATATCACAAGGCATTTATTTTCAATAAAAATGAAGGAAATAATCAAAAAGTTGATAATAAAGTATGGGGTAGGGTTAGGGTAGGTGCAGGGAGGGCTTTATTGTCCCAATAAGGTGGCATCCATTTAATAATTTGAATTAAAATTACAATTTACACTCACGCTATTATTGCATATTGTTTTATAATGTACAATACTGAGGAGCAGATAATTGCCAATATTTGCAATAAGTAGTATAAACAGAAGAAAATCCTGCTATTTTAACAGAGTAAATAGAATCTATTGCTACTTGCACTTAGTGTAAATAGACTCCATCGCTATTTGCACTTATTTTAAATAGCATCTATCGCTAAAAAAAAAGTGCTATTTTCACTTTGTGTAAATAACATCTATCACTATTTGCACTTAGTGTAAATAACATCTATCGCTATTTGCACTTAGTGTAAATAACATCTATCACTATTTGCACTTAGTGTAAATAACATCTATCGCTATTTACACTTGCTGCCAAAACAAAAATAGGCAGTAACTATATTATTGTGTCAATATTGAGAGACCTTATTTGCCTTCCATCACTGCTTTACTGTGTTCGTGTTGTTTTTGCTTGAATGTATTTCTGATCCAGCCGAGTGGGCGTGGCAGTAAGTGTACTCGAGAGAAAGCGCTCATTTTAGTGTGTGCATAGCAAATATTTGTGCAAATGTCTTTTGATTTATCCGGTTTCTTTTTATAATATTTGCATTATTATTTGTATTTTACTTAATTAGACTCTTTTTTCTAAATCTCATGTATGAATCAAAGTAAGCCAAGAGTTTATTTTATAGAAATGGTATGTTCCAAATTGGGAGAGCGGGTGTTTGTGTACCTCCTTGTGGCTGCTCGGGTCGTTATCAAAGTGTAAATGTACATTTTTTTATTAACATTTAATTCAAACAATGTTACAGATCTGAGACTACATTCATAAAAAAATAGAGAATATCTCAGCCTTATTATAAACAACGCCTAACTTTCTGTCTTTTCTCTTTCAGTGAAAGCTGTGTTTTCTTTCACAGATGTGACACATGGTAATAGGCTCTTTTGTTACTGGAATACTATTGTGTATAAAATGGGACCTTCCTTATGTGCCATTTACCCAGCAGCCTATACTCTAGTCAATGAAACCTAAACATTTACCATCAGGCTCTTTTAACTCACTAAATACAGATTTTTTTGAATGCTTGAATGATATTGAATAATAACACAACAATTAAATAAACTTGATCAATTTGTACTATTTTCCCCAAAACAAACATGGTTTGTTCTTCCCAAATGTTGTGTCAGCAAATGGTTAATCAGGGTTATTAAATCTGAGAGGAGAATGTTTCTGAAGAGCTTTCACTGAGCTTAATAACATAATCCCCATTTTCATGCCTGTCTCGTTTCTGATATCTCCCCATATGACTTTGCTCTGGGACTCATAATGTTCTATTCGCTTGACTGTGTGAAGAACAAAGAGGCTAAAATGACTAGCAGCACAGTGGATTACTATGTGGACGGGATCAATCCAAATTGACAATATTGTTCTTGTATCACAGTCCATTTTTCACTTGATTGGCTTCTTCAGTTTCTTTTTACGCTCTTTTGCCTTGCGCTTTTTGTTTCGCACTTTCTCTTGTGCTGAATGAATCTCTTGTCTCCCCTATAAGTCACTTTACCTTTCTCCACTACCCTGTGTCCTCTACAGGAGTCCCAAGGTCTTTGGCAGCCCTCTCTCGTTCACTGGTCACTTTAACATGTCCTCCTGTCCTTGCTGACTATGTGCTACTCTACTGGGAGTATCCTGATTTAAGAAGAATGGAGCTCATATTCCAGTTTGACCGCTGGAGGCGGAGCTACACCAACCAGACCAAACCCCACCTACATTTGAAAGACCCCGCCTCCCTGGCTGCTGCTGGGAACTTCTCCTTCCTGTTAAGTCCAGCCGTGAAGGATGGAGGACTCTACTTGTGCGAGGTCTTCCTGGATGACAAGGCTTTCAGTCAAGCCAACAGACTGAGTGTTTTACATGGTAATATTTCTTGTGTACATCTAAGTCACAACAACTTTTTGACATGACATATATAATGGTTTCTGGTGTGTGAATACCAGTTTATCTCAATCTTCTGTCTGATATTTTATGTAATTTAGGAATCTCTATTAAATAATTTATCTGTCTGTATATTTAAATGATAATTAAATAATTAATTCATTTAAATCTATAATAATATATTAAAGTTGGCACGTTACAGAAATTGCAAATATCTTTTCTTCCTAATTGTGATGTGTATCTGAGTGAAACAAAACATGAAGACCAGTCGTTTGCTAATTATGATTAAAGATTACGAGGACACATTAATTTAAAAAAAATTCTGCACAAATAAATCCTTCATGCTAAATCTCTAAATATAATTTAAAAAACACAATTCTGTTGTAATTTACCTTCATCAAACCTGTTTTGATTGTTTAAAAACATGAAATTCTATTAAAAATGGTACATGCAACTCTATATTCCTGTAGTCTTATGATGCCAGTGATTCTTTGAGTGATGAACCAAAGTACATCTAAATTGCTATTTGTGTTTTGTTGTTATTTGAGTCAGTGTGTTCATTCAGAATCATTCAAATTTGTGACCAAATCATTCGGACTATAGTTTTCTTGACTGGATCACAGATTAATTAAAACTACTGAAAGAGGGTGTGACAATAATAACAAGTTTTATTCTTCTGTCAACTTTTCCTTTCAAAACATTTCACATTTTGCGACCATGATTAAACATTATCATTATCAGAGAGTGCACATCAGAACACTCGTTCACTGACTCTTAATGATCCATGTTCTTGCATCATTGCTCTTGGATTCATTTTATAATTGCACAGGCGGTTCTATCAATCACAGTAGTTCAGCATGCAAGAGTCAATCAGTCAGTGTCTTGACTTTCATCTTTCTCTCCCGTTCTTAATCTGATCTCCCCCTGTTCTTTCTTTAATCTCTTTTCCCCTTACGTCCTCCCCGCTCTCCTTTTTCTCACTCAATTCTTTTACTTTTGTCTCTTCTTTCTATATATATCTCTCTCCCCTCCTTCTCTCTAACGTAATGTTTTTTAGAAGGCCTCATTACAGATCTCATTATGTGTAATTACACCTGCCCGTTGCCGCTGACAATTCTGTGGGTTGTGGCATTACTGTGGAAACCACCGAGCTCAATTAGCTCAGGATTGATACTGCTTTGAGTTTGAGGAGACACTGTACATCAGTCACAGTCAAGCTCAGCTGACCGGCTACACCCGGCTGTTTAATGAATATATATCATTTTAACCCTTCGCGTTCGTTTCTCCTTTCTCATCATCTGTTTGTCGGTTTCCCTCTCAGGATACACCAAGTCATCCCGCACCGCTCTGGATCTGAGTTGTATGTACTCAGAACGATCTCAGGTTAAAGCTGTAAAGTGGTCGTATGTTCAGGATCCCAGACGCTTTCTGCAGTCAGCTGCTGTTTTGGGCCGGATCACAACCTCTGTAGTGCTCCCTGTGACCCCTGAGACGGCGGGACAGTATGCCTGCACTCTGTATCTGAAAAATGGAAAATCAGTGCAATATATGTACACCGTCACAATGGCCAGTATAGGTGAGATAAAGTGTATGCTATTCTTCTCTCTCTCTCTCTCTCTCTCTCTCTCTCTCTCTCTCTGTCTGACACTTTTTTTTTTTTGCTTCTTGCTATTTATTTCTTGGTGTAAATTCTTTAAGTCAAGGTGTCAACACTCACATTTAAAAACCAGAAAATGGTGAGACTGCAGGTGAATATTTATTCCAAGGAGTTATTTTTGTTCTGTGTGTTAGACCTTCTGTGTTTCATTGAATTTAATGAACCTGTGTTAGTGGAATCATGTAAGTCACCGGAAAAGGTCACATACCATACTGTAGCACAATCATGTGCGAGTCCCTTGACCAATCAATTTCATGAAACCCAACTCCATCATAATGGATTATTTAAAACATGGCTAGTGAGTCTCTGGAGCAGCAGGGTGCAGAAAATAGACCTTCTGCAGAATTCTGCTGTTGACATTGATTTAAAGGGATAGTTCACACAAAAATAAAAATTCTGTCATCATTTACTCATCCTCATGTTGTTTCGAACCTGTGTGAATTTCTTTCTTTTATGGAACATGAAAGGAGAAATTTTCAACAATGTACTGGTAGCTCAGAACTAGAGGTGTATTTTTAAAAAGCATTTTTAAAGGGTTAGTTCACCCAAAAATGAAAATTAACCCATGTTTTATTCACCCTCAAAGGTGTATATGACTTTCTTCTTTCAGATGAATCCAGTCGGAGTTATATTAAAAATGATCCTTGCTCTTCCGAGCTTTAGAATGGGAGTAGGTGGGAGTTTTTTTCAACAGTCCAAAAGTAGTCGGTGGGTGAATAAAGGCCTTTGTAAGAAAAATATCCATATTTAAATCGTTATAGGTTATGGTTATAAACCATTCTAACGCTAGAAGAGCACGAATAAATTTTAATATAACTCCGATTGGATTCGTCTGAAAGAAGAAAGTCATGCACCTAGGATGCTTTGAGGGTGAGTAAAAATTTAGAAAATTTCGGCTAATTTTCATTTTTGGGTGAACTAACCCTTTAAAAGTATTTTTAGAATGCTGTGTCATGTGTGAGACACTGCAAAAGATATGACACGAGTGCACATCCATCGAATGCATGTTTACATAGAAAACAATGGAAAAACAACACAGTGGAATGGAAAAGAACATGAGATGCTGGGTGCTGGAAAAACACAAGAAAAGGCCTAGAGATGCTGTTTTTAAGAGCTGAACTTTAAACTTGAGTGCTGCATTTTTAGAATGCCATGTGATACGTGAGACACACTTCTCATGTGCTACATGAGACACAATAGTAATAGTCAGACATGTCTAGTGCAAGTTTACATAAAAAACTATGGAAAAGTGGAAAGCAAAAAATAAAAAATAAAAAAACATATTTTGTGTGAACAGCCCTAAGAGTGGGCCATAAAAGACTTCTGAAGTCTGAAGTCATATGATATCTTTGCCTGAGGAAAAGACTGAAATTTAAGCCCTAGATCTGCTTAGTGAATTAGCAATGTCGACTTGTGAATAAATCTTTACAATCAATCCACTAAACTGCTTCCACAAAACCAATTCAAATGATTTATTCACAAATTGGTGATATTTTCAGTAAATTTAAGAAAAAAATGTAATTTCTAGGTTCAGATGCAAAAAAAAAAAAATGAAATTCACAAATATTTAAAACATTATTACTATTATTTCTTTTTTTTTCCTGGAGTTTAAATCATGATTAGAGGACAGCAGTGTCATCAAACATACAACATGCAGATAACAGTGAGACTGAGAGCGGATAAGAACAGCACCAGTCATTGTTTGCATGAACGATGTCACCTCACCATATGCAAAACATATTTTGTTCATTTCTCTTCCTCATCCTCCATATCTCTTCATCTTTCCAATACATGCATTCAGGGATATTTAAATACTCATTACATCAGATCTACTGTTGGTATCATTTGTTTCTTCTGCTTCCGCTGTGTTTGCATCTAAAGTTACATACAGTATGCCCTGTCCCACTATTTTATTTTATTCTATTGCTTGATTGATTGATTTATATTTGAAATATTTTATTAATGAATACATTTCTAACTGTTCCTGTCTATTCAACTCTTGTTGCAGATCCAACATTTTCTCCAGGGCCTGCACTGCCACCTGCAGGTGAGTGCCGATACACACACACACACACACACACACACACACACACACACACTACTGCACACTCCTGATGGGTAACCTAACTTAGCGTTTCTTTTTCTGTCTTTCTCACACTCCCCCCAGCAGGAGATGTTTCAGCATCCTCTTATGTTTCCACCTTCTCATTCCTCCTACTTCTGATCCCCCTGATTGCTGTAGCTGTTGGGGTGTTGCTATGGAGACAGGGCTATTGCGTCACCCGCCGAAGTAAGGCCCTGCATTTGTCTTTCCCCCCCTGAGTCTGTCCATCAAAGATCTGAAGGCTGTCAGTTCACCCTGGCAGATGTTGATGGACAGAAGCCCTCATGTGTCTGTGTTCACGTAGGTGTCGAGCAATCGCTATCTCACCACTCCGGAGAGGTGGAGAACATCTATGAAAATCCTGATGATCTAAGACAGGTGATTGAAATGCACAGCACCTCCTTCTCTCCCTCTACTCTGCTGTTTCTCCTTCTCCCCCTGCTGTATTATTAAATCTATTTTTACTACACCTTCTTTCTTTCATTCTCTCTCTCTCTTGTCTTTCTTTCTCAATGTATATCTATCTCTGCTCTATTATTAAATCTATTTCTTTCTCTCTCTTTCTCTCCCTCTCTTCTCCCAGCAGACACCTCCCCAAGGCGCAGTCTACATGGTGAGTTATTATAGTCCTTCTCAGGCAGAGCAATGAGTAATTGTGTGTGTATGTGTGTGTCTTCCAAAAACCAGGTCCCAACATTTTACAAACTGTTTGACAGTGTGTGTGTGTGTGTGTGTGTGTGTGTTTCCTCCCAGTTCTGTCACGCCTGCATTAGTGATATTAGCAGATGAACCAAATCAAACCTCTGCCAAACTATAAATCTGAGACGTCTCCGCCCTTCTCATCCTTGTCCCTGTTTGTCTCTCTCTCTAGGATCTCAAGCCAACGGGGGAAATGGATGTATATAAAGAATTAGATAGGTGAGATATGATTGGTTCTGGGTCAGGTGGGGGACATGGCAGGCGCGTTATGTGCTCTTTGTGCATTAATCATCCTGATAATATGTTCCTTCTCTGTGTGTGTTTCATTTCAGATACAACCAGTGCTGTGGTTGAGTTTATTAAACATTTACAGTGAAACTGTATTTGAAATAAAACTTAATATGTATATGTGACTTGTGTCTTAACTTATGACACTTAACTGTTCTTGTTACTAGTATGGCACTGCTTCAAAGACTGTCAGAGGTTTCAAAAACGTTTTCTAAATTTGTCTTTTCTTACTTTTTTCGTGTCTTTTTCAATAGCAGTTTTTTTTATAATGTCAATAATAGTACACTGTAAGAAGAAAATATGTGAGGGAAAAAAGGGTACTATGCAGATAAAATAAGGATATTTTCAGTTAAGTTTATAGACCTTTTTTAACCCCAAAACACAAATAAATACATTGCATAATTCAAAATATGTGGAAAACACCTGTGGAAAAATGTCTGTAAATTTGCCATTTTATGTATTATAAACATATTGTGCCTTGTAAAGTTACATTAAACTCATATAGCAATCGATAACTGGTCCAGACTCAGTACTGAAATACTTATCCACAACACGATTATGAAAATTAAATATTTCATAAAATATTTATGTAAAAAAATTGAATTATTATTTATTATAAATATTTATTTTAAAATACCATTTGTTTATAATAAAATATTTATTCAGTGTAAAAAAATAAGTACACCAATATACATAAAATAAATATATCATGACGTTTCAGAAAAAAATAAAAATAAATAAATAATTGATTGATAAAAATAAAAAAATATGACGTGAGCAAATAAATAAAACTTAATGCGTTATTTATGATCACATTTCATGTATTAAATCGCTTTATCTTTTATGATGCATTTATTTATTTATTATAAAATAATATTTGTATTTACATATTTACATATAAGGACATTTTTTTTAAGCAAATAAAAATACATGAGACACGTGAGCAAATAATTGAGCCCTGTTTATGATAAGGCTCAATTACAACATTTTATGATGTATTTATTTTATTATGGTGCATTTATGTATTTATTTGAGTAACTGTGTCTTGTAATTGTTATATTCCTTCGTAAAACGCACGGAACACAGAAGCCGCGGCTGTGACGTGTTGTATTTTCGCCTTCGCTGCTGTAGTAGAGGCTACTTCTGATCCTCGCAGGCCGCCGTAGTTCCTGACCGAGGTGAGAATGGCCGGATGGATGTGGCTCCGGTGCCTTTTCGGGCCCAATCTACAGCGGATCCACCGCTCACCGGACCAGACACGTACTGACGGCAGACCGCCCCGCAGGGTACGACTCTAATTTCCCCTTTAGACTGAGCCGTAGCCTTGAAACGCTGCCGAGATCAGCCTCGCAAGAACCTGCGGAAGTGCATTGTTGTGCTATTGGCGGAGTCTCAAATCCTAGTGAGCTGCCTTTCTAGACAGCATTTG